>NC_140297.1:69311840-69804340 GCF_964211825.1 Aythya ferina
TGATGTGAGAGTGCACATATTTTTGGTCCCTTTTTGTCTTGTTGGCTTCAGTATTTCCAAATAAATGGAAGTGATTGCTTCAGTTGTGGCTGAATTCTTTGTGCAGAAAGACACTTAAACTTGTACTCAGCTTTAAACTTGGGAGTTATCGGTTTGACTGTGGGTCAGCCCCACAGATTCTGGATGTGCAGCCATGCCATCACTTTTCGTGGTGTTGTGTAACCTCTTCATAAATTTCTCTTATATATATATTGGTGTCTAGGTCAGGATCTGTATTTTTTCAGTGACCCATTCCAGAAGATGCAGTATTATATACAAATAGATAAATCAATAAGTACACATGCACATATATAAAACCAAAGTGTGCAAATGTAATTTGCTAGAGAATCTTGACTGTAAAAAGTCTTGCAGAAACATATGTGTAACTAAATATGAAGTATTGGTATGTCCCAAGACATATTCTGTGTCATTATTTCCATATCCATGTCATTGCTTCTAAATTGTCTAATACTCTTAACCGTGCTTCATGTTTTCCTACCTGGGATGGAAATGCATCCTCTTTGACCATCGCTATGTGGCTCGTGTGAGGGACAGTCTCCATGATATTGCTAAGGATTTTGGTTCAGGTGATGCATCTCTGCAATAGTTCCATTGCCTCTGATTTGACCTTAAATCTTAAATTTTGTGATTGTGGTGTAAGAATTTTACATACCATGATGTCAAGCTTTGCCTTCCAACACATTAGGCAGCCCCCAACAGAGACATCACCTGTGCCCAGGGACTCTTCTTTTGGGGGAGATTTTTATTAAAAGGGGCCCAAGCAGCACATGCATGTACAAACAGATACTGTGGGTGTGTAAGACATGGGAAGAAGTGTGCGTGGGGAGCATTTTGCTTTTGTGAAGGCTCAGATTAGCAAGGCTGCCTTTGTGTCATCCCACCCTTCTCCCAGGGCTATTCATCTTACCCAGGGTTGCTCCTGGGCACAAGGGAGCATCCTGGGATGTAGTACATCCTGTCAGAGTTTATCTGATCTACACAGGAAAAAAATCTGACCTCCTATTTAGAAGTTTTTTCTGCAGATCAACATTGGTAATTTTACTCTTGTTTTATTTAACATGTCAAATTGAGACTAAGGTATTCACTCTCCTGGTTTTTAACAGTTACTGATTTTACCACGTTTGGTTTGGCAGTTAAAAAAAATCAACAGAAGGATTACATTTCAATGGCACAACACCCTAATCCTCAGGCAAATGATTTGTCCAAGCTTAATATGAAGTACTTAGGATGTATTGTTTGATGTAAACACTAGTTCTAATAAAATGGTGCCTGAGGTACAGTTCTTCAACTTGTAATACCCTATTTGTGTTGGCCTGTACACATTGGATTTGAAACCATTATAATAAAATATATCCTCTTCAGTCTGATAAAAAATAAAAAATAATTAAAAAAAATCACAGTATAGGGCCTCCTCTCCAAGGGAGGACACAGAGCATAGCCAGGAGTCTCCTGTGCACAAGGCGGGCCATGTTAGGGTCAGCTAGGATTGTGCCCCATCATCCACAGCGTATTTCTAGGGCAAAAATCAGCTCTGTCCAATGGATTTTTCCCTTGCATGATGCATGCAGGGCAATCCCCACAACACTCAGCAGGCAGAAGGTTGCAGCAGGCATGTGCTTGGGTAGAGCAGTGGGGCTGAAGGGAAGGAGGTTCCCTCATCCCCATGCTGTGTCCCACATTTCCTGCCCCATCATGGTAGGGCAGGAAGTGTGTTTGGTGTGTCAAGATGTCACATTCACCTTACCACCTCATTAGTACACGAGTGACAGAAAGTCACCTCCAGCCACCTCCCCTGCTGCTTGCACTACTGGGTTCCTCTGAAAGGTTTTCACAGAAATAACAAAAAATGTGCTGTTCTGGCAGGGTTGCAGCAGTGCAGCTCACTGATGACTGAATGCGTTTTGGGAGTAAATACCTACATTTTGGATGAGTTTCCTCATTCTTGCTGAGCTATGACTTGCTCAAAGTAATGTTGTCTTCATATCTGTCTTTAATGCTGTCTTGTAAATCCTTTTAAAAAATGAGGCACAAGTGATGAGGACAGAGACATCCCATTTGACACAAAGGTTTTGGTTTTGATGGGAGGGGAAGGGTACCCTACATCTTGTTCAGTAACATTTCTGTTTTCTCCAAGGAAAATCAGAAACATTAATTGTGTAATGAGGAAACATTCAGCTTTCTTGCTCAATGCCCCTGAGTTAGCTTGTGGGACAAGCTAATGAAACTGGAGCATGATCAGATATTCCAATTTCCAGGGCTCAGTGTCTGTTGTCACATGCATCAGACCTTGTGGGACTGAATAAGTCAACCCAAACTTTGTAGGGAGCATGGCAGAAAATGCCACCCAAAGCTACAGGGGCTGACTGGTCTTAACAGTCTGTGTGGGTTGAGACAGTTAAAAAGGAAAAGGAAAAAGCTAATTCCCCACACTGGCTCTAGAAGATGAACAGGCTTCTGTTGGGGAGGAGCTGAGGAACAACAAATGCAAATAGCACCCAGCCTTCTTCCCCTTTCTGGAGTTTTGTTTCACAACCAGCTTTCCTGTGAAAACAGAAAAATGTGGGCATCAAAACACAGGAAACAACAACACCGGAAGATGAGTTTCTGCTCTTTCCTCAGAAGATACCACTCCCTTCAGGACCTGTCCCTAATTCTGCGTTAGTTCTCAGCTTTGCCTGTGGCAGCTGTGGAGAAAGCCTTTTTGGGGATCCCTTTTTCAAAGATGTGGTGTGTCCATTTAATTGTTGGTTGAGGGAGAAGATAGGCAGAGTGGTTGGGGAAGGTGACCAGGTGTCAGGATTTCCTAAGCAGTGTGGAGATGCCCTCTCTCAGCTCCAGCAAGATGAATTGAAACACCATTGCTGCTGTTCATGGCCATGCACTGTGGAGGAACAGAGCCTTGGACAGTGCCAAAAACACCCTGTGGAAAATCACCAGGGTTAGCTCCAAAGGTTTGCCTAGGTGGTATAGGGAGCCCTGTGTGCTGGTGGCCATGCCCCTGCCACCACCGCTACCACCTCTTGCTCCAGTGGCCATGTGCCCACAACTGGAGGTCCTGCTCCCAAGCCGTGACCCAGATTTGTGGGTCGCAACCTTTCTGTGCATGTTCTCAGGCATTTTTAAAACAAGCACTGCAATGCTTAGTCCCAGACCTTGCAGGGAATTATGCATGGAGGCTGATCAGATAAAAACTGTGCCTTCCACTCCAGGAGCAGGGGCTGAAATTACACCCTGTAATTATAATGTAGTTAACCTGTGACTGTGCTTGGTATTTTTTTTCCTTCAAGCCAATTATTACTAAAACTGTAAACTCAGTATGACTGAGTTGTTTATCACTGCCCTGAGAGGAAATCATCATTTAGCTTCACACTCCTCAGGAGTCAGGTACTTCTTACCTTATATTTACACTGCTGTTAAGATAATGTTAGCATTAATACCGCTATTTTTCCTGTATTAATGCAACATTGTTGGTATTAATAATATTTAATTCAACTCCTCACTTCCTTAGGAAGAATCAAAGCCCAGAGTTATTATTAAGTGTGCAACTGGGTAATAAGCAGCTTGTCTCAGCAAAATTACAGCCTTTATGACAAGGTGGCAATAGGCTGTGGAAGCCTTGCCTGCTTGCTGAAGCTTAGCAGCAGCTAGCATTGCAGGGGAAAAATAGTATTTGGTCCTATGGATGGAAGAGTTGGGCCTGATTCCTCCAATAATTCACTTGGACTACTTTTTTATTCTGCTCTTTGAGAGTTCATTTTACCTGCATCAGTATAAACCCTGTTCTGGACCTGGGGGGTTTCTCTAGAACACTCTTCTGTCTGGCTTTGGAATGAGAGCAGATTACTGGGGGTGCTCTAAATTCCCAAGGGAAGAGACCTGCACATCTTCAGGTGGCCCACACTGGGAGACTTTGCTTTACAATCCAGAAACCTTACACTGCAGTTTAGCCCTCTGATCACCTGAGAAAGTCAGTCCTCTTTTTTCTCCCTCCACACAATTTTTTTTTAAACTCCTTGATCTGCAGAGAAAGGGGTCTGCTGTTTGTTTATTATAGAAATGACACAAGCTTAGGAAAACATTAGTTTATGCTAATACATATTTTTCAGCCTTTCTAAAAGTAACATTTATTCCCCAAACCCTCCATGTGAAATCTCCTGTAATCTGTCAGAGATACCCCTTCCCTTACGCCACCATGTAAACACATTTTTCTCTTCCAAGCTGCTCAAAACCCATCTATTTTGCTTTTGGTAGCTACATGCTTCCCTGTGCCTCCTCATACAGAAACCAGCTCTGGCTCCACTGCCATTTTTGCTCCAAAATACCCAGGCTGAGCACAGCACTCTGTACAGGGCTTATTAATAAAGTGCTCCACTCCTGCCACTGTGCTGACTCCTTGCAGACCCAGCAGTGGGCAGAATGTGATGAAGGAAGATGACACCGATAGATGCATCTCCCCAGAAAGCCTCCAAATAATTAACAACATCTCGGTCCATAGCCTCAAGTTGGCGTGCACTTGAGAAACAGTTTGGGTCTATCGCTTTTCACTCTTGACATGGATCAAACTGGCCGTAACGGGGCTCACTTTGAGTTTTATGGACTTCATCAATGCTAAGAAAGGATTTTTTATTTTTTTTTAAAGCATTACTTTTTTTTTTTTTTTTATGTGTGGAGAAAGAGCATGCTGCCTTGCCATCCCCAGTCAAATCTCCCCACCTCTTTGTCTACAAAATAGCTCGTCCGTGCCCAAACCCCCGGCCGCAGGGCAATTAGGGGGCGTCCCGCTGTGCCCCGGCCGGCGAGCTGCTGCTCCCACGGGCGGCCCCCTTGCAGCCCGAGGGTCCCCCACGCGTGGGCTGGGGACCCCACGCCCTGAGGGGAGTGGAGCATCCTCTGCCGGCAGCCGGCTGGGGCGGCCAGGGACTGAATTTGATGTATGAGCTTTGGCTCGCCGTTGTGAGTCAGCCCCGAACTAGCCGCAGGCGAAAGGAAAAAAAAAATCTTTTGTGATTAATTAGAGAAACTGGACAATTATGAATTGACTACGCTCAGGCAGCGTGCGGCGATATAAATAGTAATGAAGGCGGCTAGATGTGATGGACGCGCCGTGTTTGTGTGAGCTCGCAGGGAAAAGGATCCGATGAAGCTGGTGTCGCCTTAAATCACGCAATTCCTGTTCTCTGACTCTTTGTTCGCTCCGTCCCCGCGATTAGATTTGAAACTTTACAACATAATTTTGGTTGTATTGTCTAAACGCCGGGTTGTGCTTTTGCTGTCTGCCCACAACGTATGCTTCTTTTCAACGAGCATCTCAAATTATTATGGTATGACGACTGAATAAGTCCAGCGGTGCTGTAAGTGGTGCGCAGTCATCGTTGCTCCTTTGTGTTTGTCAACAGCCTTTGCACAGGGGCTGACAGGCTCCGCGCACAGGGAGCTGAGGGTTATTTGAATTCCCCAGCTTCTTCCCAGTTTGTAGAGCGGGGGAGGGGGAAATAACAACAAACAACAACAACAACAACAACAACAACAACAACAACAACAACAACAACAACAATAATAATAATAATAATAATAATAATAATAATAATAATAATAATAATAATATCTGTAGGCAGCTCTCTAACGCACAATGGGTAATTGCATTCACCGCGTTCTACATCACTCTTCATTTGGCCGCCGCCTAATTAATATATATATATATATATAATGTATGTATATATATATATATATATATATATATATATAATGTATTTATATATATATCGGGGATGAGATCGCGTCATTGCTCGCTTTTGCCCCCGGTTTCGGGGGAGCGGCGCACTTCGTAGGAACACACGCGGCTTCTTCGTGTCGTGCGGGAAAAACCCACGCGGTTCATCCAGGGGCATCATCTGCCCCTCCCCCTCTCCCTCCGTCTGTCTGTCCGTCCGTCCGTGCTTGCCCTCGCAGCCCCAAAGCAGGGAGCGGTTTCCCGTGCTCATCTCTATACCCGTGCATGCAGGGGCACCGCTCTCGGTGCTGGGACAATTGCAAGGATGGGCTGGAGCCTCCTGCCGCGTTTACTTGCTAAAATGATCAGGGGTTACACATGCACACAACAGTTTTTTTTTTTTAATTATTTTTCTTTTTTTCTTTTCTTTTTTTTTTTTTTTTCTTTTTTATTTTTCCCACCTTTGCAGCTTCGATTTTTGCCCTTTAGGTTTTGTTTTCACGGGGAGGAGTTTAACACCAACATTTCATGCTTGCAAACGTAATCGGGGTAAGGCAGTGCGTGGGCTTTTTGCTTCACCGCCCTGCCAAAAGTGCGTGGGCTCCCACGGGTGCTCTGCTGAAGAGGGCTCCTGGAGCCGAAATTACTTCTTGCCTCCTCCAACTGAAGAAATGGGGTTGGAGAGGTACACTCGGTGTTGGATTATCACAGCAATTCTCCAACCAAAAATGCAACACCGTAACATGAAGGCATGCCTCTTCCACAGTTTGTTGCACTTTTACTGCCTCTGAGTCAAAGAGCAAACATATGATTGGGCAGGTTTGAGAGATAAGACAATAATAAACGTTTCTTCAAGACTACTAATGATCTTTCAGTAGATACTGTTGACAGAAGATGCAGATAACATCATGCAAAACAGGGTAAATGGCTCCTGATGGCATTAACTGTTCTCAGGTCCTATGCGGCGTTTTGGGGAAGGGGTGGAGTTTTTTACACTTTGGACCGTGCCTGAATTAACAGAGCGCTGATTAAAGGCTTTGAGTACAACTGCAAACTACTGCAAATAATAGGAGAGCAACTGGGGGCATTTGCTGTCAAACGTCCCACATAAATGTAGAGATGTGCAGAGTGACACTACTGGAGACTGTATTTTTTGCTGATACATTATCCCTAAAGTTAAATTTAATGAAACTCTGTATTGGTACAGACCACTAGTATAATGTTCTAGTCTCACAAGGTGTTAATTGGCACATCTTTGAAAATTTACAGAATCAGTCTAAATTTTGACTGAAGCCATCAGGCCATATTCATTTTGAATTCCATCTGGAAATGTAGGGGAACAAGGACAATATCAACCCCATTATCCTGCATCTCTACCAACTCACCTAAAAGCAAACGCGGGTCTTTATCTTGCAGATCCTCCATGCACAAAATTTCCATTACAGTCGTGATATCTGACTTAGCAATTGATTTTCTCATTATTGTTCCCATGTCAATAATTCCCCATTCCAAGCCAGAGTGTATCTGCTTTGCAACTAGGAGCCTGCCCTCAGCACAACTGCTGCATGCTAGTTTTTTATCTGGTGACCTGGAGCATCTCTAAAATGCTAAGGCATGGCAGCAAGGGCTCCAATCTCCCAGCCATGTGCTGTGCATTTGCTGGGTTTGGAAGACCTCTGTAAAACACACAAAAGTGTATTTTTATTTCTCTTTGCAAATTGTGTCCAGATTGCAGCATGGACAACCCCATGAACTTTGCTTTGCCGTACTGTGTCAGGTTCCTGGTGTGGTCCCTTGCCTGGACATGCCAAAACCTCCCTTTAGCCCCAGAGATGCTCTCTGGCTGCCCCTCCTCCAGGATGTTGGGCTAACTGTGTCCCCATCTGCTTTTTATTCCCTGAGCAAGTCAATCCGTCAGAAATCTCTAGGTAGGTCATCAAAGTTATTTGCACTGCACTTGATGCATTTTGGGGTGTAGCCAAGCAAACCTCACTTCAGCCTATGTCTTATACCCATGATATGGTTGACACTAACAGCACCATTCCTGGACTGTACCAGGGGTGCTCAAGCTTAGTGGTGGGTCAGATCCAAATGGCTGCAGTGATGTTTCCTTCTCAGGGTCCTACTCCAATAAACAAACAAACAAACAAACAAAAACCCCACCACAACAAAAACACATTTTGCTTTCCATTATATTATGTATCATGTTATAAGGTAGTCTTTTAAAGTAATACTGATTTAAACTTTTTTTTTTTTTCTGGGTACTTTTTCTGCCATTAGTGATAGCTGATCATTGTTGCTGTTCCTTTTACCTAGGACATAATTTTGTTTCCAGGCCTTGAATGATTGCAGTACAACGTCTGTCACCTAAGGTGATGCCTTTCACCAGGATTTGGAGGTTGCCTCTCTTTGCATCTTTGACAGGGAGGAGCTCTAATGATTTTGTGCCCTGAGCTCCTTCACTGAGCCAGGGAGAGGAGGATTATGTCCTGACCACAAGGCAGGGGTCAGTGTCTGTTCACTCCAGTCACTGCTGTTAAACCACACCTCTGAAAAGAGAGACAGAAAGAAAAACAGAATGCAAACAGAATGAAATAACAGAATCCTCTACCTGCTGCCCCCAAATATATGTTCAAATGGTGGCAGGGGTGGGGAGAAGACCAGAAGCCCCTCGATGCTGAGAGGCTGTTTGGCATCACAGGGCTTGGGTTGCCGACCACTTGCTGGGCATCTCTGACTTTCTCATTCCATGCTCTGCTCCTCATCTCCAGCATCTGTTCAGCAGCACTGGACATCAGTGTTGCTTTCACTTTGTTGTTGTTGCAAGGTGGGCTTTTGTCACTTCTGCTGGCACAGGGGCCATGCCAACTGCTTTTGGGTGTCCTCAAGGTACAGCTGGTAGCTCCTGGTCTTCCTACAGGGCTTCCTGTTGGCCAGGCTTCTCACATTTGACTTTGGCACAGCCACAACAGTACTAGGTATGTCATGTTCCCAAATACTTACTGAAATCTCCCATTTAGATAGTAGCTATTAGGCAATTTTGGATGTTGCTCTTGTCCTGGCATGACCTTCTGTAACTATACCTTAAGATTAATTGTATTTGCTCAAGGAGTTGGCAGAGTTGTGTTTTGCCTTCTGCTTACTTGCCCCAAACTGGTGAACTTAATAAAGTGTTGTGAGGTGTGTTGTGATATTCCAATGATGACAAATATCAACCTTTTTCATCTACCAAGACTTTTTGTTATCTAGTTCATCATCTACCATCTGCCAGCCTGTTTGACATTGCACAGTGTAGACTTGGCACATTACTCCTCACTGATATATTAAAGGGAATTGGTCAGAGGAACCACTTACAGCCTATGCTAGCTGTTTCTGACTTAACTGGAAATGCATGTGACGCAAACTAGGATTTATAATTTGTTAACCTGCTGCTATGTGCTGTGCTGTGCAACACCTTATCAAAACACCCAGAACTGAACTAGAAGAAGACAGCAAATAAGAGGCATGTCACTCAGTGACATTTCTGTTTTCCCTCAAATAGGTATTCATCAGTCACATACCAAAAATTTTCAGGAATTTCATGTTGTTTCAGTGATTCTGTAGTATGTTGCCTCCTCCATTTATTACAGCATCACTTGGTTATCTTATCTCTGGTGGGTGCACTGCTATCTACAAAGGAACGTCTCCTGCTCTGCTTTTATGCCTCAGCTGAACGCTGAAGGCTGTGACTAAGATTTCTGACTGCTTAGAATGACATGATAGTGCATTCATCTCCTGTTAGCCAAGGGAAGATTTTTATCTGGAAGTACCTAGACCTTGTCTATTGGCTGTTCATCTGGAGCCATGCTTTCAAAATCCTGTCAGGTTGGGTCAAGTTCTGGGTTTGCCCCAGCACAGATGCCAATTGACTTTGGTTCAAATAGGACATGAGGAAATGTAGGGCTAACATTTACTTCACATCAGCCTTTTGAAATTCTTTGCTCCCTTTAAATTGAGCATGAGCTCATTTTGAAGTTTTCTGGTCAGATTTGTGCAGTTTGGGTACAATTTGATAAATGGTGTCCTTAATATGATTTCCAGTGTTTTATGGACTTACTCATTTTTACCGTGGTTTATTTCTGCCTATATTCATAGACTTGAGATTTGACGTATATATTTTTTTTCCCTTTCCAATTTTCAACTAGAGTCTATTGTATTTCAGGCTATGACTTGCTGAAAACAGCCTCCAAAACCAGGTGAGGTTGTACCAGGTTCTTCTGTTACTCTCAAGATTTTTCATTAGGAATGTTTCTCTGACTCTTTTGCATAATTCCCAGAAGCTTTTCTCTTGTCAGACATGCTAGTGGCACTCTGAATTATCCCAAAGACACTCTGAATAGAGCACTTAACTGAAGCCAATTAGAGGATGAATTTGCTTAGGTATGTTAACTTGTCTGTGAAGGTATGGGAGACTGTCTTGATTTGGTATCTTTCCACTAAATAATCTTCAATTTATTTGTATTTTGCCAAGCTACTTTTCTTCTCAGTATGTGCTCTGTAAGTTTATGGTTGAATTTAGCTTTTCCTCCTCTTATGTTTAGAGTTCCATACTCACACTCATTCCTCTTTCTACACAGCGTGACTATTTCTGACCTCAAGTCAGAAGATCATCTGAAATTGTGTCAGCTTATCTGAAACCTTCAAGACAAGAAACATTGCTGAGAATCTTTTTTTGTTGCCTGTACAGATTGTTTGCTATATAGACTAGAAAAATTGAGACCTATTCTCTAGATATTACTCTAGTGCAAATAACCACAATTAACAGTTTGCCCATCTCCAAAGGAAGGCACCTGCCCACATACCATATCTACCAGTAAAGGAAGGAAAGAAGCAATGGCATGTTTTTCCCATAGCAAATTGGATTGGCTAAAGACAATTGCTTGCATCCAGTAGAGGAAGTACTCCTATTTAGTGCAGATTGGCCATGTTTTCCTCTATTGTCTTTACCTCTTTCTCTGGCTGACATTGGTAATCAAGTCATCCAGAATTCTTGCCATTGACTCCAGTCAGAGAGGGAAGTGGAGCCCTGATGTTTGCAATGGAAAATAACGGGACTTGCTTGATACCCAACAGTGTTGAAAATGCTGTTCCATAATGGTCAAGGTGTAGTGTTGAGCCTCAGCATTAGGGACAATAAAATGAAGAGCACTGAGGAGCAATGTGCTGGAAGTTACAGATGCTGTATGGCCTTGGTTATGTTATGCCTTCAGACCAGTGTGTTAATAGATATAACTCCAGAAAACTGCCTTTCTAAATTTGGTGATTGTTCCTATAATACTCACAGGTGGCATCAAGAACATGATTTGAGAGTGCCTTCACAACACAAAGGGCAATTGAACAGAGTCTCTGAGAGGAACAGAGTCCCTCCCAGAGCGAGGTGGTCACTCCAGCTGAGGTACAGCTGGTGTAATTCTTGCATCCACCAAGAACAGCATGAAGGTAAGAAGGAAAATAATATATTCTTTCCGCCTTCTGTGTATCTATGAAGAAGCATCCAAAACCCACACTGTAAAACACTGAAGAGGAAAAAAAAAAAAGAAAAAAAGTCCAACGCAGTCATGTACAATGACTGAATTGGAAAAAGGATGCTCCTCCCCCAGCCCTGTGTCTGTTCTTCCCACATCACCTTTGCTATAGCCTCCAGGAGAAAGGAGTGTCATGGTTGAGAGATTGTTAATATTTCTCCCATTTAGAAGACATGTTTATGAATTAGGGCACTTATTCTGGGCCTTGAAGAAGCTGATTTTTCTCTCTGCTCTGCCCCAGGCTCCTCATGTGCCTCTGAGTCAGTGACTTTGACATTTTTGGCAAGGAGGACATGCCTAACTTCCACTACTTGTGAAATTTATGTTCTCTAACACCTCACTGAGCTGCCACCTGACTTGGAGACATCAGAAACCTTAAAGCACTCAAGGATGTATTTGGTGTAGCTGCTGCAAGTCAGACACCTCAGTTCCTGGTAGCACACTGCAGGAGCACAGGGCTAACAGCAACCACTGGTTACTGAAGGGATGCACAACTCACTTCAGGCTGCTGCAGCTGTGTGACCAGCAATATCTGCAGAGAGAGCTGAGCAATCCTAAGTGAGCTTGCTGCACAGGAAAACCTTAGATTTTGGTTGTTATGGCCCATATTCACCACAAAGTCAACTTATGTATGCCCCTCCAATGTGTACACTGGGGGAACAATTCAAATCCCTGTAGCTCAGTGTGCTGTTATCAAGGATGATCATTAGTGGTTGTTTAGGGGTAGAGTATAGGAAATGAGACAAACGTGGAGTGAGCCTTCACCTGCTCTTCTCTCCCTCAACCTCTGCCTGCTCTTGAAGGTGTTGGGTGGACACTGCAGGGTGTTGGGGCTGTATCTCGCAGTGTGGTGGCCACAGAGTCTTTCTGCCAGCTGGTCTGACAGTGCATGTAGCTGGGCTGGAAGGGCCTGAAGTGCTTTGAACTTGTCTTGCATCTGTGGAAAGTCCTGAAACTCTTCACCATTGTGGTGCCTAATGTTGTTTGTAGGTCTCACCAGCAACTCTCCGTGACTTGTTCTCACTCTGCAAAATGAGCTCATGGTACTTCCCTATGCTGGCATAAGTGTCATGAAAACAAACAAAAGATTGCAAAATTCAAGTATTAGAGCAATGGAAAGTCTTTAAATATTTCAAAGAGATGGCTTGAGTGACATGTATACTCTGTTACGTCATGCAGTATTTTCCCTGGAAAAAATGGAGGACTCAAGCCATTGTTTATAAGTTGGCAGTCTGATTACTTGCTTGTGTAGTGATGTTGAATCCAGAAATTACACCACAAGTGAATCTGGCCTGATATTCTTTAACAAATTTGTTAATGAAGTCTGAAAGCCCGACTGTATTTTAGGATGTTCAGTTATTAATCAGAAGAATTTAAACTTACAGCTGTGTCACCCCTGTGAAAAGAATACAGAAAAGTAGATCTAAAAGAAACCAGAAAGAACACAAAAATAAATTTTTTAGGGGTAATCTGATGCTTGCTAACAGTTGGTTCCTGGGAGAAGTTGCCTGTTTTCTTGACAGTTAATTTCTTATTGTTTATCAGTTTAACTAAACCAAGTTGAGTAACCTCTGGTTTTGGATGATACTAATGAAAGATATCAAGAAAAGTACTTGTATATCTTTATATATATATATATATATATATATATATTATTACTTAATTTGTTCCTTACATTATTTCACAGAAATATTACAGCTTCATGAGTTCCACCTCCCCCTGTTGAGGTTGTTTTGCCAAGGAGCAGCCTCCAGCCTGATGAGGTCATGACTGCACTGGCTCCTTCCACACCTGGTGCTCAAGTGCCATCAGCTTCAGTGGGAACAGGGGGCTTCTGGTGCCCCTAATGAGCTGTTCCCGAAAGGCTGAAAAATGCAGAAAGTAAGAAGTAGATGATGCAGAGGATGTTGTTGTTCGGATGTTCACCATCCAGGTGTAGATGCTGATGCTGTAACTTATCCTGCTGAAATCTCTTTGAACTATGGCAGATTTCTAAAGCAACGGTAATGCGTGCTTGCCTCTGGTAAAATAGGAGAGGCCAACATGTAGGCTTTTACTGCCTCAATATCCCAAGGAATTTCTAACGAGTCAGAGTTAACTCCAGTGTTTAAAAGTAAAATATGGTTATGGCTCTCAAATGCAAGCTACATTTAACAACCATATATTGATTTTTCCCCCTTGTAATTTTATTTCTGTGAACATTTCTGTTTTCTTAATTAGTAGCCTTTTAAAGAGAGATTTAACATTTTCATTATCAGAGGGTAACTTATGAAACAGCTGTATGGAGAGAGGGAAAGATAGAGAGGGTGGGACAAAAAAAAATAGCATTGATGAAAGACTTTCTATCTACTTAAAGGGGAAGCGTGCACACACATGTGCGCACATGCATGCACACAAGCTAACCCTGACTTTACAATTAAGACAAAATAGCCGTGGCAAAGCTGGTGACAAAACTCAGCAATTTCCAATTGCACAGTCACTCTGTAACGGGAAGAACTGTTTACCCCATGTTCCTTATTAAATTGAAGTATTTTATTTAATGAGCATGACTCATGCAAGGTGTTCCCATAAATCATCAGCTGGTTTACAAACTCAATAACTAGGCTTCCTGCTATAACTAGGCTGTGCACACCTTAAATTATTAACACGCCAGGGCCTTAAGGCAGATCTTTGATGATGATGATATAAACACTGTGAGGACAAGGTGCTCTCTCAGCAAAAGATTATTGACTCTAATTACCATTTACCACAGGAAAAAGAAAAGAAAAGACAATAAAATATGAGGGAGAATTTAAATCTCAGATTTAATTTTATGAGGAGTTTTAAACCCCAAACTTTTTGTTGTTGTTGTTGTTTTTGCCGCTGCTCTTTTCAGCTGCTGCTGTTGCATGATACTCTGTAGTTGGCTGATCTTGAAAGCATGACAGTTGTTAAGAAGAAAAGAAACAAAAAAAATAAAGCATGAGAGAATGTTCAGTTGATGTTACGTACATTCTTTGAAAAGGATGGAAAAAGGCCAGAGGGAACAGAAAATGATAATACATTGGAAAGAATCCCAGCCTTAATTGTTTTCATGTATGTAATGTAATAAAAAGGTTAAAGCACTAATATGCCTGACTACAGTCATTTAGTTTGTAAACCAGAACTGCAGGTCAGTCTTTAAAAAAAGAATAGTATCCTCTTATTATATGCTTTGATTTTACTGAACCCTCATTAACTTGAAGGGTCTGGGGCTGAAATACAGTTATAGGAGAGCTTTACTTTGAATTCTGGCCAGGTGAAAGGGCAGGGACAGTCCCACGTACAATTTATACTTTAGTTTGGTGAGTGCAAATTTCATTAGAGAGTGGCATGGTGAGGCATCAGAAGCTGGATTCGGTGTAGTCACATCCTAACAGATGAAAATAAACCTTAGATTTCACTGCAAGAGGAAATGGCTTTTGTTTTAAAGGCGTTTACAATGTTGTTCTTTTCTCAACCTCATTTTTGAATGTGTGTTTTTATTAATGTAAACAGCAACTTCGTACATTTTTAATGATCCTTCCACGCCATTGGATCCCCAAGGTACTTGGCAGATGGTACAACAAGGGCTCACTTTCTGCCTGCTGCTGAAATAAATCATTTGGGATTGGAAAAAGGCTATCCTCTTGCCTTATAATAACAGGAGCATGTCTGTAACTTGTGTAATCAGGAAGACTTCTCTCCTTCCCAACATTGGTGCACCCAAATCCTCCTGTTTCCTAATTTTTGTTTTACCTGTCAGTCATTTGCAGGTGGAAACAACAGCGCCCCTAAGTTCACTCCTAATTTGTCACTGCTATGCAGCTACCAATGGACTTTGTGTGCACTGATTCTGCAGCTTATACATGCAAAGGAAACTGAGGCCAAACTCAACACAAAAATGGAGGCAATGTATTACTATTTCTCTTCAAAAAGTCTTGGAGGTCAGACTTTATATTTCTCTTATAAACCAGCACCTCCTCCAGTGAGTCACAGCTGGAGTCCGGGTTCAATATTAAGCATCAGGGATATGCACTGCATAGTGAGCCACTAATGCCGTGTTCTGCTTTATTTAAGCTTTCCTTGGAGGTCCTCTATCCAAGCTCTGATCAGTCCCACTTCTACTTAGCATGTGATATATAACATAATCGCAGCCAACGGTTGTAAGCTACAGGCACTCACTGGGTATTCTAGTGTGGAAAGGTTTTAAGTACTGGTGCTGCTTCCATCTCCCTAGCAAGAGATGTTGGTGCTTTCACATTCTCTGAGGTTTATTGTCCCAACAATGAATGGGAGACTTACATGAGTAACTCGTGTTAATATTACTGGAAGCTAGGAAACCTTTACAACATGCATTGTGTATGAAACATATATAATGTAAAAAACTGCATGAGCATGAACATGTGAGAGAGATGAAGAGAAAAGAAAGATAAATAAGTGTTCGCAGATAATAAAGTAAAAAAAAAAAAAAAAAAAAAAAAAAAAAGATAATTTATTTTTCCCTACAACTTCACTAACAAGGGATAGGGTTAACTTTAACTATACAAATCAGAAAATTCTGAGTTTCCATAGAAACCTGAACTCTGTTTCCCTTTGTACTTGCATTTCTAATTTATCTTTATTTGCTCACAGAACATAAATACAGTTGTACAGAATGAGCACTCTCTAGCAATAGAAGTGAATGCTCTCCCATTGTGTTGTATTGTGAGTGTGCTGCGTGACAAGGCTCTTCTCAGCAGAGCACCTATGAATCCAAGCTGCAATGATAGAGGAGGGACTCCATCATGCCCTTGTACTTATGGCAATGTGTGATTTACCTCACCTTGTGTCACATTGCCCACTAACAGCCTCTTGAGAGAGTCACAAAGTGACAAGAACTTGGGAGCTTTGTCAATCAGGGATGAGGATTAACTGACTAATTACTGCCTGGGAGGTACAGAAAACAGAGCCTGCTGCTGGTGGAGGTGCCAAAGTTGTTGTGAACAGAGATGCAGGCCTACTGAAAGCACAGAGAGTGAAGGGCAGCAAATTATTATTATTAATTATTATTATTATTATTATTATTTTAATTTTGAATAATTGAATGCAAGATGGACTCCAGGCATATTCTGGGCCCTTTGTGTTGGTGGTTTCTTCATGCAAAGGAAGGCTGTGAGGAGAAATGCCCATCAGTGTCATAGCCACGCAGCAAAGCATCTTGCAAAGCCCTGCAGAGACAGCCACCGAGCTCATTTCTGAGCCTCACCATCACTGCTGCCCTGTCTCCTTCCTGATGCTGAAGCTACCTCTTGCGTTTTTGCCAGGCTTTGTGTTCCCAGCTGGCTCCACATCAACTTAGATTGGGGTGGGAGAAACACGATGCCTGTTTTCTCATGTCTTCTCTCAGAACATAATCTCCTTGCCACGTCCTGCCCCATTCAAGCCTCTCCACACTAACATGTATCTGTCAGCTCTCCCCCAAGACTGAGAATATTACTGGTTAGAGATGCAACAACACTTTCAGAAGGAAAGCTGTGAATAGACTCAAACCAACAAATACAAATAACTGAACAGTTGCATCCTGTCTCCTTTCTTCCCATTGAAAGAAGTTTTGGAACTGTAATCCTGCCTGTTTCTCAGAAGGCTGTCTGCAGGTAGCCACCAGAATGGAGGCCTGACATCCTCTGGGACATCCTCTGCCTCAAAGGTGTGATTGCAAGGCTTCACTTTCTGCATCACTCAGTTGTGAGCTGTAGGGTTTGTTTTGGGTGAGATGAAAGTCTGAGACAGAGAGCGAAATAATTTCAAATGTAAGTAACAGTCCTGAGCTGTTGTGGCATGACAGGCCAGGCTTCATCACCATTTGGTCCATGTGTTTTGCAGAGTGGCTTGATTGTAGTAAATGGACACCCCAATTTACCGTGCAGTTGCTTCTGGGCCAACCAAATCATAAATCTGATTTATGCCCTGTTTCAGTGACCGAAGACCCTTACCATGCAGTGGCTTGCATTATGGCATAACTAGAAATGGTTGCAGCAGCCATGACAGAGAGGAAAAACAGCACAAAGACAAGTGGTGCTGCAAATAGAAGAAATGGCACTACCAGGAAAAGCAGTTTAATGAGGGAAGTGATGGAGATGCATCTCTCATTTTCATTTTTGCATATGGGTGTGCTCCAGCATTGGTCTTTGTTATGTCATTGCTTTACAAATGATAACCAAGGTTTTTCTTGTGTTTTACTGTGTGTGTGTGTGTGTATGTGTGTGTGTCGTTTTGTGCTTTTTCTTCCCTGTGGTTGGTTGACTTTGGGAGTGTGTTGTTCAAAGCCACTGTAAGTTTTGCAACACTGGAAGACCTGGTAGGTACAGATGATCCAGCAGGGCACATGTGGCTGTCAGTTTAGCTACAGGACTGGTATCTCCTACTTTACCTAGAAAGGTAGTACACACTCGCCACCACCTTAAGAATGGGAAGAGGAGTTCTGGAAGCAAGCACAGACACAGCTGCACATATAGCACAAAGCCATCACAACAAGTCATGCCAGGAAGAATGAAGAATTTCTCTTTTCTGGTGCAGGAAAATAAATAAATAAATAAATGAAATAGCACCTTTCCAAGATAGAGGTCAACACTCCCAGCACAAGCAATGGGAAGCCTTGAACTTCCAAATGCATGTGCATTTCTGAAACTGAGAGCCACTGCATCTTAAGATGGTTGATTTTGCCTCCCAGCCTACACCTGGAGGAAGTGTTTTTAGGTTTGCATTCTAGCTCTTTCATTAAACGTGTGTAATAAACACTGTCATAACTTGTAATACGGGAACATACTAGAAAGTAACAATTTTAACTGCTTTTCTCACTTTTCCCACTCATTCATTTAAATATAGTAGTGGCTTTTAAACAAACAAAAAAATGGGGAGGAGAAGTATTAGGAGTTCTAGGCAATTTGTACAGCTTGCTTGTGTGTGTGAATGAGATGGAAATTTAAATCTCTACTACCAGTTTGTTGCTGCTCTGGGAGGAAGCAGCAACAACAAAAAAGTGCCTGTAAGTACTTGTTGAAATAATGGCCCCATCATACCAGATGTTGGCCAGATGAGCAGTCTTTTTCTATGTGTTCATATTCCCCTTGCTAATATTTGATTTCTGTGCAAAAATTAAAACTCACTTAGTGCCTGCCTACAAGCTGGCAAGCCTCCAGATTATTAGGATATTTTAACACATTTTAAACAAAAGGCTCAGAAACATTTGCTATGCCTTTTGTTAAAGGATGCTTAGGAGAACAACAACAACAAAACATCCAAAAGGCCTTCCCTTGCTAGAAGGGAAGGTCCTGCTGAGGAGAAAGGCTATGTTATACTCGGATGTGTCATACAGAGCTGTGGATGTTGTCTCATGGTCTGAGTAGGAGATGCACACTGGATTAGGTGTTTAAGGCATCACTGAAGACTATCGACCTGCCACTAATCATCAAGTGCCTTTCAGTGAAGCATGCCAAGTAGTAAACTAGTCATGATAACCTGACTTTTTAGCTCTTGCCAGAGAAACCTAATTCTTATGCAGTAACATAGAAAACATTTTTATAATGAAGACTTCACAAGTCAAAATACCGCAGTTTTTGTGACTCTGGATATCCCAAGGGTAAAAATTGAATGAGTCATTAATTTCCTGAAAAAGCAATATATTCATGTAGATTTAAATATGTTCACAAGTCAGGCGTTTCCCTCTGTCATGACTCCCATTATGAAAAATTCAGAGTCCTTCTCTGACAGTAAAGCTGCCACATGTGGGAGAGGAACTCAGAAAACATGATGCAGCATCTCCAAGACTTTCTTCTGAGTGTGTCACAAGATGTGGCACAAAACAATGGGGACAATTTATTCAAAGAAACGTGATGTCCTCACAGGTATTTCCTGCCTGGCATTATTGTATATTGATAGAAACTGGGGTTCTGATTCTTTGCACATATTTACATAGGAGAGGCTGGGTAAAATTCAGCGGTCAATGGTTTAACACTACTGCATGGCCTCTGACTTTGGGAGATAACCTTTAGAATCTGGAGTACTATTTTTTCCAAAGGGCAGGGAACTTTCTGTTCAAATTATAGTAAATGGAAGCTCTGATAATTTTGTGTCACTAGAAGTTAGGCCCCTTGGTATTTCAAGCAAAACACTAACATATCAAATTACTGCAACACTAAACTACTAAAACATCTCAGTTCTTCTAAACATTTTGACATGAAAATAATTATTGGTCCCAAAACAAACTGTACACTAGGCAACTGTGCTAAGAGTGCATTTTATCTCATATTCAAGCAAAGAATTGAATAGTCTCTTAAAATATGTTTGTGATGAACTATTCACTAAAGATACACTCAACCATGTAACTTCATCACACTTCTCAAGTGTTTGTATACTAAAGTGACTGTATTCTTCACAGCTGGGGATGATGGGGTGGTTGCATCAAGTCCTGATGTTGGCTTACCCACAGGTTTTTTTCTGAAAGTTCATAAACTCTGTCTGTGGCCAACTTCACTTTTACAGGTCCAAGCATCAAATGAAGTTCAAGTGATATCTGGATGCCTAATGCAACTCTGTGGGCTCATATCTGTATATTGCCCATGATGCTTTTCCAAATTTATGACAAAATTTCTAGATTTATGCACTCTATGCAAAACCCAGTCCTTCTTCATGGCCTTATTATATGATAAACCCTTGCTCCTTAAGGGTTTTATATATAAAGCAGCACAGATTTAATATAGCATGTGTTTTATTTTGAACAGACTCTACATTATAATGCAGCAGTGTAATAGAGCTCTTCTGGTTGACAAACACTCTGGTGTAAATGATTTAATTTACTAGCTGAAGCATGAGTCTACATATTATTGTAATGATCAGTCATTGCATACTAAAATCACTCATCCTTAATGTAATGATTTGGTATCCCTACAGAGAATTTGAGTCATCAGAAAGTCATTAGATACAGTAAAAAATGAAAATTACTATTACACAGCAGTAAACACTATTAACTGTTAGTTAAAACAGCATTTAATTTAGCAATGCAACAGTTTACAAATTTCTGCAGTTTACTTAGTTCTCATGTAATTGTGACTACAAAGCTAATGCTTCCAGTACCAATAACCTGAAAGCCATATCGGGTGGGGAATACGACTATTTCAGCTCAAAGTGGAGCACCTACACATTGTTACAGCATATCACGTTAACCTCTATCTTAAGGGCCCAGCCATATGAAGTAGAAGCCATGGCTGACTGAAGAGAAGGCAAGAAGGAACATTACTGTTCTTTAAGGCATTTAGGCACTGAACTATTGCTCCACAGAAGTATATTATTTATTCTCCTGTAGCAAGTGGAAAGCTTTCAAAGGAGTGTAAAGGAAAGTAGAATGCAATAAACTTCAGTGCTCTGATATGGTCTTCAGACTTAGAAAGTACATCATCTGGACACCTGTTACGGTTGGTTCATGTTGCTTCTAAGGAGCAAAATAATATTCTTAGGCAATGTTGAGGCTCCTGACCATGTCTTAATATGAGTACACCTTTTCCGGTGGTCGTGATCTGAATGCAAGATGGCCTCTGGGAGTCTGAGTTCATCAAACATCATAAGTAATGATGTGGTAGATTTGATTACCAAGGCAAAAGTTTGGAAAAGGACATTCAGTGTTTATGAATGGCATGCAAAGTTTATGCAGGTTTAATATCCTTCCATGACTGAAACTTCTACTGTGACCATCTCCTCTCATGGCTATGGCTAAATATTATGACATTTCTTTAAGCACAAACTACCGTGCAGCAAGTGTGGCTTGCCAGGACAATGTGCAGTGTGTGTGTGGTGGGGAATATTTCTCAGGCTTTTGCTCCCTATTAAGTATATGTCTAACGTACACGTGGGGATGTAAGTGTATATTACTGAGGGATATATTTGGCCTGGTGTCAGTAGCAGCTGAAAACCTGACTGGTGTTTGCTTAGCAATAAAACACTCCTTTGAAGTACTGTCTCTGTTTTTATACATGGATAATTGAAGTACAATTTCTACAGGAAGACAACATGCATGTTTCTTTAGTTTCTGGTGGATTGGTCCTGATGAACATTGCTTGTGGTGTGTGAGATGTTGCCCCTCCTCCAAGAGGCAGTGGGGCTGGTACAGGGGGATGTGTGGGCCCTCCATCCTCACCACCTGGTTGTGCAACTGAAGCTGCTAGCCAGAAGGCTCCCACTGTACCCACTCCACCAACAGGCAGCTGCTTAAGGGAAGGGGAATCCCAAGCCAGGTGTGATTTCTAAAGCTAAAGCTGTCACAAGTCTCCCTCCCTTCCTCCCTCCCTCCCTCCCTCCCTCCCTCCCTCCCTCCCTCCCTCCCTCCCTCCCTCCCTCCCTCCCTCCCTCCCTCCCTCCCTCCCTCCCTCCCTCCCTCCCTCCCTTCCTTCCTTCCTTCCTTCCTTCCTTCCTTCCTTCCTTCCTTCCTTCCTTCCTTCCTTCCTTCCTTCCTTCATTAGAGTTGTTAACAATTTGGTGAATATGTTTTCCTCTGGTACAGTTTGGCCTATGTAGGTTCGTGTAGGGTTTTAAGCAGAGATTAAAGGGCATTTGCACTAGATGGAAGCAAAACGTGCAAAATAACAGTTTTCCCTGGTAAGGTGTCCTTTTGCAGACAAGGCCCAGGATGAAGGTTTAATTTTCTTTTTCTTTTTCTCATATGTGAAACTTGTGGCAAATCTCTGAGTAGAAACCATAGCTCCCAAGTCCAAGATTAGCTCCTTAACCACAGGGTTGAGGTTCCTTTTATGTTGTTTTCCTTTTGTCACACAGTGTTGTATAAATGTCAGGGGCCAGTTTTAATTCTGTCAACCATAATCAACACAGGTTGCACAATGGACTATCTTCTGTCATCGTGTAATTCAGCTGAAGTTGCTGGAATAACACCAGAGGTGAATCTAATCCATCACTTTGTGCATGCACATATATACTTTGTGTGTTCTGTGTATATATAAGCTGGGGAAGTATTGATTTGATATGCAGAGGATCAAATGTTTGTGCTTAGACTTCAGAGATAAAATAGAATTGTGGGAATTCTCTCATTTTCATATGTTTGAATGAAGAATTGGCTGGAGGGGCATTTTTTGTTGGTATCATATGAATGTCTGGTGATACTTTTCAGTTAGCAATAATTACATTACATCTGCTGTGTACATAACAGGAAACTAATTCTTCTTATGAAGCTACAGTACATGGATATAGATTTTGAGTTTTGTACTGCTACATTTACTAACCACGTAATTGCATATTTAGTCCTATTACTCTAGATCCTGAAATGCTATGGTGCAGGGTATAATTACATCATTTACTCTTGAAGAAACCCTCAAGATATAATATAAATAATAGGATTGCAGATTCATAGAAATTAGAGATGGGAAAAAAAGCCTATTAGGTCATCTACAACCCAGTGAGAAAAATTATAGCAGTTAGCTGGAGTGCATCTTATCATAGGCATTGATTTTTCTGCCTCCTTGTGCTAGAATTCCCCCAGATCCCCGCAAAAGTGCTGCTTGCTGCCCTGCGAGAGAGACTGAGAGACAGTGTCCCTGCACAGGCTAGCAGCTTTGCAGTAGAGTTGTTTAGAGGACACCAGTTTCACCCGGTGGGGGGAAGTCTGCCCAGAAATCCATGTAATGGTGCCTTCTCTTCACCAGAGACATGTAACCCAAGGGCTGCATTGGTCGCTGGCAGATGCAGGATGAGGGCTGTTTTAGGAGGTGCACTGAGGTTTGTGCAGGTCTTATCATTCTGTTCATTTTTAATTGAGACCTTGGTCTTTTCCTCCACTTAGTTATTTAACTGGAGCGTAAACAGCAATTATAAAGTAGCCACAAACAGTAACAGCAGCTCTTATCTAAAACAGCTATCTTCCCTTCAGCCCCTTTTTCTTCGATAATGGACAGCAATCTTCTAAGAGGTACAAAGGATGGAGTGACCATGAACTGATCCAGCAGTTGTCCAGGTTCTTCTCAGTTTGGTACCTCTTCCCACCACTCTACTCTCCTCTAGTAGGCACAGCTTGCTCCATCCTTTTTGCACTTGTCTTTACTGTTTTTCATATTTCTTCTCCCTTCACTTTCTTGTCTTTCTTAGGGAAGCTGGTTCTCCTTCTTCCTTCCTTCTCCCTTTCTTATGTACAGGGAGACCAGCCTAAACAAGAGAGTGTGTGGGCAAAACCACCTTCTGCACACACACACCTGCGGCACATTTAGATGTGAGTGGAAGGAAGATAATTGTAATTGGAGTTTTATAGCTTCAGCCAGCTTCACCTTTGTTAGCTCTTACCACAGATATGTGAGAGAGAAGGTACTGCTGTCATCCTGCCCATCCTTCTTCCTTGTTTTCCAGACAAGCCCCTGGTGATATGTTTTCCACAGTCTTCATTAGCTCCTGCTCACTGCTAGGGTTTTGTTATTACTGTCTCTCCTTCCTATGGCAGGGATTAGCATGATCCCTGGAGGGCTCTGCAGCTCCTGAAATGGTGGAAAGTGGCCATATCATAATGCAGCACCCCTGTTTATTTTCTTCAATGTGGCCATGCTTTGGGGAACTGGGTCCTTTCCCTGGGATGAAGCCAGTGGCACATCATGGGACTGGCTGTGAGGGGCTGACAATACTTCTTTTTATTCATGTTTTCTCAGGGTCAGAGACTGACCTGCTGCTGATGATCGTAGTGCCTTCATTAGCTTCAGGGGATCTCCACTGGTGATCTGGCCCTTTTTCACTTTATGGTGAACCAGCGGCGCAGCATTCCTGAAGGATGACTAAAATGATGAGGCAATTAATTACAAAGCTGACTTAACTTTGTGCTCAGGTTTAAACAAGTTTACATCACTAACATTCCCCAGGTAATGGTTTTTCAAGGAGTGAGATCTTCTCTGTTAAAGAAAACAAGGGGGCAGAGGGGGCTGCAGGGAAGGGACAGTGTGGCCAGGGCAGGGAGAGCTGTATGTGTAGCTTCAGCTCTCCAGGAGCACTGCAGCCCAGCAAGACTTCATGGCTTTGGGTTCAGCCTTGGTGGTTGCCCTATGAACTGAGGTTGGTTCTCTGCAGGACAGGGTCAGGTTGGTTGCCACAGCTAGGATGACCCTACTAGATATCCCAATAGACCCATTATCAAACCAGTAGCTGAGAATAGCTGCAAAGATGCATTGGAAATACTGGTTCTTACTGATGCCTTCCAGTATGAAAGGCCATGTGGCTTTAGCTCCACAGAGTCAAAAACCATGTCACCACTTTAGCTTAGGGATATGGTTTAGTGGGGACTGTTAGTGTTAGGTCAGAGGTTGGACTCGATGATCTTGAGGTCTCTTCCTACCTAGAAATTCTGTGATTCTGTGATTCTGTGACTTGTCATGGGTTGGTGCATGCAAACAAGTGGACACCCACATGTGCTCGTCACCCGTGGCACTCACCTCTTTCAAGATCACTGACCTTTTTTGTGCCACCACAAAAAAAAAAAAAAAAAAAAAAAAAAAAAAAAAAAAAAAAGGCTGAAATGCATGTGAGACAGAGTCAGTTAATAGCTGTCTTTTGCAAAGAGCAGGAGCAAAATTTATGTGACATTAAAGGCATTGGGAAGTACTTGGAACCATGGGAAAGGACACTTTTCAAATTATTGATGCCATTGTAACCAGTACCTCCTACTGCTGCTGTCCTTTGGACTTTCTAACCCATGTTGGAAGCTTGTTTCAGTGGAGCCTTTACACGTGTGAGTGAGTCCTCATCAGCCTGAAAAAAATGATTGCTTCACTGAGAGCAGTGTGTCTTTGCTTGAGCAGAGTCAGGTCGCTGTAAAAAAAATAAATAAAAAAAATTGCTTTGTGCCAAGATCTGCTTTTAATGGATTGCAGTCTAGGTGGAATAGAGTTTCTGCACACAGCCAGCTGTAGCAAAGAGCAAAGTTGGTCCATGCTATCCATGATGGTTATAATACATAGAAATTCTGATTTCTAGCTCTGTTTTTATTTAACCCCTATCTGTAGATGTATCTAATAAACAGTAGTGGTAACTAACTTATATTCTAAAATCTATTAATTTAATCATACCCATTATATAATCAACCAATAAATAGCAAGTAAAGCAAGTAGAGTGAGCCAACCAATCTAACTTAAATAATGGCAAGCACTGCAATCTATAACAAAAAAATCACACATGTTAACACTTAAACAGCATTTGCCTTTTCATCCAATAAATATACATTACACACCAGTCTACTAGGTTTTCATTTTTGGTGTGACAAAAGTGTGGGAAGAATAAAAACAAGTGTTTATGGGCAAAATTCAATCACGCATGCGAAGACAGGATAAAATCTTCCCCATTTTTTCAGTCCTATGGAAGGCAAAAGAAGAAGAGCTACTGGGTAGAAAATGCATGTTTCTCGGAGGCAACAGCGATGGCAGAGCCATGAGGCCAAGGAATGAGTCCAGACTCAATGTGTCAACATCTTGATATGGAGGATGCTGAGTTGCTGTTGTGGTTCATGAGACTGGAAGAGCAGCTGTTTCAAAGCTTCACAGCCTAACTGTAGGGAGGAACATCTTCTCTACAGTGTTTTAAAATGCAGACATAAACTGGAACGTTTCACCCCAGAGAAAGGGTAACCTGGTATTTTGGACACAAAATGAGATTAGCAAATCTGGGTTTTTCTCCTTTTACCCACTGAGTCTCTTTCTGGCAAGAAATGTCGCTAAGCTACAGCTTTTTCTAGAGTTTAAATGTAACTGCAGAGCTGGTGTTTATGGTGGTTTTACCACTCTGGAGAGGCAAACAGAGCCAAGAGCTGGTGATGGCTCTCATGGTTTGTTGGCAGTGTCTGTAGTGAAGACACAGATCAGATAGACTACAGAACCTGGACTCTTGTAGAAACTCTCAGATAGTGGAACATCTTACATGAAAGAATGACAAGACTTTGCAGTTAACACTTATGTATATTTAAAATCATACCTCTCCAATGCACCAGACTTGTCTGCTGCTCCCTCTGTTCCTAAAGCAGTGACCCTTTAGCCTCTGCAGGCATCTCTATGTCCTCAAACACCAGATCTGCTTCATGCGCATAGATAAAGCACTGTCCGTTGTGCATCCACTGATAGTTAAGAAAAGAGCTTTTTACCCAAGAGTTCTACAGCCCTTGGATGTTTTTACAGAGGAGTGCTCATGGTTTTAGAGAATTTCTCATTATTTCTTTCTGAGCTTCTCACCCCAATTTCCTCCTGTCTCAAACAAGTCCTGAGTGCAATGACTCCTCCCTGAGGGAGGAGATTTATTGTTTTGGCAAGAACCACCCACTGGCCAAGTACTTGCATAGGTCAGTTTGTGAGTGGTAAAGCCTATAAATAAATTTGTTTAGAGATTTGGTGATGCCCCCGGGAAACTTTAGATCAACACATCTGTGTAGAGGCAGTTCCAGGCCTATGCCTCCCTCATTCCTTTTATTTTTAGAGACTTTTTCCCAAGAACAGCAGACTTCTTTCTTGGGGCCATGTTTTTTAAAGTGGTCCTATCTCAACATTCAGGTATGAAACTATAATAACAACAACAACAACAACAACAACAACTAATGGTGATGATAAGAGTAATACCTTTCACTTATGTATTTCTCATTGCTCTGATTTGCATTACATCAGAAAAGTACAATAGGGGCTCTCTGCCAAGCAGATAACCAGTGTTGACCTGAAGAAGTTATGCTCCAAGACATAAGCAGGCTCCAAATAAAAATATACATGCAAAACTATATACATCACATATATGGAGTCAATCTGATTCATCCAAAGAGATGAAAGCAGTTGGCAAACAGCAATTAACTCATTTTCATGCAACAGATAAGCATCATCTTTCTATCTGATGGATGAGCAAGACAAGTTAAATGACTTGCCCAAGGTTACACAATGCATCAGGGCAGAGCTTGGAAGGAGTATAAAGGAGGCCTGATTCCTTAATCTAACCTTCCTCTCTCAACTTTCATCTGAATTTTCAGTGCACAGAGGAACAGACTTTCAGAAATGTGCACACACACACATTTGTAAACCTGGAAGATAAAAAGATATTAAGGTTGGGCTGTAAGTGTATATGGTTAGCAAACTTCCCTTGAAGATCTGTACATTTTCCATGGCCTCTTAGCTTGCTTAGTTTAAAAGATGAGGGCCGATTAACATTTGATTTTGAGTAACAAATCTTCTGTTGCAACAGAAATTAGATCTGTGTCTCTTTTGATGTTGTAATTCTCAGTTTTAATGTCACAGGATTTTGGCTTTGGGTAAAGAAGAAGCAAGAACTATTCTGGTGAACTGCTGAGATGCTTTTCCTAATGTCAGAAAGACTGTAACCACTTAACTTTTTTTTTTTTTTTTTAAATTTTGGTCAGAAGAAAGCACTCACTCTTAATCTCATGAAGTAAATAGTAAATTGCAAATAATTCTCACACTCCCATAATATTATCTGTTCAAAGATCTTTAGGAATATTATACATTCAGCATGACAGCACTGCTATAAAGGTGCATGGGGCTTCTCTGCATGTTACAAAGGAAGAATTTTACAGAAGGAAATTTGAAGACCAGCTTGTTAGCAACCATGCTATATGAATGGCATGTGTAAAGAGACAGGCATAAATGTAATCCTCCACTTCCAGGGATGAACAGGAATATGCATATATGGCAAGCTATTGTACCCGATAGCTGTGAAATTAAATATCAGACAAGTAAGTGACTTAAGATCTCAAAGGAAATCTATGGCAGTATTGGGAAAGCGTCCCGCTCTTGTACTTGAGCCACAAAACCACTCTCCTCTTTGAACCTCCAATCAGCCTTTTCTTTGATATAAGGTTGACTGAGATGAGCTGATTAAGTTTCCATGTATCATCTGGAAGCTTCAGAACAGTCTTGTTTTGCTAGACATTCCCATCAGCCCCCATAGTTTCAGGCCTTTTGATTATAAAATGCTTTTTACGTTAGTCTTCATGGAAACTCCCTTTTTCTTTTGTTTTAATCATTTACAAGCTGGAGCCTTGCCAATTTATGTAACATGGTCTCATCCTACTCATTATTTCATCATACTCCTGCCAGATCTTTATTAAATGTATTTCTCCCCCCACTTTTTTAAAAAGAAGGGATGGGTGCCTGGGAACCTGAACATGCAAAATGAGTGGGAATTCAGAATTCTTTCTCCCCCTCCCCCCTTTTTTTCCCTTTTCTTTCTTTTTCTTTCTCTCTTTCTCTCTTTCTCTCTTTCTCTCTTTCTCTCTTTCTCTCTTTCTCTCTTTCTCTCTTTCTCTCTTTCTCTCTTTCTCTCTTTCTCTCTCTCTTTCTCTCTCTCTTTCTCTCTCTCTCTCTTTCTCTCTTTCTTCCTTCCTTCTTCCCTTCCCTCTTCCCTTCCCTCTTCCCTTCCCTTCCCTTCCCTTCCCTTCCCTTCCCTTCCCTTCCCTTCCCTTCCCTTCCCTTCCCTTCCCTTCCCTTCCCTTCCCTTCCCTTCCCTTCCCTTCCCTTCCCTTCCCTTCCCTTCCCTTCCCTTCCCTTCCCTTCCCTTCCCTTCCCTTCCCTTCCCTTCCCTTCCCTTTTTCCCCTTCCCCTTCTCTTTGCCCTTCCCCTTTCCCTTCTTTTTTTTTTTTCTTTTTTTTTTTTCTTTTTTTTTTCCTTTTTTTTTTTTCCTTTTTTTTCCCCACCCTCTTTTTTTTCTAGACTCAGAAATGTCAGTGGGAAGGGTTATCTTTCTCAGTTTTGGTATAGCAATGTCTGACAAATTTAGGTAGGTTATTAGTGAGAAAGCAGGGGTTTCACCCTCCCAAACTCCATGTTTCCCACTAGGCAGGAGTCAAGGCACTGATGTTAAGATTGGTAACCCTGACACTCACAAAATCTGTAAAATTTTCTCTATATGTTAATGGAGAAAGGCTGGCTTTGTTAAATAGCTCCCAAGAGTTGTGTACCTGCAGTTCAGGTATTCTAAGGTCTTCTGTCTCCTTTTATCACATTGGTACTTTCCTTCCCATCTCATCTCCTATTTTTAAGATTTTATGTCTTATTAACTGAAGGAGCTATAAAGATCCCCATGATCTTTCACCACCAACCCATATTTTTTCATTTGAATGCCATGAGTGCAACACCTACAGTGTGATGCAAAAACTGTAGCCAAGAAATCCTTGAGGGACATAGTGATGCTCTTGACTTGGCCAGACAGTTCAGGGAGCAAGAACATGGGAAGCAACTGAATCCTGCTAGTGAAGCTTGGCTATGGTAGTTGTCTGTTTGTGAGGACTTGCTTGAGGACTCCTGTTGTTTTAGAAAGACTCATGTTGTGAGGAAGTGGCCATAGGAGGCTAGTCCAATACTGTAAGCTGTGTTGTACATACTTGGCAAAACTACATTTCTGTTTTGAGTTTTTGGTTTTAGACTCAACCAAAGCCATTGAGAGACATGTTCCATGGAGCTGTTCCTGGATCAAGCTCCTGCTGATGGTGTCCTAGAGCAGGCTACAGGTCCCAGTCTGTGCTGTTATGTGCCCCACCATATGTCCAGAGCCAGGTACAAGTGGCTGCCGTGGGTTCATGTTACAACTCCTTGTTGACAGCTACTAGCATGTACTGGGCCCATTCACTTTTCCTTGACATTTTTGTCTGCCATAGCCCCTGGATAACACAAGGTTCTTGCACCCTGTGCTTGCCTCCCATGGGCATAGACTGTTTTGCTTGTTCCCAGGATGAGAAGTTTCTGATATATTTTGCATATATTTTGAACCACAAGCTTTTGTACTAGTTTTTGAACACTAACCCATGGTTTTCCATGCACCCTTTACCCACAGTGGTTTTCCTGACCTTATGTTTGTGAAGCTATCTTCTCTTCAAGGTTGGACTAGAACAGGAGCTCCTGTAAGTTAAATCTTCTGTGGTGTTGCAAACATTTTAACAAGAAAATCACACAAAGTTTTTCCTTTACTTTATGCATATCATGTCCATGTTCAGAAGGGGGTTTGACACTGGGGGGTCCAACCCAGGTGGGTTAGCTAGGTGTTGACTGTACTTGTACAAGATATTTGTGAAAAATAAGATGTGTACATATAGCACAGCATGGTGCTCTCTTTGTGTCAATGGAAATGTGCTGTCAGCTGAGACAAGGATCCCGCTACAGTGTGTTAGGAGTATTTTACTTGGATCCCCCTCTCCCCACAACTTACTTCAGTGGATTTTGAGTACAAACATGACTGCTCTTCAAAAGTACTTTTATGAGCCTAGAGGGTAAGTTATCTCTGGCAGGGATGATTTAGCAGTGTGCTTTTGTGAGGGTGAACTCCAGCAGAGGCAGGGGAATCACCCCCACCCCCTCACAGAGGTGGTTGCAGACCTCATAATGCAGATCCCTAGAACCTCTTCTTGCCCCTCTCCGGAACAGCTCCAGGCAGAACTAGGGGATGCAGATTAGGGCTCTGCATTGTACCAGAGACTTGCAAAAGTAATATAAAATGTGTTGTGGGCTAGAGGTAAGTCCCTGCCACTGACAATTGAAGGCACCAAAAACAGGATGTTTGAACTACATTCAGGAGGACAAGGTGGCTCGTGTGTAGCCCAAACAACTGGGACAGCAATGTGGAGAGCATGCTAAAAACCTATGACTATGTGCTAATGTCCTATCAGAGAGGGGAATGACACCATCTCAAAGACCTTTGGCTTCAAGGAAGTGCTCACTGGAGGTAGAAAATGGTGCCAGCAGGCCAGTGAGAACAGGGAAGAAAACCTGAGACAAAATACAATGGGTATCCCAACAGTCTGTAAACACAGGTCCATTAGCCAGAGGAAATGGCATGAAAGCTGGGCCCCAAGTGTTGTCAGACACTGTGCTGAAATTATTATTAAACTGGTATCATTTCATACCTGGCTTCTGTCCCAGCTCATAAGCGGTTCTAGAAGTAGGAAAATATATTGGGATAGCAAGAGTACCACTGCTTGTCTCAGCTTGGCTTTTACCTGCCTTCTAGTTGGCTCCTTGGTAATTGCTGAATTTGTGTTCCAATTTTGTCTTAATTCATGGAATTAATGGTGTGGAAAATGTGAATTTCTAAGGATCTGCAGCAAACTTAAGTAGGAAGTAACTTTTCAAGGAGTTGTGGTTATTGCATGGTTATTTGTTACTTCGGCTCAGAACACATTGCTTGTGGCTTTATCATCTCCAAAGTACTTGCAAGTACGAATTCCAGTACCAAACATTGTGATAGAAACTCCTTTCAACAATCTCAGTGTCAGCGAAGGGAGTATCACCAGGACTGGCCTCATGGTCTATATTTGCAATGATGGATTTTGCTCTCTTGTGCTTGGCTTCTGGATGCCAGCAATGGGACTGGGATGATTACATCCCACGTCTCCTCTGTTTGGCAGGAAAAGGAGCAGCGGTGGCAGGGGCAAACCAGGTGGGAGGGTGTTTTTCCATAGCCAGTTCTGCATCGGCTGATTTATCACAATGAATCACATTGCTCCCAGCACAGTCCTTGGGGACAAGTGGCTGCTCAATGGTGAGACATGCCAGAGAGAGACAGACCTTGGTACCATGGAGCTAGACATATTTTAGCTACAGACTCAGGCCCAAGTTTGTCCTGTTCCCTTTGCCGTAGCATTCCAGAGCCTTCGTTCTAAGCACAAGCTTGGTATTTTCTCTTTGAAAAGTGGCAGCCTGCAAAAAAAAAAATCACTGTGTAATTTTAAAACTGGTGACACCCTCGGTGACAGGGCACTTGCACCTTTGTTTCACAGTGGCTTGCAGCCATCTTTTGGGAGGCTCCAGACCAAGTCATCAGTGTTGGTTGTGATATGCAATGGAGCAGCACGCTCACAAGACCAAGATGGCAGCTGGTGCTGGGGTTTCGTGGACACAGAGCAGCCCAAATGCCAAAAAGACAAGGAAAAAAAATCTATTTGAGCAATTTTTTCCTCTCTATAGGAACTTAGTCTGTCAGCAGCATAAACACTTGCAATCATGCACTTCCTAGGATGCATGTGCTATCGAAAAGGGAGGTGTTAATTGCTGTGCTAATTACAACATGATTGCTTTGCACTTGTTTTGCACTTGCAGGTGATTAAATTTTTAACGAAGCATATTACTTGGCACTGTTAGCACAGTTAACACGTTTCTCTCCCTCTCTTTCTCCCGCCTTTCTCTCCCTCCTCCCTCTCCCTCCTCCTCCTCCCCCCCCCCCCTTTTTTTTATGCCTTGGGAGAAGTCCCGCACCGTAGACCCTTTGCTGGCTGCTTGTGCTGTTGTGCTTGGAACAAGACCCATTTCAGCTGTCAGTGCCACTATCCCGGCTTCCCGCTCGGTAGGAGCAGCAGCCTGTTATCATCAGGCTCAGCATGATGGCGCTGGCCAGATGCGAACACAGAACCCACCGAGGTTTTAGCTAAAAATTAGGCAGGGCTGCTGACACCAGTCTCGCAGATTTCATTTAAAAACTACGCCAGCTCCAGCTAGTCAGGTGGCAGCAGTGGAAGGTAGTGAAGTGAGGGAAGGTAGTGAAGTGACAGCGAGTTCCCCGTGATTTATTTCTGCTTTGCTGAATGGGCTCCCAGCTGAACTGGAGCACGGGAAACTTGCATCTGTTCAGCGGGCAGGCTCGCAGCTCTCCAGCACGGCGGCAATTACGGGAGGCTGTGTGAGTGAAGGGAAGCTGGGTGGATGGGTCAGCTGGATTCGTTGACAGCTGTAGATGGATTATTTTTTGGCCACTTCATTTGTGAACACTCTCCAAACTTGTTGATCCTGGCATGCTTGACCTTTCTGATCCCAAGGGAATGGCGGTCAGCCCTCAGAGAATATTGTCCAACCTAGTGGATTGCTTTTGCAGTGCTGGGCTCTGTGGACCTTTGGCTTTGGAGCCTTTCAGATCTATTTGTTATGGTGATGGAAACATTTTGAGGCTCTCTGGGTCAGGCTGTATGAACAAACTGGACAGTTGTTGGTATTATACATCAAAAAAGCATGTGATCTAGGCCTGGAAAGAGTTCCTTAGAGAAGAGGCTGAAAGGTCCCTACCAGTTCTGCTTAGGGCTAGAAGAAATAAAAGGAGAGAAACTAGTAGGAAGATGAGGAATAGTGAAGAAAAAAAAAAAAAGGAAAGGTAACACCATTTTACCAGTTTTCTAAATTCATGAACAAGTCACTCAATAAGGAAGTATGAAAGGAGAAAAAAAAAAAAGGTTCAAAAGTGATAAGGAAATATTTTCTGACAACACTTAATTAACCCTGGGAACTCACTGCCACAAAACACCATTGAGCCTGAGAGATTAACAAGATTCAAAATGGGCTAGACATTTGTATGGGTAACAAGAACTACATTAGACTAGATTAAGAAAATTCAAGGGATACAAACTCTCATGCTCCACAGCACTAGGAAACAGTTCAGTGATGAGAACTAAGAAAAAACCTTCCCCTATGGGCAGATCATACTGTAATAATTCATTATAGGGTTTCTTGCTGCTTTCCTCTGAGGCAGCTGGGCTCATTTTCTGATGGAGATGGGTATGGAGCAAGGCAGAACAATGGTCTGATCCAGCACTGCTGATCCCTTTGTTCCTGCATGGTATTGTTCTGTTCCCAGCTCGAGTGAGGGATACTTTTCACAAATAGAAAAAGGGAAATCAAAGAGATGACAAGGAAGCTGTGCAAATGCTCCTGACATAAATCTTTGCTTCACACATACACACTCACACATCCCAGTGAATTAGTAGGAACAAAGGAAAAAAAGTCACTGGTAAGATTGTTTACATAATATGAATTAAAAAGGGCCTGGGAACACCTTCAACATGAATTAGCTGGATTTGCTTTGAGCAAATGTTTGAGAACCCCTTTTAGCAGCATGCAGAACTTTACCACATTCAGGAGGCAAGCATACCTTGGCAAGGAGAGAAATCCCAAAGGAATTGGGATGTTGTGTTTGGTCCCTGGAGAACTGGGAAATAAAAGTGAGCGGTGCAGAGAGCCCTGTGCCAGGTAGCTGACTTGTTAGCATTAAGTGTTATATTGCAGGCTTATAAATTGCTGTGAGGTAGTACTGTGCTGTCATGACTTGGAAAGTTCAGCCTTGAAGTTTATGGACACTTTATGGACTCATGGACTCATGAACATTTCACAAATTCTCTTGACTCTCAGCCCTTCTCCTTTCCCACAATTTTATCCATGCGGTGGATCCCCTAGATAGGAGGAAAACTCAAATGCCCAAGCCCTGCAGCCCTGAGTGCCTGGCCATGAGATGCCGCCAGTCCCAAAGTCCTTCTTGGCCACCTCAGGAGATTTTGGCCACTGGTGAGCAGCAGGATCCAGCCTCATCAGGTGTAACGCCCAGAAGCCAGAGGAGGTGGGGAGCAAGGAGGTGGCTACAGAACTGCAGGGGCTCCACCAAAACACCTTCAACCACAGGATCAACTCTCACTTGACTTTTCTGTGCTGGCTGTAATAGACGTGAATTGGTATCACTTTTAACTGGCAGGTTTCATTATCTGCAATTTCATTAAGAGCAATATCTGCTGAAGGACCACTGACTGTTTTTTTTATTTTTTGCTTAATGGGTTCAATTATATCTGTGGCAAACCTTGCCATTTTTCCCCCACCAAACTTCATATTCCAGTCTATTACTCACTGCCTGTCTGGCCCCCATTGCGCTTTCACTGCAGATGTCATAACAGAGAAGAGATGAACAGGCAGCTCTTACTTCCCAATAAATTAATGTGCTGCAGTCTAATCCATATCCCAAATGATAAAGTTAACAACAGTTTGCAAGCCTGTCACATAATCTAAAAAATTCAGATGGATATTTTTCCCCCTCATGTGGGAGGAAAAAGCTGTTTCGGGGATGAGCGGTTATTAATACGTTTAAGCTACAGCAGAATGTCATGGAAATGGCACAATTAATTCCTCCACTGCTTCAATCCGGTGGTGAAGCAGTGTTTTTAGGAGTGGCTCTGGGGCTGCAGTAGCTTGTCTTCCCTCAGCCAGGGCTTGCTGCAGCTGGGCTGGGCTTCACTCAGCTGCTGGCCTTTTGGGGTGAATTTCTGTGCTTTGGAGTCAGTCACCTGTGGCTCTCCCAGGCTCCACCGCATGGGAATGTGGAACTGAGGGCTCAGCAAAACCCACTCCAAATTTTCTTCACTGCCCCAACCATCATGGGCTGAGGATCCAAGGGCCAGATCCTCAGGAGAGAAACTGGCTTTGCTCCTTAAAAACTCAAGGGACTGGGCCAGTTCACACCAGCTGGTGATTAGCCTCCTCTGTAGAGATGTGTGTGGGATGTATGTGTACAACAAAGGGTCTGTTTGCATAAACATCCCCAAAATGGGAATTTTCCCTCATTTCTCAGGCTGATATTCTTGCAAGGAGGATGATTTCTTTCTCCAGTCATACTGGATATAATGGGAAAAGGCCTTTATCCTAATATATCCCAGTGTTTTTAACCACAATGTAGAGGTTAAATAGGTAGGAGAATGAGAAAAAATAAAAGTAATAATGAATATTTGGCAATCTTTCTCGGTTATGATGAAGTGATCAGCTGAGGTACGATGTCACAGAAAGGGCTTGAGGATCAGAGAAATCTTCACAGCAAGGCTACAATATATATTTTTTCTTTTAGTGCTTTGTTCTGTTATTCTTGCCAATTCTACAGGTTATTTTTTCCCCTGATGGTAGGAATGATTGACAGGAGATTTAGATCTGAAGTTTGCATTGTGGTGCTGCACTGTAGTTCTCCCTTTGGCATGCAGTCCCATTTCAAAATCAGGGCTAAACCAACTTTCAGGGTGCAGATAAGTGGTGGGTAAGAAGAGAAGGAAGAAGGTCAAAGCAGGCACACTCAGGAGGTTAATGCTCATTGGATGAGCACCCTGCAAACAGCCCCTTTTCCTCTTGGATGGTTCTGATGCCAAATAGGGTAAGGCAAAGTGTATTCCTGAGGCTGACCTATTTCTGTGGAGCAGCTGCACACCAGGATAATAATCCTCTTACTGGGTGAGAAACCCACAGCAGCACCTTCCACACAGGCACTGTCTCACAGACAGTCCCTGTCAGCACCTCCCCTCAGCTGCCTGCAGCACCGGAGAGGAAGGTCTTCCAAAGGATGGAGTGATGTGGGTTACTGAAGTCTGTGCTTGAAGTTTTACCTAGGGGTTCTTTTACAGAATACGTTACAAAATGCCCAGGACTGCCAAATTAATGAAAACTGGAATATAGTGGTGTCAGTAAAACATCTTCAGAGCATGACAATGTCTCCAGAAAGGAGTCATCCAAGAGCACAATTTCTCACACCTTGAAGTTTTAAGGTAGCTGTGGCTGAGGGGTGGCTGGTGATTCCACAGCTGCACCTGCAGCCTTGCTTGGTGGAGCACAGATTGACCCCAGTGTCCAAGCACTGATGATCTGCAGCTATGTCACCAGGTCTGGTCTCATAATGAAAATATGGTGATGGAAGGAGAGATCACTGCAGCTCTGTACAAGACCACTTAGGTCTTTGATTGTATACCACCATGCTGCATTGCTGTTTTGGCTGGTTCCCTCACAAAATTCAGATTAAGAAAGTTTGGAGTGCATCAAATTCCCTACTGCTAATTGAGCAAGCCACTAATGCCCTTTCCATACTGAGGTCAGAGCAGGGAGCAGCTCTTCCTCCTTTAGGGCCTGGGTGGGAGATCTGGGATGTGGAGACCTGTGGTTTATGTGTTGCTGCTTGAGGCCACAGTGAGAAAGCCATTTCCTACTGACCAGGGCATGTATGCAAGAAAAGTACCTGCTCAAGACTACCTTGTTACCACCACATTCCTTGCAACAGTTCCCACTTATTAGCACATCTTTCCCATATCAGCAATGAGGCAACTCTCACTCATCCAGTTAGCCGTGTCTTCCAGAAGCCTTCCAGGCAAAAAGCAAGGTTCTCCATTGGACAGGTCTGTGCTATTTGAATGCTTTTGCTGAGCATTCCCTGGCGAAAAATTACTTTACCCCAGGGGACTCCTGCGCCCCAGGGCCCACATAGTGTTCTGCTGAGCACATCAGTTGAGCACTGACAGAGGGCTAAGACTAACTTCTCTTCTGTTGTTGAGGACCTATGAAGAAGAAATTCTGTGTATCTGGGTAGACTGTGGAACTTGGTATTTCAAGAACCACATTATAGTTTATTCTGGACACAATTCTACTTCTTCCCCATCTTTTATTAAAAAAGACCCCACAATTAAAAAATGGCACAGGTTCTGGCAGATTTTACTAAGTACTAAGTATTCCCAAACTACCTGGAAATCGTCTCACATAGCTTCATCTCCATCCATTTTATCCAGGTAAATCCCTTCAAGCATTGGGTCCTAGGATATCAGGAATACCATTAAGGATACCAAGACCTCATAGATGTGGAAAAGTACTCTGCTATCTTTTTCCTTCTTGTGTTAGAGCATTTTTCCTTTCTATGGAGTTGAGTGCCACACAGGTTTTTGTGGTTTGCTCATTTCCTGTACTTATGCATAACATAGGTTTGGTTGTATTGGGTATTTCTCAATGTTATTGATAATCAAAAGAAAAAAAAAAAAGTAATTATTTTTTTTCCCTTCAGTAAGTTCAGGTTTTAAAATGTCTTCTGTTTCTCCCTACACCCCAGTTTGTGTTTTTATTGTTTGGTGAATCTCCGTATTTACAACAAATCCAGTTGTTAGTGCTGGAGTCACAATAACCAGAGAGGAGCTGACCTGCTTCAGAAAGCTGATGAATCAGCAATGGCCCAAATTAAAGCACTGTAAGTCACCAGGCTGATGGGAAGATATTATATGTAGGATCCAAAACAGATGAATGTAAATGTGCATTAAACAATACAATCAGCCATTGTGAGGATTTCATAAAGATAGGCTTTTTGCAGAAGAAGAGTTGCTTTGGTGTTAGCCTTTTATATAGAAATCCTTTATGAGTACAAAACATAATTAAGCAAATAGTTCCACGAGCACCAGAAATAATGAAACCTGGTGTTTAGAAAAGCCCTCAGCAAGGGGGCTAGCCCAGAAACTGGTCAAATTTTCAGGAGTGTAAGGTGATATTACCCCCCAGTTGAGGACTGACCAAGAGTTATGGTGTAGATGACTCCTACAGAGTTCAGCCTAGCTGCCCTTTTGCCTGCAGGACCCCACGTGGAAGAACCTTTCTGTAACAAATTCACATCATGCTTCAGCAGAGGAAAAAGAAGTAGATTTTCTTTGTTTCTTTAAGCCAATAGGAGGGGCAAGCCTACTTCAGAGGACAAATCCATTTTGTGAGCTGTCCCCAGGGTATTTCTCCAAATGCAAGAGCAATGGTTCTTCATCTGCAGCAGCCCTGGAGGAGCCCTTGGAGATCCTCTGGGGGCTCTGAAGGTTGCCTAGATTTCCCAGGATGGGAACTCAGGAAGATAAGCTGGCCTTTTAATCTTATTTTTTTAATTAAAGAGGTTGATGACATAAGCTATTCTGATTACCAGTGATGAGTTGTGGGCCAATAGAAGATTGGATTCAAATGTGAGTCCTTTGTAGCTCAGACCTATCTTTCAGGTCTCAGAAAGAACAAGTGCATTTTTATTTCCCACTTTCTTCAGGCACATAAAAGCATCTCACTCCAGAACACAGTGAATATAATGTGATGAAACCACATTGTTTCATCAGTTTGAAACCTGTGTAATCTCATGTGGTTTTCACTGAAGTTACAACAGACATGGAAGACCACATTTTCATTAACTTGTGAATATATACATATTTTACAATTCTAGTTGAGTTTGGAAGCGGGGGACCATCTGCAACATAGGGGCATCTTGTTAACAGATGTTATTTCTCAGAGAGGTTGAACTTACACTAGTAACAGTACTTTTATTTTATTATTTTTTTTTTACATATGCAGGACACTGAACAAACGGAAAGACACAGTTACTACACTACAAGTGGCAAAGGGTTTTCTAATTGAAACTACTGTATAAAGACAAATTGTTTTGTATTTAGCAGATGGAGCTGCCCATCTGAAAATGCATCTGTGTGTGTGGGAGCTGATATTGTGAACCTGTTTACGTAAGAAGCGATTTCCTAGTATTCTAGGAAATTCATGAATGCAAAACATATAGATAAAAATCCCAGGTTGTGTGGGTGAGTTTGTTGAGCAATGTTGTCACATGTCTGTTAAAAAGAAATAACACTTGCATAGCAGGTTTTCACAGATATAGTATATTAAAATTGTTAGTAAAGCATTTGCAAGACATTTCCAGTAGAATGAACACGGTATGAGTAATCTGTAGATTTACTGTTTTGTGGCCAAAACACCAAAAGTCAGAATTTAGTTGTGTATGTGTTTTTCATTCCTAGGTGAGCTGTGTGAGACTTCTAGATTGTCTTTGAAAAATATATCAAGATGCTTGTCTTGAGAGTTGTATGTACTAAAGGATGTAAATTATAAACAGCAACAACAAAAAAGAAAAACAAATGAACAAAACCCACCCACAAGGCAGTGCAACCACTGTGGTCATTCCCAATGGAAACTGGTTCTTGTTTTCAGGCGCTGTTGCCACTTTGCAGTGTCAGACTAAACCCGCTTCTCCTATTTGACTCTCCTCTTCTTTCCTATGTCACACATTTGCATCTGGGAGGAGACAAGCTGCAGACTACATCAAGGGCAAGGGCAGTTCAAGTGAGCTTACTACAGACTGCCAAACCTTCATTCCCAAGGAAACAGGAAGATGTACAGGACACTGGGCAGAAAACCTTCCCTGATGAAAAGCAGCAATTGGAGATTTTCCTTGTTTAAAGCTAGACAAATGAGTTCTTTATATGGGTGAAATCTACCTTCAAGAAGGCAATGCAGAGCATTGGTGGAAGAACACATGGTTTAAGCTCTTGGTCTAAAATAACCTTTGGGGGACCTTCTGGGCATATATCAGGAGATGTTTATTACAGCCAGTATTGCCACCATTCTCTTACGCTTTCTTGCTGTAGTTAAAGCTTTAAGTGCAACTCCCATTCATGAAAATGTATTATCGACTTAAACTTCAGAATATTTTTTAAATTATTATTTATTAGGGATGGAGGGGGACACACTGTTTTCTGTTCTTTTCAGTGGTGAAATAAGACCTCTGACATCAACCTAAACACATTCTGAAGAAGAAAAGCAAAAAGGATACAAGACCATAATTTGAAAAAGAATCTCCCTTCCCTTCCCTTCCCTTCCCTTCCCTTCCCTTCCCTTCCCTTCCCTTCCCTTCCCTTCCCTTCCCTTCCCTTCCCTTCCCTTCCCTTCCCTTCCCTTCCCTTCCCTTCCCTTCCCTTCCCTTCCCTTCCCTTCCCTTCCCTTCCCTTCCCTTCCCTTCCCTTCCCTTCCCTTCCCTTCCCTTCCCTTCCCTTCCCTTCCCTGCCCTCCCCTGCCCTCCCCTCCCCTGCCCTGCCCTCCCCTGCCCTCCCCTGCCCTCCCCTGCCCTGCCCTCCCCTCCCCTGCCCTCCCCTCCCCTGCCCTCCCCTCCCCTCCCCTCCCCTCCCCTCCCCTCCCCTCCCCTCCCCTCCCCTCCCCTCCCCTCCCCTCCCCTCCCCTCCCCTCCCCTCCCCTCCCCTCCCCTCCCCTCCCCTCCCCTCCCCTCCCCTCCCTCCCCATCTGCCTACTCTCCCCTTCCATTCCCTTTTCCCCTTCTCTTCTCCCCTTTAAAAAACAAAACAAAACAAAACAACAACAAGGCTGTAATTTTACCCTGATTAAAGATTTTGAATGCAAGAGGTTGAAAAACAGGAGTCAATCTGAATAAATATATAAAATAAATAAATACAGCAAGACTGATTAATACCCAAACCACTAGTATTCCCAGACATATGCATACACCACCTTCACCCTGATTAATCAGGTCTGACTGTACTGCATAATACTTGCCATTTTTTTAATTAAAATTGAGAGCTCTAACTGTCCAGAGTGCTACATGTGTGTTCTATGAAAAAAAAATACAGCACAAGCAGAGGCCATTTTTTTTCTACTTCTGCTACAAATTTTGTACTGAACTTTAAAGGCAATTTCAGGTGCAGCTGAATACTATCCATTATCTTTGCCTGTACTCCTAATCAGAGCAGCACAATCTGCCTCCAAAAACATTTGTTCTCAATGGTTGCTGATTCTGAAAGCAGATGCTCTTGAAAATGTAGTTGTCAGTAGCTCTACTTACTGGTGTTTTCTTATGAAGAAATATTCTAGTTAAGGTTTACTTGGATTTAACTAAATGTTTGTGATTGTGCTGTCAAGATATAATATTTTTTGCTCATGTGCATGGAACAAATCAATAAGCTTCTTTCTCATGACCCTAGTTTTGCTTTTGCTTCTACCTATATAAATCAGGAGAATATCTGCTCAGATGCATAGTTACACCTCACTAAAATTGCAGGAGATGAGAATCAATTCCTTTGTTTGAAGTAGAAGCAGAAGGAGAAAATAAACAAGTACTTCATGGTTGCCTTCCCTCTGCGCTCTGTTTTCCCCCATTTTTATTATTTGAACATATAAGATTTTACTCATATATTACACCAAATCAATGACTCTGTCTAGCTTCCCGTAGTACACTTTTTATAGCAGAGAATACTCCTTTCTTGTCTTGCTGAAGCACATATTTTCACATGATTTGCACTGATAATATAACTCCACAGAGTAGCTTGATAGAATATATCACTCTTCACAGTCTAGCAGTCCCCCTCCTTAAATAATGGAGGTGGTAGACTCCTGGTAGGCTTGATTTTAAACATTTTAAATATATATAATGGTTTGCATACTGTGCAGTGATTTGTAAAATGTGAATGCCTACAAAAACCATGGTTACCAAGCATAACATTATCTTATTTTTACTTACACAACCAGTAAAACAGCTGGAGGTCTAAAATCATGGCCTGGCATTAAATGCATTACTACATTTTAACCATGCAGGATGAAGCTGTCCTTTCTGTTGGGAGATAGGAAGAGAAAGAAAATGCAGTGATTACTGGAAAATTAACACCTCCCATTTTAATAGACTGATTTTACCAACAAGACTTAAATCGAAATCCTTCAACTGAAATGAATTAAAATTTTATCTGTCTATCTAAGGAGTGAGAAAGGCACCAGTGGCTTTGAGCTACTCAAATCATAGTATCAATCTTCGGAGTAGAAATGTAGTATTAGTGGAAATGGAGTATTTTACTAATGGAAATTATGTCTTTTATTTAAATACCCAACTGTATGACACAATTTGAATTTGTTTTTACTTTTTATTCCTATACTTAAAGAATATCCATATCAATAGCTGTCCCCTAGTTTTTAAAAAATCTTTTAAACATAAATAATTGTAATCAACTTGTAATAAATTAAGCCTTGAGCTATAAACCCAGGTCAGTAATGTGTACCTACAAGGTTTAGGACTAGGATACTTTGCCTCATTAGTGACACCGAGCCATGTCAGTAAACCTTCACAGAAGTTGTGTCAAAGGAGACAAAAATTTGCTACTGTACTTGGTGCCTCAGAACTAACAACTAAATATTTCTTCCAAAAATATGCCCCTGTGGACCTTATTGAGGTGCTCAAGCTCTCCTGGGAAGCAGTTTCACTGGGGGGGTTTTACCCAGTGGAAGGCAAGGTGCTGACACCCTCTGAGACAAGTGAAGGCTCTTCCCCTGCATTAGTTGCTTGAGTCTAAGAGGAAGAAAGCAACATGGAAGTTTCAAGCACCAGCTGACAGAGTGTCCAGCTCAGCTGATCTACCAGTTGGTCCCACAGCCAGTTGCAAGCAGTAATGGCTCCACTCCTTTTAATGACAGACGTATTTTTGTGGATGCTGGGAGGTACCCTTGAAGTTCTGGTTCGAGCCCTGATTTTCGGGTCTCTTCTTGAGGATCAGGAGAACTGGATGCTTACTCTTCATACAGTTACCCCACTCCTTAAGAAAACCATCAATAAATATATAGGACATCTGGAAGGTTACAAGAATGGGCAATGTGGCACAGCTTAAACCAGAAGTTTCTCATAATTAAAAAGATGTCCTTAAGAGTGTTCATTCATTGAAAGGGCCCAGGAGTGGACATTTCTTTTTATTTCATCTTTATTTCATTTATATCTCACACTTTAAGGCAGAAAATGACTGGACAAGGGGGAATGGTTTTAAACAAAAAGAGGGGAGATTTAGATTACAGATTACGAGGAAATTCCTTACTCAGAGGGTAGTGAGGCACTGGTACTGGTTGCCCAGAGGAGCTGTGGATGCCCTGTCTCTGGAGGTGTTCAAGGACAGGGTGGATGGGGTTTTGGGCAACCTGGTCTAGTGGGTGACATTCCTGCCTATGGCAAGGGGTTGGAACAAGGTGATATTTAGTGTCCTTCCCAACCCAAGCCATTTTGTGATTCTGTGATTATATTATTAGGGTACTTCTTGGAGTGCTCCCAGTTGGATCCAGAAATACACTACAGCAAAATCACTCTGGAGGATTCCTGAATTCCTCAGATTTCAGGAGTCTGAGGACTATCAACATGTGAAGATGTCACTTTACACCTAACTAGTATGATTCCAACATCTGACCAGTGATGCAGGTGCAGAGCGAAAGCCACCATCGCTTTCCAAACCAGCCCCAAGAAGCTGCATAGTCTTCCGCAGGGTAGATCTCTTCCAACTATAAGCCCATTCATGGCACATGGTGGCTGCAGAGGGCATCAGTAATGTTTGGAGATATTCTCCAACCACAACAAAATTATAAAGAAGGGTGGCAAGGATTTGATACACTGCTTTCTTGCTCAACTTGTTCAGGGGAACAGCAGCCAGTTCAATGAAACCTTGTGCTTGTGACATTAGGAGGCTGAGATCTTATTCATCTGCCTGATAAAGCTTTGGACAAGGTACACAGGGAATAAAAAGGGTCTGATTCTTGTCCTGCAACAGAAGTTTTACATTGCTGTTGTTACTGGCTATGTTTGCACAGGCATCCCAGCCAGCTCTCAGGAACCACGAAGTCCATTAAAAGAAGCTTCTGCATTCTCCTGCAAAACCTTTGCTCTTGCTCCCCAGCTCCTCGAGCACCAGCACTCTCCAGCCCCTGGCCCTTGGGATCCAAGGGAGAAGGAGCCCTTCCACTCTCCCAGGCTGCCAAACCAGGGGCAGGGTGGGAGAGAGACTGCCACAGGAGCACCTGCCCCAGCTCCTCCAGCACTGCCCTTGGATGACAGTGTGAGTCCATCCTTTGATGTGGGCATGGCCATCTTGTTTACTTCAGAGGATCAGAGAAGGACATGGATTATGCAAGCAAAAGGAAGAATGCGGCTAGTTAATAGTGCTGGCAAATAACACAGGAAAAAAATCTGCAGTTTTATTCAAAGAAGAAAATGAGCATTGTAGTAAATATGCATACAATACACACCAAACACAAATCTAGTTTCTGTTTGTAAATGTGTGGTCTAGCTGCAAACTTTGAAATAGCTTTGAAAGCTGTTTCAGCTTCAAATGAATGTAGCGTTTCTGAAATAGTTTATACAAATGTGATCTGCCCATGAAGGAAAACAATGGATGTAGTAAACAAGCAAACGTTGTCAATAGCTGAGCAAGAAGGATGCTGAATATTTTATTAAGGGAGAACCATGTGTGGGATTTCTGATGTTACACCTGTGTAGGGCCTGTGTTTGGTGAGTATAGGGGTGGGTTTATGGCTCATGGAGAATGTCAGCCCTGGGAACTCCAAAGTCAGAGGAGGGACACCTGCTTTTAGCAGTCTTCAGCCATACCAATGGGAATGTGTTCAAAAGCAGGGATCAGCTACCTGATGTAAAAATGAAAAGTTGTGCATTCAGTGCAGTTCAGATGCAGTTTTTTTTTTAACACTTGATTTTAATTAACAATTTTTTTAACACTTGATCTTACGACACTGCCTCAAAAGTAGAATATAGCTGTCTGCATTACGACAGAGCTTGGTAAGGTGGCCTGGTTCTCGTGCCTTTGCTATCCCCCTTCAAGTTCTGCATGAGCTGTGAGTACAAACACAACACAAAGGGTTGTAAGGAAGGTGTCCTCTTATTGTTTGAGCCAAACCCAGTGCTGCCATTAGGAAAACCTGAGTAACATCTTCGTGCAGCTGTATGGGAGGTGCTATCAGAAGAGCACAGCATTTTTCTTTCAGAACAGAGCATGCTTTTTTTTTTTTGTAGCCTTGTCATTTCATTGGTGTTATTTTTACTCTTGTATTCTTTAATGTTTTTTAGGGTGGCAAAGAAGAATCTCAGCTTACTGTCTGCTGCCAGCCAGCTTCTAAGCCCTCGGCCCAAAAGTGGAAGGCTTGTGCAACTTCATAGACTTTGCCAGATGAACCCCAGCAGTTTCTCTCTCCACACCTAGTGGGGATGTGGATTTATAAAAACGGTTTAAGAAGTTTAGTCTGAAACTGAGCAGTTGACCCTTTTTAAAATCTCCGCACATTGTTCTGCAAATCCAAAGGATTTCATTGGTTCATTCTCTTCAAGTTTCCACAGAAAAGACTGTAAATGCCTTGGACCAAATAGCTGTGCAGTTAATGAACTGTGCATACACAGGCACTATGTCCAGCCATGAGTTCACAGTTAATCATTTAACAAAGATGTCTGGCTTCATATGGTTTTCATTCCTTTCCAAATAGTGATAGACTTATCAATTAAATCCATCTTTAAAATAGATTTTAATGAACATATGTACTGCCCATTGTAATTCATTTAATGTTATCTTTTCAATATGCTTTTCCAAGAGAAATAAACGACGGAATATTCTAAATATTCTATTATAATAAGAGTTTTTTTTTTTTTTTTTAATTATTGTTATTATTTTTAGGGAGAGACCAGTGTGAAAATATTCAGTCTCAAATGCACATAAAGCTAGATTTTCAAAAGCATAAGCTGCTGCCTCCATTTCTGGATTTCAACCCAAGATACTCAAAGTATGATTTCTGAGGGATAGTGAGTTAACCCCTACTGACTGCAGCTGTATTTCTTTTTGTGTTCTCTACTGCTGCAAATCAAACTCTGCATTGCTAAGGGAATGAGAGAGTATTTCTTGAGCAGTTTTTACTTCCAATATTTCCTTACTGTGAAAATAGGCTTAAGTGGTACTTGATGGCTTTTGCTTGCAGATGACACAGCTCATAAAGCCAAAAAAATACAAAATTCAGGTGGTGAAAATCCACCTCAGTGCGTGAGAAAGAGTGGAGGGGGAGAATTTGTGAATGAAAGCTTGACTATTTGAGAAGGAGGCAGATGGTTTGCATCTACCGGCATGAATATTGCAAGCTTCAGGTGTCTCAAAATGCTGTGAAAAGCAACATTAGAAATTAGAGGCAAATATGTCCAACAGTAACAAAGAAAACAATGGCTTTTGCCACTGCTGAAGGTAATTCAGGAAAACCTTGGGAGTGTTTTCAGAGATCATGAACTGCATTCATGCCTGGAACAGAACTACATTCCTTCTCTTTTCGCAACACTAGCCTTCATTTTTTTAAGAAAAATCTCTTTGCTGACTATGAGAATCATGAAGAGAAGCTGGTTCCAGTATAATACCCTACACATCTGAATGTATTTTTGCTGTTTATTTTCCATATTGTTGGATCATGCCCCTCCTAACATGCCCTCGAACTGTCCCTCCCCGCCATTCCTTTCTAGAACTTTTAATCAGATCCTTTAACTCCTCCAAGTAGACAGTCCTTAACTACATTTTACAGACACAGCAATATAGCACAGGCTGGTCAAAACAGCTGTGGAAAAGTTTCTGTTTTGAAGAAAATATTAGTGGTGAGGATAATTTTGCAGCTAAATGGAGTTTTCCTTCATTTGTGTTAACACAGTATCTTCTATCTCCTCCCAGCCAGTTTCCATGTGTGTACAAATAGGCAGCATTTTCTCCTACATATATTAGTATCTGCCTTTGTTTTCTGCATTTTCAATTTCATAAGCCAATATTCAAATGACGATGTCTACTGCTAAGACTTTGAAGGTCATAGGGGGATCCAAATATCACTGAAAGATCTCTATGAAGTTACTTAAATATGATAGTATATATTTTTTTATGGGATACAGGGCAAAACCTTCACAAAATTAGTTCACAGATCTTAATTTAGATTTCTTAAAAACTGAAGAGACCAACCAACTTTCCCTTCAGGCAAAGGAAATAACAAGAGCCCCACACAATTGCAAAGCAACCTATGGGAGCATTTCACTGTGGTCTTGGTCAAGCAGCTCTGATCAATTCCTGTTACTGTGTTTAAGCATTGCTGCTAGGTGAGTTGTGGCTGGATGGGCTCTTACGTCAGTTCATTCTAGTTAGTCTTGGAAACCTGTCTGACCTGAGCTCAGCCACCAAGATAGAGGTGGCATTGACCTGTGTTCGCTGCCTTATGAGCTGACTCCAGAAGGTTCTGTAAACATGCAGAGCATGTTTGTAAGCATTTTCCCAACAAACAATGGAAGGTGTGATTATTGTCTCAAGCTGGCTTTACAGTGGTGTAGATTTGTTTACTTGCATGGGGTTTTTGTCATTTGCAGCACTACAAGAAGAGTGTACTGCAAGACCCTAAGGATTAAGGCAGAGTGCAGAATAAATTACCTCATTGAATCACAGGAGTGTGATTGCCAAGCTAATGTTTGCAAAGCATCCTTTCTTGGCCAAACTGATTTTTTCTGCCTACAGGATTTCTTTCTATAGTAGAATGGTGATACATAACTAAATATACTCCATAATTTGTGTTTATTAAAATTTTCTTTTCACATTTCTTTTATGCTTTTGTTATTAGATCTTTTATTGAATGTTAATAGAGGTTATTCAGCTTGCAAGGGATCCTTGACATTTTTTCAAGTAACTTATTTAAATCTGAATTCTACCATCCCCATTTTGTTCTCATGATGCTCACTTTCTACTGTTCTTTTTCACTTTTTATCATGTAGCATTGTAACTACATTAAATTAGTAATGAAAAATGAAACCACAGGAGTCCACTGTATTCTAGGTAATGACTGATATGACTTTACACTTGTCTGCATTACATTATAGTGTCATAACTTTCCTTTAGACCCAATAATATTTTTCATTATTGCACTATCCACAGCACAGAACTGTAGGGGCTTGTTCAGATTCTAACAATATTTTCCTTAAGTAAATCCATATCTAATAACAGCATTTATTTTCTCTCTCTCTCTCTTTTTTTTTTTTTTTTTTTTCCTGTAGCAGAAGGCAGAGCAATGATTTCTCTTAGACCTCATATTGGTTTTACAGGTGTTCAAAAACGTCATCAACGGATATTAAAGGAGATACATCAGGAAATAGAAGAGGTCAAGGTACAGTGTTGTTCAGGGGATACAAAATCTTTAGCTTTGTGCCGTGGTGTCAAGGGCATTAAATAGGAATTTGCTATTAAAGAATGTATGGAGTATGGGACAGTCAGTGGCTTTTGAACTGAAACCCTCCCTGGGTGAATGTGTGGAAGCTTCCCAGGTGACAATGATTCTCCTGCTTACTCGGTACAGACGCATCCCATCTCACTGCATCAGATGCTGTATTTAAGTACATGTATTTAAGGAAGGGTTGTTTTTTCCTTAATTTGTTTGCTCGTTCTGTTTCTTTGGGTTGTATGTTGGGTGGTTTGCACACTGGTGCAGGACTTTTATTTCCAGTGTTGCCTTTCTTGGGCTACTTTTCCTTTGTTGGCTTGCAACAGAGCTGAGCTTGGAAAGGTGATTTCTTTAGTTCAGTGCTACAGAGGAGGCACTTTGCTGTGACCAATGAGTTGCTTTGTTTGACCGTGCTCTTCAGTGTAAAGTGGCTCTGCAGTCTTTCCCTGCCTTGCAGTGTGCAATGTCACTGAGAGACCTGACTCTGCGGTGGCTTTATGGGTATGTGCTCATCCTAAATATCAGATTTATGGAAATAAATGTGGTCTGTTATAAATGAAGTCTCAACTCAATCTGAATTTAGTAATATTTATAAAAGGAATATTTATAAAAGGTATAACAGGCAAGTAAACAGCGCTGGGTGCGCAGGGAGTCTACGCTCCCCTGACATGCACACACAAACATCAAAAACTCTAAATATACAGAACATTGCTTTTACATACTAAACCCAAGTATGCCTATACTAATGTACAATCAGAAAAGGTAACAAACAATCCTTTAAGTTCCACGACTTAACAGTCTCCGTTTTCCATTCCTTTTCTTGATTACTAACAAGTCTCCGTTTTCCATTCCTTTTGAACAATATGTCTCGCTTTAAGTTGTCGAGCAACTCGGCCTTCGGGCCTTATGTATCCCGTTCTTCCCGAATCAAAGAAAAGCATATCCATCTCCTTGTGAAGGCCAATAGGCCTGGGTCAAAAGGCACGTCCAGGTCAACAGGGGGTGTAACAGCAAAAGCCTTCGATGGCTGTAGCAGCAGAGGGGCCCCTGGCATAGCAGTCGGATCAGTAAAGGAGCCCACAGCTCCCTCACTGTCTGGCAAACCACACATGTCTGACTGTGGCCCCACACGGCTCTTTAAGGCCTCAGAGACTGCTCGCCAAGTGCCGAGCAATCCCACTGTAACCTTGTCGTTTTTAGTTGCAGAGTCCCACACCTTGACCTCAGTTTGGTCCCATATTTCAGGCTCATAAACTGTCTGATTGTTAATAAGGAGAATAAGCTGTAAGGTTACCAGGACAGTCTTTGTTCCTAAGGACCTATGATTCCGCATAATGTGCAGCTGCTTACCAGCGAGGGGCAGTTGTGTGCACAGGTCTGCTTCTCTCAGCTCCAGCTTCTCTCCAGCTCCAGTGCCGCCTATTTCCAGCGACTTTCTGTACGAGCTGCTCTGAGCAGTTTGCTGAGTTTGGCCGAACCTATCTTCATGAGGCAATCAAAGTGCCTGTTCCCGTCCTGGTCTCCGTTCTGCCAGCCTGTTCCTTTTCATTCCTTCTTTCTGCTTCTTTACTGATGACATAACTTCATCACATCATGTTGCTTTTTTTTTTTTTTTTTTAATCTTGACTGCAGGCTCCCCTCTTATACCCTTCTCCCCACAGCAGTTCTTTTCAAAACAACTTTTCATTGGTCAAACGACTTTGCAAATAACAGCAACGGCAAACACCCAGAAACTTCCATGCCTTAATGGCTGGAGAACAAGAAACCCGAGACTGCATGGAGTTTCCTGAATCACCCTTCTTTGTTCCCTCTAAACTCTTTTACATTCCTGATGGCCTCTTCGTTAAGAGTCTAATGTTATCATCAACCATGGGTCTTTCCGACCCCCATGGCCACACTCTCAAATCTCCCCCTTCTTTATTAATATCAACCATTTTCTCGACACAAATTACCAATCCATATATAACATGGTCTATATTATCATCAGTGTGCAGGAAGCCTAGCAGATGTTGGAGAAGGCACAAGCACACAAACTGCTCAGAGCCTCTAAGGTCTTGATTTTTCCTTCCTGTACCACAGTTATGAACTAAAGGACTGTGATGGAACAGGGGGCATCCTTCAGAGGTGGGCTTTCTGGAGCTTTGAAGCCATGTGGTAAACTTGGTTTCTTGTTCTCTGACTGTTTTGGGTATTTCTGCACAGATAACGTGTAAAAGCTGCATGCTTCCTCCTGTAGGAGTAAACTGGAGGAGATGTAAAATATGTGTGCAGGGAATCTCCTGCCTTCCCCAAAGGGGAGCTGTTAAAAAGATGAATTTCCTGAGAACCTGCTCAGTAATAAAAATACACTTAGTGGGTTGAAGTAACTGAAATAAGTTGCTTCCTTAACATTTGTGTTCGACAATGGATAACCTTAATTCTTCCATTAAATAGACACTTCCTTATGAAGAGGAAAACTCTGGAGCTATTTTTAAAGGTGTCTCTATGACCCAAAAAGGTTGTCCCTTAGGGTATGCTCCCTTCCATGGGGCCTGTCCCTTGCCTGTGCAGGGATAACTGGTGGGTGGGAGCAGTGGTGATGTGCCTGACCTTAGTCCTCGCTCTGCATGTCTGTGGGTACTTCAGGAGCAAAACAAGCAGGCTGCAGAGATGGGAGATCCCAAGTATGGATTCTTCCCTTCAATTGTTGTAGTGTTTGACACATCTTGTTTCTCCTGGTCTGCCACTGCTCCTTGCAGCTTGTTTTGCAAATGGCAAGCTAGAAGTGAAGGAAAACTGTTAATAGCTTTTACTTTAAATTGTAGAAACTTTGCATATTGTGCAGGGACACAAGGACACAACTGTAGTTTACATAAGTACCTGTCACTGCTTGTGGTTATGTAAAGCAGGAATACCTAAACCCAGGATCAAAAGCCTTCTACACATGAATGAATCTGTGAAGGGGAGAAAGAAAACAAGGTAGAGCTGTGCCAGTGAAAGCATGGATCACTTCACATTTCAGTTTGTGGAAGAGCTGAAAGTAAAGGCAAACAATAGAAATATATGGTGTTTCTCAAACATGAGGACAGTGGGGAAAGTAATGATGGAAAAAAAGGCAACCCTCCATGTATACACACACATACCATGCACAAAAAAATCCACTTAATGGCAGATAGATGCCAGGCAAATTTTTGAGGGTGGTTTTAATGGAAGAAGGACAAACTATTTTTTAGTGAGCAGTAACTCCAACTACCTAAACACAGCACACACTGCTGCTAAAAGAACAAGTGGTCTGGTACGTGTCTCTGACTTCAGACACAGCTTGGGTCCTGCTGGATGAAAAAGATAAGTTAGTCATTTGAAGGCATGGGGGAGAATGGGGACAGTCTCCCTGAAAGCTTTGTTTTTTAGTAATGCCTCCATTGCTTTCAGATGGTTTGGGATGAAAACTGCTGTGCTCTGAAGTCCTTGGTGTACTTGTTGCAGCAGTTGTGGGTTGTTTAACTTTGAGTGGTGGCATGGGAGGCTGCCTGACACAAAGGGTTGGTGTCTGCTCCAGTTGTGGACCAGACTGAGAGCTGCAGGATGTGGTTTTACCATGCACGGCTATTTCTCCTCCTGCAAAATATGTAGCTGATGACAGAAGAGCAAAACCTTCCCAGCAAAATATCATCTTTGTTCCAAATTGTGTGCGTGTGTCCAGCTCTGCTTTGTGAGCTGGGTACTGGCTGCTACTGTGCCTTGTTTTTTGCTTGCAGACAGAAATACTGCTGCCAGTGCACTTGGTGATCTCAAACAACTTGCTTATGGCCCCATTAAACCAAAATGGATGTAGGATGCACAGGTTGCATACCATCAGTGTTAGCAATTGTTGTAGGTTAGCCTCACCTGTGCTGGCTGTGAGCCACATGAAGAAGATAAAAACTATTAGGGCAGTTCTCCTTGTGTGCCCCTTCTTTCTGCTTCCACCCTCATCTTCTCATTGATTTCATATCCTATGCAAAACTCCCCTAGAAGCACTTTTCCTTTTGTACTTCCTGCAAAAGTTTCACCTCCTAACATGGACTTCAGCTGTGAGAAAACAAGGATGTCTCTGTTTGCTGCCAGGGCCAGAAACAATTCAGCTCACTAAACTTTCCAGTGCAGACCCTCTAATAGCATTTATACACAGTAAAATTCCTTATTACAAATGAGAATTTTAATTCCAAGCTTAGCTTGATAGAATGTAATTTAAAGCCATTTAGGATGGCTTAGCCTTCAAAGCAAACTCAAGATTGTTTAATTAGTCATGCAAGCCACTGAACACTACCCATAACACAAAACAACTAAAGTATTTATTAGTTTTAGAGCTAAGTTAAGCTCTATGTGTTCCAAATTTTCAATAAAGTGCATTGAGTGTTAAGCAAGTCTTGTTTTTTCTATCTTCCAATGCTCAGTAAATTTTATCTGTGAATTAAAAGCATAGCCCAAGTGTTGCAAGATGTAAAAGGAGGACTAAATTTAGCCAGCTCTCATATGCATTAGAAGAAACAATGGCAGTAGCGGTACCTAGGATATCTTGAGACTTTTGATTTACATTTTTATATTCTTCAGAACAAGTGTGAAGCAGTCCAGACTTTGTATAATGGTTTCTGATATTTTTTCTAAACTTCCTGAAGCAAGATGTGGAAAGTACTAGTAAATAGCCAATTGAAAGCTGTGGAATGCAGCAAGGAGGTAGTAAATGTGTGATAGAAAATCTCTCCAAAGTTTCTTTGGCATTGCCCTTGCTAGCACCTTCCAGAGTTTAAAGGCTTAAATTGGAAACACTTCTGATGTAACCAAGCTAGGGTTGTCAAATGTTTTATTGCTTACTTGTAAGTATTTGTATTTTTATCTATGAGCTCCCAACTGGGAACAGGAATGGTGTTCAGAAGTGGGTTATCCCCAAGTCCATGGAAACAACATCCCAGCCTTCTGACTTTGGGGCTGGGGCACAATCTGATTTGTACATAAAAAAAGGTCTGGCCTTGGGTTTGGTCTAGGTTTTAAGTAGTGTGTGGCATGGTGTTGGCTGGAGAACAACTTCCCTGCGGTTTCTTAAAAGATCAGAAGTTCTTAACCTTGATTGCAGGACCAGCCACCTTTCAAATGTCTCCCAGCCAGAAGCCTATCTCAAACAGCAGTGCTTTGGGCCTGCATGTGAGGCTGGATACCCACTGATATCAGACAAGAAAACAAAAAAAGACTGGGAAGGTCAGCATATGTAAGTAGGAAATGTGTGCAGTTCTCATGCAAAATTAATTTTATTAGATGAAATTAGACCCATCAGAAGGGTTTTACCTCTGCCTTCATGTACTTTCACCTTGCAAGAGAAAATGTAGTGTGGTGCTGGGAATGTAAAGGGTCATAGCTTGTGCTATGCTTAGGTAGGATTTTGTTGGTGCTTGACTAGATGTGTAATTGACTTGGTGTCCAAGAGCCTGATCCTTGGCCATAGTATCTGTTTGTTTTTGTAGAGAAACCTCTCCCTCAAATGTTAAGGAAAGTGTTTCCATCAGGACTTGACTTTGCCCGCATGACCAATGTTCAGGAGTGCCTTGAACCAACTGGTGAGATGAATATTAGAACAGTGCAAGAGCCATAATTTCCATAATTGGTGTGTGGGGAAAAAAGAATGAAGGCTGTTTGTTTTAGTATTTTCGATTTTCTTTAGTGCTTCAGACATATTCTTGGTCACAGCAGTCGGCTCTTTGCAGGTGAATTGTTTTCTAAATTCTGTTGATATTTACAGTGAATTATGTACATACCATCAGTAGCAACAGAAGGAAATAGGTTACTTTCCTCCATGAAAATCAAGCCTAAAATAAATCTCAACAAATTAGCTGCATCATTGGAATGGAATTATATTGCTGTTTGGAAGCTTTATGTTTTTATGTTTATTTATTTATTTATTTAGTTATTATTTTTTTTTTTTTTGTGCGTGTGTGTGCATGACAGTGATAAAGCATTACCTCTAACCATTGTCTTATGGACCTTTTCCCTGTTTTCCTTATTTAGATCCCTTGAGTCTCCTCCTTTCTATAGTCAAACAAAACAAAACAAAAAACTCTTATATTAGTCTATGGAAAGAGGAAGTATATTGTAGAAGGCTGTTGTAGAAAAGGGATTGAGGTATTGTACGAGACATGTTGTATTGAGGCTATTGTAGAATAAATTAATTTTATTCAAAGAACAATTCACATATGGGAAGCAACAAGTGCAGCCTTAACCAGCAGACCACTTTCAGAAAGTGTGCCTATGATGCATGTGAAATGTACATATGAGCAGACATTGTTTTCTCTCTGGGCTGCTTGTTCTGGCTTGTTTCAGTCAGGATTTGGGCAGTGTTGAAATTTCAGGGCTGTTCCTGACTTTGGAGACACACAAGGCATGTCTGCACCGTGCTATTGATTGCCCTGTGGAGATCTGAGAAAATGGAGACCTGAGATGGTGGTTTGTGGTTTAGGGCAGTGCTGGAGGAGACAGCACGGGTCCACGAGCCATTTAGATGATTAGATGATTTAGATATTTGCACATTTCTGCACTTCTGCTAGTTTTCTTTCACTCTTAGACTCTTAGAATGGAAAAAATAGATGTCCTAGTTTCCATAGCGAGGTCAGGAGGCACTGAGGGCCGTGCTTTAGAGGTTGGGTTTTCTGGTGCTTTCTGGACCTGTCAGCCTAGGTGCTCATGTATTAATTTCCAGCAGGATTTCTGAGGTTCTTGGTTCCCCACAGCTGGAGGGTTAAAAAACCCTGGCACTCCTCACTTCATCTGGGGCTTTTAGAGCCTTGGGGTTGTAGAATAAACCCTGGATATGCCGAGCTTTCCTGATGAGGTTGCCTGCGGCTCTGGCAGCCCAGAGTGCCTGGCCACAGAGCATCCTGACCAAGAAACAAGGTCTCTGTTAGGACAGTATTTGTGACTAGGCAGAGCTTGGTCACAGTTGTGACATTTTGTGGAAATGATACTGGCTTTCATGGTGGAGTTTCCTGACACAAATGTTTAGGAAAATCCCCCACTGTCTCTGCCTCAAAGGCAGAAAGCAAAACAAGGTTTTGGGAGACTGGGTATCTCTTGATAAGATCCTATTATATAAGGACAAAATGTTATAAGTCTATTGCTTGTTGATTTCACATCATGTGAAATGTTAGTTTCTGTGGTGAATGAGAGAAACTCTTACATATTATCAGTCTTTAAGTTACTCTGCCCTAAGGCTTTGGTAATTTAACTTCATCCTCTTTCAAAGTTTTTTTTTTTTTTTTTTTTTTTTTTTTTTATTTTTTTTATTTTTATTTGAAACTTAAGGGGGGAAACCTTTCCAAACCTGCCCCCACTCCCTCAGGTGATATTCTTCTGAAGTGTAAATGCTCAATTATGCAAAGATAAGAACATGAGAAACTTTGGAAAGCAAAAGAAGATTACCTTGATTAATGAGTAAAGCTGTGTTAATAATGGATTTATAGTCTCATGGCCAAACCAAAGAAGGAGTGGGGGAAGGGAAATAACCTAATTGAAAGTAGTGCTTGCATAAAGCCAAGAGTAACACCAGGGACAGAAGAAAAACACAGACAGCTGGGAGCTCTGCTCATTTCTTGAGTCTTTTCTGATCTTTTATTGTGGCAAGAGGGACTCAGTGCTAATACACATGCATGAACAAGTATGTGGTGCAGTTACTGTTAGGGTGGAAGGCTGCAGAGAAGTCTGTGCAACAACATTATTCTCCCCTGCCAGGAGAGGTGGACAGGGACAGGGCTCTTCTAGCATCTGCAGTCTTTCTGTATCGTGTATTGTGTACCATGTGAGGCTGCAGTGTGTCTGTGCTGCTCCACACAAGCTACCCTGCAGACTGTGTCTTGCCTGCTAGAGGTCCCCCAAAGGGCTATAGGGAGTATTTTGGAAGGTACAATTTATGAGGAAAAAGTTATGAGGAAGAGATAACTGAGTCTCCATAATTGTATCTCCTGTGCCATCCACCACAGTGTACCCTTATACAGAAACAGTGTACCTTTATACCCTTATATCTGTGTACCCTTATACAGAAAAATGTACATGTACAAATTAAAGGTGGCTACCTTGACCACTGGATGTCTTAAATTAATCCAAGCATTTATTTTTAAACATTATTTTCCCAATTATGTCTATTTCACTTGTAGCATGATCCAAACTGATATATTGATACTGGAATTAAACCTGCTTCTCAATATGTTATGACTTGAAAGCTGCTAGATAAACCCAGCAAGTAAGATGATTTAGGTCATGAAAAGCAATTTCTTTAAAGCAAGTTTGTTTATGGAATTCTTGTAATTTAGAAATCATGCACTCAGCATACAGGTATGAGATACATCTGGAGTCTGGTATTTGAGCTTGGTACCATCTATCATGCTGTCTGCTTTAGGTCTGAGCATGTGAACGAGTACGGGGATGTTGGTGCTGGATAATTCTTCTCCCAGGACTGCGACAGATTTTGTTAATGGTGTTCAGTCTCCTCCCTCCCTCATTATGCTTGGGTGGTTTTTGTCTTTTGTGGGGGATCTATTCCTTACTCATCCCTTTGCATGTCCGTTTCTCTTTTCAATGAGATTATCTCACTCTGTTTATGTTGTAGAGTGAATGAGCCTCTCCTGTTGTTTCTCTGTCTGTAACTGGTGTCCTGCATGACTGTGTTGCCTGGTATGTTTCATGTTACAAGTTATCTTTTGTTAGAAGTCACCTGTAAAGGAGATTTGCTTGCAGAGGTACCATGATGCTCCTTTTCAAACCACAACATCTGTAAGTGCCTGACTATTTGTGGACAAATGTTTATGAAATCATATTATCAGCATGGACTGATAATGTGACTTTTTTAAACCTTTGATTAAAATTGATATAAACTTTCCCAAGCTTTAGAAAGCTTCACCAATTCTCCTTATGTAAAGCATCTGTGGTATAGCGTCTTGTGTTAAGGAAACCTTGCCTATGTGCATCTCAGCCACTGAAGCCTGACAACATTCAATTTAATACATGAGCTGTTAAAAATACTACATGCCTATTTAGATGCATGTCTACTGCAAACTTTGCTGTACTGTGGTGTGTTTTGTTCTGCAGCTTTGTCACCAGCTTTGAAAGTTTGAAGTTGCTTAAGAGATCATCCATGTTAATTGTTGTCTCAACTCAATCTGAATTTAGTAATATTTATAAAAGGAATATTTATAAAAGGTATAACAGGCAAGTAAACAGCGCTGGGTGCGCAGGGAGTCTACGCTCCCCCGACATGCACACACAAACATCAAAAACTCTAAATATACAGAACATTGCTTTTACATACTAAACCCAAGTATGCCTATACTAATGTACAATCAGAAAAGGTAACAAACAATCCTTTAAGTTCCACGATTTAACAGTCTCCGTTTTCCATTCCTTTTCTTGATTACTAACAAGTCTCCGTTTTCCATTCCTTTTGAACAATATGTCTCGCTTTAAGTTGTCGAGCAACTCGGCCTTCGGGCCTTATGTATCCCGTTCTTCCCGAATCGAAGAAAAGTATATCCATCTCCTTGTGAAGGCCAATAGGCCTGGGTCAAAAGGCACGTTCAGGTCAACAGGGGGTGTAACAGCAAAGGCCTTCGATGGCTGTAGCAGCAGAGGGGCCCCTGGCATAGCAGTCAGATCAGTAAAGGAGCCCGCAGCTCCCTCACTGTCTGGCAAACCACACGTTTCTGACTGTGGCCCCACACGGCTCTTTAAGGCCTCAGAGATCGCTCGCCAGGTGCCGAGCAATCCCACTGCAACCTTGTCGTTTTTAGTTGCAGAGTCCCACACCTTGACCTCAGTTTGGTCCCATGTTTCAGGCTCATAAACTGTCTGATTGTTAATAAGGAAAATAAGCTGTAAGGTTGCCAGGACAGTCTTTGTTTCTAAGGACGTATGATTCCCTATAATGCACAACTGCTTACCAGCGAGGGGCAGTTGTGTGCACAGGTCTGCTTCTCTCAGCTCCAGCTTCTCTCCAGCTCCAGTGCCGCCTATTTCCAGCGACTTTCTGTACGAGCTGCTCTGAGCAGTTTGCTGAGTTTGGCCGAACCTATCTTCATGAGGCAATCAAAGTGCCTGTTCCCGTCCTGGTCTCCGTTCTGCCAGCCTGTTCCTTTTCATTCCTTCTTTCTGCTTCTTTACTGATGACATAACTTCATCACATCGTGTTGCTTTTTTTTTTTTTTTTTTTAATCTTGACTGCAGGCTCCCCTCTTATACCCTTCTCCCCACAGCAGTTCTTTTCAAAACAACTTTTCATTGGTCAAACGACTTTGCAAATAACAGCAACGGCAAACACCCAGAAACTTCCATGCCTTAATGGCTGGAGAACAAGAAACCCGAGACTGCATGGAGTTTCCTGAATCACCCTTCTTTGTTCCCTCTAAACTCTTTTACATTCCTGATGGCCTCTTCGTTAAGAGTCTAATGTTATCATCAACCATGGGTCTTTCGACCCCCATGGCCACACTCTCAAATCTCCCCCTTCTTTATTAATATCAACCATTTTCTCGACACAAATCACCAATCCATATATAACATTATTATTATTATTATTATTATTATTATTATTATTATTATTATTATTATTATTATTATTATTATTATTATTATTATTTAATAAGCACAAACTGACCACTCACTTCTCCAGACAAAGAACCTGATGGTTATCGTGCTGAATTGCATATAAGAGAAGTGGTGCTTTTGTGATTCTAATGCCAGTTCTGATGCTCAACCTCGGAGAAACAAAGATAATTTTAACTTGTAGCAGCCCATTGACCACAAGGTGCAGGAACTTTAGTTGTAAGGGACTGAAATTCCGTCTGGATGCTGCAGCAATAAAGACCATGGGGTTGAATATATCCAAAAGTACATAGAAATCATGCCAAAAAGAACAGAGCTCTTCAAATAATGCAACAGCTCTATGTAATTCACAGTAGGGCCGAAGTATTGAAGGACTAGATATTTAAGATAATTTAAATACCTAATGGTTTGGGGTGTTTAGTGCATAAATAAAATAGTCTTATCCTGTGTCTGTGTCACTGAGGATTGTTTTTGGTGTGAAATGGGGGCTATGTAAAATGTTACTCTCCAGGCCTAAAGGTACTTCTGCCACGGGTCTCGGTCTGGGCTCAGCTGGGTGCTCTCCTTGCTTGTTCTTGGTGCTTTCCCCCTCCCCCCCCCCCCCCCCCCTTTTTTTTTTTTTTCCTAATAACTAATACCCACCCCCTCCACCTTTCTTAAAACCCTGCCTTGAGGAACCTGATTGTTTCAATTAAATGCAGTGTGGGGTTTCTTTTGTTTGAGTGCTTCATCTGTGCTTGTTCTGTGGCTAGAACAGCTGTTCAGTGGGAGCTGTGCTGCAGATGTAAGGCTACCTGTCAGGCAGCTCCCTGCCAGAACTTGAAACCCAGTATTCGTCTCAGCAAAGCATGAATAATATAAAGGTGTCAACACTGTTTCACAGGTACAGTTTTGTCTCTTGGTATAAAGAGCACTCACAAAGCATACAATAGGAGGACTCTCTAATGGACTTACTGTTTTGCATGAGAGAAATATAAATTCACAAAGGAGAAACTTTTAACACATTTAGTTTTATTATTGTCATGCATTTCAGTGTTTATTGACCTTCAAATTGAGAAAGAGCAAGCCCCCCCCCCAACATCACTTAGTCCTCAGTATCCTGTAAAATAGCCAGCTCCCCAATATTGCTTTGTCCCGTTTCCTGTAAAATCAAAGTAATGCACTTCCTCTGGAAGTGTTTCCTAGCAGCAACAGAAAACTAAATTAAAATAGAATATGGAGGGAATGTTATGGGAATGCAGCTGAGAATAAACTAAATGTTTTCATATATTTGATTACTTTGAAATAATGCCTGTGCCCCTGAATTAATAGACAGCCAGTCAAGTTAATTCTGTTAACTTCATAAGCTTCAGAATGCCATAATTTGAGTGAATAAGGAATGACAGCAGAGCTTGAGTGGAGTTCAGTAACATACATTTTTGGAAATGAATGGTTAAAGAGCAGTAAATGTCCCTTGTACAATGTAGCCCACTTTCTTGGAACATGTTTATCTATTTGGAGATGTTGAAACTGAAGACCTGATTGAGTGATACTTCTTGGGCTTTCTCTGTGGTTCCACTGTGGGATCTTTCAGTACTTTTATGATGACATCCATTGCTTAAGGCTTTTTTCACCTTATTAATCTGCTGCCACACCTCAGTAAGTGATCAGAGATGTAGGGTTTATGTCCTTTCATAAACATTGAGATTTTTTGAGATACGTGATGTTATCTGTAGTCCCGAGGTGGTTGGTTATTAGCTGTGATTATTTAATGAATTAAGTAGTAGTCAGCTAAAAGTATTGAAATGGTGGTTGATCAATGGCAGAACAATAGTGAGCAAGACAGCAAATGCAATTTGTTACAACCAGTGAGCTGGAGATCTAGTAGATATCAGGCCACTGGAATTATGCTCATTTGCCTGCCTCCTCCCGGCAAGGTTTTAATTTTCTGATGCACTTTTGTCATGTCTGATAATATCTTGAGAGCAGGGCTCACGTATGGACTGACTGGTAAATCAAAGCAATGCGAACGGTTTCTCTTGTCTCCTGAGCTCTAGGGTGTACATCCGACAACCTGAGGCACATGAGTATCTGCCAGTTCTGGTGCTGGAAGCAAAGGCCGGGTCCTGGGCTTGCCCTCGAGCCCCCATTTGACCTTGCGAGACTGTGTGCTCAGTACTGGCTTTTAAACTAGCTGGCAAAAGCCAGTTTCTTGGACCTTTGCAGTACGTGTATGCTCAGGATGGAGGGGTTTAGCAGCACAGCAGGTAAGCATGAAGCATGGGCTGAAGCAGATGACCCCGCTGCTTGCTGTCTACCCTTGCTTCCATGCTCATCTCATGTGCATGAGGTAAAAATACCTAATTGTAAATTTAAAGGATAAGCCAAGCTGAACACTGTGCATGGGAATTAATATGTTGGCAGTAGGTTTGGGAACATCGTGGTTTTCAATTAAAAGCTGACTTCAGGAAAGGATGCTGTGAGTTTGCCTTTATTTTTTTGTTTTATCTACAGACATGCATGATATCTGGAAAAGACTTTGTAGCTCATCTGTGAATAAGTGTGTTGTGGTTTAACCCAGCCAGCAGCTAAGCACTACACAGCTCTTTGCTTACCCTTCCCCCTCCATCTCTGGAATGGGGGGAGAGAATCAGAAAAAAGGAAGCCTGTAGGTTGACATAAAACCAGTTTAATAGGACAGAAAAGGAAGGAAAATAATGATGATAGTACTACTACTACTACTGTGCACAGACAAGTGATGCACAATGCAATTGCTCACCATTTGCCCTGATGCCCGCTCTGTCCCCGAGCAGATGGTCCCCCCACCCTGGCCAGCCACTCCTATATATTGTTCAGCATGATGTCAGATGATATGGAATAGCCCTTTGGCCAGTTTGGGTCAGCTGTCCTGGGTCTGTCTCCTCCCAGCTCCTGCTGCACCCCCAACCTGCCCATTTGCAGTACAGTGGGAGAAGCTGAAAAGTCCTTGGCTTAGTGTAAGCATTGCTCTGTAACAACTAATATATCAGTGTGTTATCAACATTATTCTCATCCTAAATCCCAAACATAGCACCATACCAGCTACTAGGAGGAAAATTAACTCTATCCTAGCTGAAACCAGGACAAGTGTTCCATCCAAATCTTTTGGGTTAGAAAAGTGAGAGTAGATTATTTTTGTAATCTGTCTCTAAGGGAGATTTACATGAAATCAGTTCTTGTTCTCTGAGATATGATAATGCTTTTTGTTATCAAATCTCTAAAGAAAACACATTATTTTCAGGAGTAACTTCAGGTACCAGTGAATATTAACTTACTAAGTATTAGCACACAAAATTGCTACTAAATTAACTGCTTTGTCATGAAAAAGTCCTTGCTCATATATTATATTCTGGATTCCAAAGGCAGCAACAGGTGATGTTAATGTTCTTTATAACCACATTGTATGAAATGATTTGTCAACCACGTCAGAACTAATTTTTACTGAAAGTGTAGTCAAAATGGACCTTTCACTGAAACGCCAATGAAGACCTTGATGAAATATCCCTCTTGAAAAGGAAATACAAGGGTATGGTAAATACAAGCAAAGCATTATCTCAGTGTTAGTTATGTGGAAAGAAAATCTATATTGATGTGTTTACAAGATTGGCGCCAGCCAAATTTTTAAAGTTGTTTTGTATTATGGGGTTTCTTTTCTGTGGATAACTTTTCCATAACTCTTCATGCTGTACTACAACAGTGTCATTTGACAGGTTGGTTTGTTTCATCCTGTATTTATTAATTCAGTACTTCAAGAGGCACTTATTGTGACGCTGTGTTCTGATCCAAATCTAGTAAGCTGACTACAGACTTGTGCAGCTGCAAGTGTGTGAGTGGACCCAGTTATAGAACTTCAAATTATGCTTGATTAGGTCAAGGCAAATTTTACTTTTGGTTAACTCTAAGCAGTGAAAACAAGATGATTGATGAAAAAAATTGTAAATATTGAGCATTGCTAATGTGTAAATGTATGAATGCTGAGAGGTACAAAAGGCAGTGCTGTACCATTTCCTGGCTAGTCTATTTGGCTGGCTAGTCTTTTTGTCTTTGTCTGTTTTTGGAGGTCAATTTCCCTTAGTTTTGCACCAGCAATATAGGTTAGAGAAGCCTGTTACTAGCACAAAGTAATGCTGGTCTGGAGAAAGCAATGGTGGGGTCAAATGGTGCTAGGATGCAGCACAAGAGTAGGCTGACAATTAAGGACTGTGACAAAAGGACAGGTTACTGCTGGACACCCCTTATCGAATAAGCAAAAAGAGGGTGGGGGGGTGAGGTCAAGGTCCTGGAAGAAGTTTTACTTGAAGGCAATTGCCTCAGGATTTCTTGTGGCTTGCTTGTTCTGCAGCTGAGACAACTTTCAGACTCGTGGGTTTCCCTGGTTGGGAGGTGATGAAGGGGAGCTGTGCAATAAGCCAGAGGCACTAGTTTGATCTTCAGTCCGTTGTGTTGTGCCCTTCTCATAGGGTATGATGGTCAAAGTGGCAGAGGAATATGGGTTGAGTGAGGTTGATTGGCCAGGTCTGAAAGTCAGAGGCGTTTGGCTCTGAGCATTTTCTCTTGTGTCTGAGAAAATCTGATGCTGAAATGAGCATTTCCATTTCTATAGTAAGAGAATAATGGCAGGGCTAATAAAGGGTTGTGGAGGAAGCAATGCAGCAGGGATGAAGGAAGCACATATGAAACTGGGGTGCGAACACAAACTAAGAGCATTGAAAAATGGGATTCAAGTGCTATAAGGCAGGAAGATGGTTAATAAGGGAGAATGAGGAAAAATACTTCTAAACCTAAATGCTTCAAGCTTAAAAAAATCACACAGGTTACCTACTTGCATGGCAGTAAGCATCATACACAGATGCCAACCCATTTGATAAGTCTACTTTTTCTCCAGTTTATAACAGGTAGTCCTAACTAAAACTATTAATCTGGAATTTCTGGGGCTTTCACCAGATTTACAGTGGAGTTGTAAAAGTCTAATTTGACCTGGTGTTGAATAAGTTTTTAAAACTAAATGTTTTTTAATTTAAGTTTGTGTTCTGGAGGACTGGCAAGAGCAAGGTACTATTGAATTGGCTTCTGTGTGAATGGACCAGCTTAAAAAACAAATTAATTGGACTCTTTAAGAAAACACTTTGCCTTTTGCTAAGGCTGCAACAACACATATTGTAAACTTAGTAGCACTTTGGAACAAAACATGGAAGTAAATGTTTTCTTAGCTCTAACAGTCATTGAGTCCATCCTTGCTTGTCACATTCCCTGCTCATATGTTATTCTTATACTCCCAGCATACAGAAACGGCAGCTAGGGGAAGTTTTTATTTTGCATTTGACAAGCTGCATTTTGCTATTTTTCAGCTTTCCTTTTTCCCTCTTGCTGTGAGGAATTATGTTTGGAGCTGAGAAACTACAACTGTTTAGATATGTACTGAGAATTTCAACTTTATCTTTCCTGCTTCTGTATTGCTGTCACTTTATTGTTTAGATATTGGTTCCACTTCAGTTTAAATCCTTTACTTGGGGGCTTTAACTTGTGTCATTGCTAACAATTTTAGAAGTGAATACATTTTAAAAAATTGAGATTACCAAGTGCTTTACTTACCACAGGAGAAGCAATTTAAGAAAAAAAAATGTAGTTATTAAAAACAACAATTAACTGAACTTGGCAGTTGCAAATGTTTCCTCCTTCTTTCCAAAGTAGCTGAAATTGATATTTAAAAATTAATGTTGAAAATTAATCTTGATATACACCATATGCTTGCCATCTTTCCAGTCAGTCACATTGAATCAATTTGTCTCTACCTTTGAATTGGACTGTGATCCAAACTGCATCATAGCATGTGGAAAAATATAGAGGATGTGGGTGTTTCATGTAGTTTTGCGTTATATATTACACTGCAATTTCTAATTCTAATCTAATGAGCCCTAATGTGACTTTAGCAGTGGGATGTCTGAATTACTGCATTTGGGGCAGCACACAAACATACAGTGGATGTGGGGAGAAAAATTGGTTTCTACATGTATTCACAGATGTTTTATCTTGGATAGGTTGGATTTCAGACTAAATCAGACAAAACAGGAAAATTAAATCAAGAGCAAAGTTTATTTAATATAAGGGGCATGTTTATATACTGTGCATTTAATATAAAAAGTATCCCAGCTGCATTAATGTGCTTCAGAATTTGCACATAAGAAATTGTACTTTGTACACCAGTCTTCCAAATTTTCTTGCTTCCTTTTTTTCCCCAGTTTCATGTGAGGCTTAAAGCAGTGTGAAAAGCAAGCCAAGTTTTGCGTAAGACTGGCAATGTGCTCTCCTGGCCAAAGGCAGCCTGATACCTTTGCAGCAGGCAGAGGGAGGAGGGGGAGATTGGCTGGCTTGTGTGCTGTGTAGGTGCTAGTACACGCTCCTTGAGCGTGTACTTGCATAACCTTCCCAAAAAGTCAGGCCCTGACAGCTCCAGAGAAACTTGGCTCATGGTAGTGCACGTATGCCACCTGAATTCAAGGGAGTTATTATCTGCAAGCTGGCACCTCTTGCATGGTAGTTGCATTAGCAGCAGTAAAATGAGGTGGTAGGAGGGCAGTACACACACCAGGGATGCTGCAAGGCTCCCTCTGTGGGATGAGGTTGCTCATGGTGGCTGTGGCCTGGTGGAGCTCTTGGGAGGAAGAGTAGGCTGCTCTTGAGGTCTCTTGCAGCTAATTACTTTAAATAAACGGACCAAATCAGCACTATGTAGCCTCCTCTTGTTAGGTCTGTTTTTTTAATCCCAGATGGTGTCTGTGCAGAAAGTAGGCACAGAAGAGAGCATCCTCTGATATCTGATGGCAGCACCCAGGGCCAGATCAACAAAGTGATTGGGCTTCCTCCATTCTATATATAGGTGCCTGAGAACAGCTGCAAAACTGCCTTGGAGTCAGGCACCCTACTCCGTTGATTTCAGTGAATATTTCAAAGCAGCTTACCTGCTTAGGTGCTTTGAAAGTGACTTCTTACATTTCTGAATGTCTAAACAGCTAAATCCTGATCTTCCTCTTTTATGTTTAGCTTCGGAGTGCTTCCACAGTCTGGCAATTCTAGTCATTGTGAATATATTCCAGATTTGTTAAACAAACAGTAACTTTTCTTGCGCTGGTTATACATATGCACATGTTAATGATTGTGCCATCACTCTTGATCATAAACCATAAGCACAATAAATTTGTATAAGACTCTGATACCTTTGGCAGTTTCAATCTCTTCCATAAACTGCAGAAAATACATCAACGTAAATGAATGAAATCACCTCAGTCTCATCTGATTTTTAGATTGCAAAGTGCAGATTGCAACCTCGGGAGCAATTGCTTTTGCTTTGTTTGCTCCTATAACTTTTTTTTAGCTCTTGAACTCAGCATTTGCTGTGCTCTAGATCAGCTTTCTCCTGTTCTTCTCATATCACTTGTTCATTTCCCAGTGTCTTTCTCTTGACTTCAACCTGTGGGAGCCATGAACATAACTTTCCTGAAATGACATGGACTTTGTGTGAAGTTTATCTAAATCACTGGTTATTCCTTTGAAAGTCAGTCCATGGTTACTCTTCATTCAAAGATATCACTTACCTATATTCTAGAATTAAAAACTGTCAGTTGGTTTTGGGACAAAATGAAATTTGTATCCATAGAAAGGATATCTTTAATCCTAGGCATTTAAAAAGAAAACACCTTCCTGTGGAAACCTTTGCTAATTAATTTAAATGAGAAATGAATGTTTGGTTAACAGTCAAGACCTCAACTTTTGGGGGTTGGGGAGGGTGGGGAAGATGAATGAAGAAAAAACAAAACCCAAACAAAACACCCTGAAGTAATTGTTGGGAATTGCAGTGGAAGCATTACTGACTGTGCCTGCAGCCATTAACAGGGACTGCAGAGTTGCCTTTACCCCTGGTGCACTCAGGAGAACTGAGGGGTCAAGTGGCTGCAGACATGACAGGACAGGAGCCACTCTTCTCACTCCTTTCCTCCTTGATAAGGCAAGGGATGGTGCTTGTATCCCCCAAGTGGACCTTGAAGGACAACCAGTTGGCAAGTTCCTTCTTCATGTGTGGAGCAGGGTGAAGGAGGGAGCTGCTGCTGTGGGTGCCTTTACATTCATTCCTCACTCTTTTATCCCTCTGCTATTCCTTTAACTCTAGATTTTTTTTATCCTTTATACCTTAGTCACACCTATGTAAATCCCTCTGTAGTTTGGCTTGGCTGATGTTTCATAGCAGTGGATTATACAGATTTATGCAGTGTATTACAAGGTGGGGGGTGGAGGGGCAGGAAATCCATGTACATGCTTTTTCTTCTGTTGTAATAGAGGAATTTAATTTTATTAAATTAAATTTAATTTCATTACGTTTTCATTTAAAAATCTTGAAGTCCTATGACCCTCTCCCTCCTCTCATTGCAAGGGACTGCTATCCATTCATCCTCATTCCTGTTTAGGAGACTTATTTAAATGAAGAAATTCTTTGAGTGTAAACCTTTTTTTTTTTTTTTTTTTTTTTTTTTTTTTTCACCCACATTAGTATTGATCATTAATTGGAGGAGGGTGTCACAGTAAATGTGTCTATCAGAAGTTAGGGAGCAGTCTTGCCCCAATGTTTAAATGAATCACTGCAGCACCCAGAGGACTGTGAAACTGTGGCATTGCATGTAAGCGGAGTTAAACTGAGATCTACCAGAAGGTAGATTCTTGTGCTGGCAAAATGCCTGGAACTTTTGAGGGATATTGAGGAATAGCCTAAGGCCCCAAACCTTGTGGCTTTCAAGGTTTGCTTCTTTCTGTCTTGCGCTGCTTGTTTGTCTTTATGTTTTTAGGAAAAGCTTTCAAGTAAAGTTTCTACCTGAGACCAGTACTTCTGGAAAGGTTAACTCAGCCATGAGGTTTGTTTGTTCAGCTCAGGGCAGCTTGCTAGCTTTTTTTTTTTTTTTTTTTTTTTTTTTTTTCTCTGACATGACAGTGGATCTTTGTCTAGTCATTCTCATCATGTATGTGGACACTTTCCTTTTCTTCTGTGCTGCCTAGCCCAAACCACCCTTGTTGTTTCACATGCTTGCAAAAGATCTGAGTACTATGTGATGTTGCATGCAGAGGGAGGAGGTCGGGTGCAATGTCTGTCACAGCTGAGGACAGCCCTTAAATTTTTGGTCGTCATTTACTGCTGTGTGTTCTGGTGTGAGATCATGCTGGTGAGGAGCTTCCATCCTGCTTTTGCTTGCCACAGGCACGCTGGCTCTGCTTGTGTAACTCTGGCCACTATGGCTTGCTGAGGCTCTGGAGGAGTTTCAAGAGGTTAGGCAGCCTTTAAGTAGGGCAGGATGTGCTGGAATGGAGCTTTCAGTGATTTGAGTTTTCTTATAATTGGGCTCTCAAAGGTGATTAATGTTCAGTTGTGGGGAGAATGTGCTGAGTGGTGAAGTGTATGTTAGCTTGTTTTATCTGTGTTTGAATGCCATTTTGTACCTGTTCTCTCTTTTGTGGGGGGAGAAAAGGGTGTGAAATTTGGAGCATGTTCCAGGAAAAACAGTTGTCTACTTCTCCCTCAAGGAGAATGCAAGTTGGCCTGTTGCCCTGTTTTGGACACTTCATTCCACTTCACAGGGCCAGACTGATACTACAAGAGGAAGAGGGTGAGGAGGCTGGCAGTAGAAGCAGGGCAGGCAGATGCAGGATAAGGGGACTTACTGACTTGGGCACCTGCATGACCTGGTGGGGCTGCACACCAAGCGTTGCCAGGAAGCCATCAAGAGGGTGGCCAGGAGCACACTTCAGAGCTTGCTCTTTGCTGTGCTGGGTATGCAGGCATTTTGAAGGAGGCAAGTTGGGGCATGCATGGAAGCCTCTTCCACCTTTTATGATTGGAACAGCTTGCAAGGAGAAGCTGTCATTTTTTCCCAGGGCATGTGGAACCGGTTTCCCTGGTCCTGCGTGCTGCCGAGCCAAGGTCTATCATGAAAGGGGCTGTGATATATCTGCGTGCTAATGCTCCTGATTTGTGGGAAGGGCATGGACTGGAAGCTCAGAAGCTTTATGTGTACAGCCCCAGCCAGCTGCAGAACCATCTATTTTTCCTCACAGGCCTGTCACCATGTGGTGTTACAGGAGTATCAGACATTTCAAAGCACAGTTATGGAGCTGTTAGCCAAGCATGGCTTCCAGAAGGAAGGCTCTATGTTGCTATTTTATCACTTATGCTATTGTATGTGGAACCTCTAATGCCCCTGTTTCTCTAGCAAATTTCTCAGGGTGGTATTGCCAGCTTTCCTCATTTTTATTGTGTCCTGTGGCATTTGGTGTTTTTTTTTTTTTTTTTCCTTGAAGTGTGAGCTCATTGCATTTTCTGAATGTGGGAATCTTGGGTTGCACAAAATACGCTTCTGATTCTGGTGATGAAAAAGACTAAATTTACTGGAGAGAAAGAAACTTATAAATGAAAGAAACATTTCCACCCTTTCATTCCCTAAATATTTTATTTAAAAGAGTGACTCATGATCACTTTAAATCCTTGCTATTGGCAGTGCTGCAATAACCACTGGAAGCAGTGCTCTTAAATGGTTAGATCAGGAACCAGACAAGACAGGCAATCCCCTCCTCACTGTGACAATGTGAGCAATGACTAATTCTACGCACTCTGCTGCTGCAGACATTTCCTTTAACAATTCTCTGTGTCCTAGTGTACAGAGGAAACATGCATGGGTTTTCTAATGACTCTTGCAAAATTTGCAGTTCTGTGAAATGAATGTCAACATATAGTTGCCCTTAGAGCTAAGCACTGAAATACTAAGGGCCTTTGTCTTGTCAAACTTTTGCTTGCAAATGCTTTTTCAAGCTATTTTTCAAGAAAGTTTTGAAAGTCTGTGAATGTGATGTAGTCAAGTAAAGCTGGTCTAGACTGCAGGCTTGGTTTGGTAAAACTGCCAGCTATACTACTTATGGAATAAGTAGTTTCTTCACCTTGCTATGATCCACGTCTTTTTTTTTTTTTTTTTTTTTTGATCCCTTCTAGCATTGCTAGCATGCCAAGCTTGCCAAGAGGAATTATTTGATATAGGCTCAATCCTGAAACTGCAGGGGCGGTGGGAACCACCTTCCATTTGATTCATAAGTATCATGTTTTCAGTGTTGCACTCTGTCAACAGTGCTCATTACTAAGTACTTATTACTAAGAAATTACTCAGGATTTTGAGGATGATTAAAGATATGTGGAAACCTGAGCAATGACTTTTTCTTAAGAAAAGAAATAGAGGTGTGTTTGGAGTAGTTGGAAATAGTCTGGCTTTGGGACAAAGAATAGGATTCTGAATTTTCAAAGAACACTTGAATTCACCCTCTTTTGACTAGAAAACCTGAGCATGTCCGAATGCTTAATTATGAAATTATTTTGAAAAGGATTGAATCTGTATTCAAGACAGAACCATGTATTTCCTAGCCTTGTTGAAAGAATTGCTATTTCATTGGTATTTGTTTAAAAACAAAACAAAAACTGTCAAAGTTCTGTGAATGCTTGTGTATGACAGTGTGGAGTACCCTGCTCACACAAGTACATTGACACAAATGCCTGTCTGTCTTTATCACAGAATTCAGTAATTAATAGTTTAGACCATTTGTCTTGTTGCTCTTATGCAGCTCTGTAAATAAACCCGGAAAGTACTGTAGAAATAGCTTGAGAGTAATGTAAGTTATTCCCTCTTGCTATCTCCATTCTAATCAGATGTATTTCTACCAGTGAATTGAACTTCAGTAGGAGTTGCAGAACGAAGTAAAATTAATGAAAACAGATTTTTTTCTTTTTTTTTTTTCTCATGCAAATGCTGTACTGAAGCATTGGTGTTTGCAGTAAAAGTCTTAAATCTTGATTTGTACTGATGGGTTGTTTGAAAACATCAGTATGCTCAAAGCACAATTGTTTTCTATCATAATTTATTTCCTCCAGACAAATTTCACAACAGTTTGCAACCCACCCCCGAAGCCTCCAGGCCACACTCCTTGATTTAACTGTAAGCATGTGCACAGCCTGCAGGGTAGGATAATGCCATGTTCTATGTATTGTGTTTGAAAATGCCATGGCTGTGCTTTTTGGTGGCCACCTGAACATCGGCATGGTGACAAGTCTACGGCTGGATGTTGAAGGCAGGAACAGTGTTCTCTAGCTAGGTGCTGCCCCAGCTGTGGAACTCTCCAAAGGAGATCAGTGCTGTTAGGATCTCTGAGATGCCCATGTGCCCTGTGACTGAACAGGATGTGAAAGTCACATGGTTGTTCTTCTCTCCCTATAAGCATGTGGAACAGGGTGAAAAAGCATTTTTATTTTCTGCCTAAGATTGGGAGGCAGCATAAATAACCATGTGTTCTAGTACCTGCATGAAACTGAAGAAATATCAGACAGGTGTTTTAAAACATAAATAATTAATTGCCACTCTATTGATAGACAGGGAGGATGGAAAAAGTTTACTGTGTACTTATTTTGCCTGGGGGTGTAAGTCCAGGAAATCTTTCACGAGAGGGATAATTACACAACAACAGTGCAGAAATGCATGTGGTAGCACATGTGAATGCTGACCTGGTGGCTCCTGACAGTGGTGGGATGACATGATGCTCAGAATCACATTTCCTCCTGGGAAGCTGGAGAAGGAATGACTAAGGGAGTGGAGTAGAAGTAGGAGGGGCTTTCTTAATTGTAGATCCTCAATTGTAGATCCTCCTGAGCATTTGGGGGAAATAACTGATGCTGATGAAAGATCAGGACAACATGTGTTGGGTCTGAAATCTCTGAGCATCTTTTCTCCTCTCTTCACCAAAGCCTGCTCTTTCAAAACAACTGATAGGAGGTGGTGATATAATTTGCAGTTGGATAAGGACATACGTATTTATGTAAGTTGCAGGAGAGGTGAGGAAGGATGCTTTGTGCAGGAAACGTAATATTTGGAGAAACAGGCTTCTTGGCCACTTTAATTGGCCTTTTCATTGCAGCTCTATTTTCAGTTTCCACCAAAGGATTCTGTATGGATGAAGGCTTTTTGTTCATTTTTTCCCATCCCTTTGGAGGGGACCTGATGGTGGGAGATCCACAGAGAGCGTGGTCTTGACAACAACTGCAGCAGTCTGGTGATCAAAGCTGAAAGGAGGGTAGTAATGTCAGGGGGCTTGTAGTGAAGCTGCTGGGGGACAGCATGGCTGCATGGAGAAAGGTGAGGGGGAGATGTAGGGAAGAAATCATAGCAATAATAGGGTGCAGAAGTGTCTTTGCCTTGCCTTTAGATGCGTTTTCAAGCTTCTAAAAATAACTTATTGTGCGTAAGCAATAGGCATACCTACCTGTGACTATGGTAAGAAGTTTGGGATTAATTTACAATAAAGGGGCATGTTTTACATGCAAAATTTGTGCATGCATTTTTTTTTTTTTTTTGGTATGTGTATGCCTTTTATTTCATTCAAAAGAAAGGCCTGTGAGGACTAGGAAAAGAGGAGGATACTGTCTCTTTATGAATACTAATAAGGAAATCAAGGGGGACAATGGCACTTCAAGTTTCATCTTTCCATTTCCTAGAGGCGCAAACTCTGCAAGTTGTCACCTTGGTGTATTCAGTGCCTCTTGAAGCACTAGACTCCTCCAGAGAGAATGTCAGCCCCAGCCCTGGGCAGTTTTGACAAACAGAGTATATATTGATACATGATAAAGTATGCTAGAAATCACCCCAGTGCTAAAGGCTACTATAGTTTTAATATCATCATTTGAATTAACAAGCATTCTGTGGAGAAATAATGAGCTTTCATTATTCAGAACATCATCCTTACCCCGGGAACTCAGAAACCATTAGCTCTTGAGAACTTAATGAAAAGATGATAAAGAATGTTTTAGATAAAAGTTTGAACGGGTGCACTTGGTAACTAAGGTGAAATATTAATGTTTCTCCCAGTGATGAATTATGTGCATTGGAAGGAGGCAGGGGGGTGGGCAGGTGTTTACATGGTTGTGGCAGTGGGCAGGGCAGGATGCTCCCTACGCATGCAATGGTCATTTGTGGTGTGCCAATGGGATTCCTGGTTTTGTAAATGATTAAAGCATCACTGTATCTTGTGAAAGTGGGAATGGGCAGAAGGATCAGCAGAAGTCTTAAAAAAATTAAAAATAAAAACACTTCTGAAGTCACCAGCCTGGCACTCTATTTAGGCAGGTTGGATTGCAGTCGCCACTTTCTGAAATTCCATATGGGTGGCTTGCTTTGTGTCTGCAATAAAAAACCCTGGTGCAATAAACGAAAAAATATATATATAAAAGTTTAAATTTTATGGGGTGTAAAGCTCTTAAAGAACTGCTGCTCACAAAGAGTATAAAGATTGCTGAGTCTCAGCATACGTACCCCTACTGAAACGTGTTAGTCCTGCTGTTTTCTTCCTTTAACCATAGCAATCTGCTTTCTTGCTGTTCTTTAATCCTTGAGAGTGTGGGGGGCTGGCAGTCGGGTCCCACCTGTGGATGGCTGGAGCAAGGAGCTTGTCCTGTGTGGGCAGAAAGGTGGTATGGGGACCCCTGAGGTTCACATTGCAGTTGGAGTTTTGTTGTCGGCAATGAACACAAGCGGGGGGAGGAGGTGGAGGAAAACAAATGGGAATAAACTATCACATAAACAGTCTTAAGTCACAGTGTTTGCTGCTAACAGATGCGTTTAGGTAAACGCTGTTACCTCAAGAGGTGTTATCTTCTAGGGATCCTTATCATAATTTTGTTTTAAATCTGAACAGCTGTTGTTTAACTACCACAGACCACAATTTATCTACAGCTTGAGGCCATAAAGGTACCTTTATTACACTCTTTCCTTTTTTTTCCATTTGATTTAATTTCAGTGTGTCTGACACCAAAATGCTATATACAATTTGCATATTACAATATGCACTATTGCAGATTCCATACACTGCTAAATGGGAAAATTGGAGAGGAATGGTAAATGGGGAAGCTTGCAATGACAAATAAAAGAGGAAGATGAGCTCCCATGTTTCATTTACATGTAAAATATTCTTACAATAGTTGTTCCTCCAAGAACAAAGAGCTGGTTTTTCTAGGGTGACTGGTTTATGATGGCTGCAAGAAAAAAAAAAAGGATGGTTTTTTTCTGGCACTGGAACAGAAGTATGCTTATCTGAATTGAGCCCTGGGGCTTGCCGTATAATTGGAATAAAACCTAAGTCTTACTTAAGAAACCAACAAATATGGAAGCACCAACCATATACAAAAGGAGCAGCCACTGTACTAAGACTGAAAATCACCCATCTGCAGGCAATGTCCTGTCTGAAGTCAGAGTCTTGAATGGAAGAGATTGTAGCAAAACAGTTTTATTCTGGGACATCTGGTGTTCTGTATTTTCTTTTGTCTTTATTATCAAATGCAGGGAGGCATTGTGGGTGCTTTATCATGTAAGGTATGCAATGAAAGCTCTTCTTTATAAGGGATCCTTCCAATCTTTGCATCTCCATGCCTGATGACCTGGGTGTATATTCCAGACACAGTTTACTGCTTCCAGTCCTTCAAAGAAATCTGTATATATAGATCTTAATTTCTCACTGCAGGAAATCTTTATTTCCCTCTCTGTACTTCCTCTGCTCTCAGGGAAAGGGGAGGCATTTGGCTCTAGATTTGTTGGTCTGTCAGCTTTCACTGGCACACAAGTTATAACAAGAAATCCTCCTCAAATGAAAAGGTTTGAGGAAAAAAATGGAGTTTGGATAGCCCTTTACACTTAACCCAGACCTCTAGAGTTCTACCTCATTTTAGTTCTTGTTCAGAATAAATAATAGTAATGACACCAGTATTAATTTTATATATAACAGTCTGATGACAAAAAATATCTCACCACCTATGCTCCCCTGCTTCCTCCATCCTAGCTGGTAATACGAAGGCTGTACACACCTCTGGGACTTGGGAGTGGGGTGTTTGTGTTGAACTGTTTTCCTAAGTGCGGAATACATTAATCTGTTGGCACTTATAAAAAAAAAAAATAATAAAAAATTATACTGTAACTCAGCTTCTAACTGACCTTTCATACTCTAACATCCATCAAGCAACACGAGGCTGTTTAGCTTGGCTTTTCAAGGACAGCATGGAGAAAACCACCTGGTGTGGTGGAAGTGGACTGCTTAACTACCACTCAGTATAATTTTTAGATGTTGATGATCAAACCTGTTCATCTCCTTGATGTTTAGTGTTTAAAAATAGTATAGGTAGAATGGGCACACTACACTGTGATTCCAGAAGCCCAAATTTTATTATCTATTCTCTGATTCCCTGATATCTGTTCTAGTTAATCTGTGTTTCCCCGTTTTGGAAAACTGGAGGAAACAATTTTCTTACTCCCTTTTCCCTCCCCTCTCTGGAGAAAAACAGGAAGAAAAAAAATTTACAAAAGACTGTACTAACTTAGTGGTGGACTCAACAGCATTGAGCATTTCTGTCTTTTCAGATATTGTGCAGCATTTAGTGTCTTAAAATGGATGGTAGTGTAGAATTTATTAAATCATATGCAGGTATGAACTAGTGGCTAATGTCTCTTGTATAATATTACTCCTGAAAGTACAACTCCATGAAGAATACTGTCTAGAATTACAGGGCAAGAGCAAGTCAACAGTTAATTGGCTGTTCTGTAATTACTTCTAGATGCATGATATGCTATACTTATAGGACTTGTCAAAGTGGCATACAAATCTCACAATAGTCTCCTAGTGCTTTTTCAGGTGTGGAGGATTTTGGTATCCTCTATGGCTTTGAGGATTAATGAGACTTATAATTTATTCCTGATCTGTTGTTTTAAAAACAAGGTTGTATTTTTTCCTTTTTTTTTTTTTTTTTTTTTTTTTTTTTTTTTTTTAAACAAAAGTTTTTCTTTCATCTTCTCATAGTCCAGAGGAAAAAAAAAAATATAGCACAGATGCTGTTCTAATGCTATGTTATTTTCTGCTAGAGTGTAAATCTTTCTAGTTGCTTCTTGTCTGATTGAGGTGGTTTATGCTTCTGGCTGCTAGTTGAGCTTATGTAGGGTGTGATGGTACTGTAGCCCAGTAGGCTGCAGACTGAGCAAGGGTACAGATGAATATGGATGGGGACTCAGATGTGGCCTTTGACTGTCTGGCGTCTGATTTTTTTGCTGCTTTTGACCTCAATATGCATAAGCTGTAATTTCAATAAACTTGGTGAAATGACTGTTGTAATCATATTGGGTAAAGAACCCAAATGTTAGAGCTGAGTGTTTGGGAATATGGATGAGAACCCTCAAAATGAGTCCAGACAACAGTAAATTCTTGACCTGGCTCTGTCTCATGGTTTCATCAGTCCTCAAAGCTGTGGCTCTCTGGACTTCATCCAAGCCTCTGAAGTCAACCACAATCTTTTCTGTTGTCATGAAAAGATTCTGCAATTCAGTGGCACAACAGGCATGCTTCAGAGCTGCTGAAATCAGGCTTGGGAAGTGAGCTCAGAGAGAGTTGTGTGTGTGTGAGGTATGTACATGCTCTGATTACCTATCTCGTGCTACATGGATATGGATATTATTGTAAAGTTTTATAATATGAACTTTGGAATCCCTAAAATGTCATTTGTGTTTTACCCTATTATATATGGAAATCGTGTCAAAGGTAAATGTCAAGGGGCTATGAAGGAGGGCCTCCTTATCTCCTGTATGTTTATCAGTTGATAAATGGAAAGAAGCTGCTGCCAAAATAACTGTGAATGAATAATTTATAAATGACTGATGCATCGTGTATGTTTCAGGCAGAAAACAGTAGGACATCAATAATCAAAAGAAGCTTGATTAATTTAGCGGTATTTTGTGGTTAATATTTTTATCTAAATGCTGCAGTCTGGACCTCCATCATCAGGAGATCTTTCTCTTTATCACTAAGAACTGATCCACAGATCACTGAAATCAATAGAAGTCAGCTGTTGACTTCAGCGGGCTGTGAATCGAATTTATAATATGCATGTTTAGCTCCCCCACCCCCCAACTTTTACAGTGTTCTGAATTTGAATTTCTTCAGCATTGTTTAATAAGATGGAAGTTGGTTCAGATATTTCTTCCCTTCCCATGTCCCTGTGGGAATGTCCCAAGCAGGAAATTTGGAGAACTTTATGGAATGGGGATGGGGGAAGAGTTGACTGCTGAAAGAAATACGTCCATATGTTTTTGGATACCTTTTGTTTCTTATTCTCACAAGGCAAACAAATTTCTTGCAAATTGGGTTTCAATGTAAGGCAGATTTTCCAAGCATGTATTTTTCACATTCCTACCCCAAATAGATAACATTTGATAGTTTTTTGACACAGGCCACTGTGGATAAGGTTAAATACTGAAGAAGTGAACTAGATTTTCTTCCTATTCCTTCTACGTGATTTAAATATGGTCCATTTTGCCCATCACATGACAGAGCTGCTGGAGATTGCCTCAAGGTAGTTTATGGCTTTAACTAAAGGTCATCGGGGGGGTGGGACAGAATATATAGAGAGGGGGAGGGGACAAATGTCTTTTAAAAACATGCATACTTTAAAGATACCTATTACACATTCATTCTGAATACAAAGGAAAAAAAAATATATCTGAGTCATTTTGGGGAAAAGAACAAAACAAGAATAATAGTAATAAACTCTTGTCCTCCCTCCCCACAGCACAATACCTCATGAAGGAAAGGTTTGTGGAGTGATTGCCTTGATTTCTGTATATGGCTTTTGGTGCCTGACCTAGATATCTGGCTAGCAGCTCATCGCTGCAGAAAATGCCCTCCTACAAAACTTCTATCCCACTGGCTGCTAATAAGAGCAATTCTCACATAACACTACATCCATCCCAACAATGTAATTGGTCTGGCTCTCCCAGCCGGTCTCCTTTCCTCCTGCAGGCCCATGCTGAGAAGAGAAATCCCAGACCTCCTGAGGGCTGAGGGGCTCCAAAACCATGCTATGTTATCAACAGCTACATGGTTAGCTAACTGCTGTGACTAAATGGAGATTGGGAAGCACTGCGGGCGAGGGATGAAAAGTGATGCCCTCCCATAGCACAAGGCTGATATGCAGAATTGACCAAAACAACGAAACTTCACAGACAGTGCAGCAGAAGGCATTGGCTCTCTTGTTTGGGCATTTTATTACCTGGAGCAAAATGTGCAGAGAAGGGAGATAATGAAGTACTTGACTAATTCAGTGTGATCCAGCTGGCTAAGCCAGAGGGGCTGCAGAGCAGGAAAAGCTACAGAACTCACTGTTAGCCATTTTCCCTTGATACCTGTGAAGCCAAAACAAAGAAGTGCAGAGATCAAAAAGCTGAGCAATATCAATATCTGGAAAGGGGAGGAAGACAACAAAAAGGGAGGAGAAACTGCTAAGATTCCCCCTCCTTCTCCCTTCTGCTCTTTATCTAATAGGAAGAAAATTTTATTTTAATTTGCCTCATGCTAACTTCTGACCTACTTGAGGAATTCACTTAATTCCCAAATGTTTTGCACCCTGTCATAATACTCACTGTCAACTTATTTTTTAATGTTAGGCAATGTTTGTTTTTGGGAAAATGAAAGATTTTTATAATACGCACATTCAAAAACCCCATGCACCCCCCTACTTATCCCCAGCCTAAAAGGCTATATAACATATAGGATTCTTACCCAGAGGAAAAATAGAAAATGTAACGTATGAATTCCTCTCCCCAGTTCTGAGACATTGGTATGTTTTTTCTGCTGCTTGTTTTTTCTCTCTGGCAGCCCAGCTGTTTGAACACACAAGAGAGCATCACACTCTCTACCCTTTCCCTGCCTTCTCCCCACCATCCTCCCACAGAGCACTGTGCGATTCCAGCTGCGCTAACAAGCTGTTCCCCAAACTAGGGCATGATACTAGCAAAAAGCTGGCAGTAATTCAAAGGCGGTTACTCCTATTTAAATGTCCAAGGCCAAACTCTACACCTGATGTAAAATGGTGGCGATGCTGTGAGATGAAATGGAGAAATACCCACCTCCACTCAGGCTGAATTTAGCCCATGCTGCTCACCATAGCTGCCAGGGAATGAATCACTGCTGACCAGCCTGCCTGCCAGCCGCTGCTCATAGCAGTTTTTTAATAGGAGGCAGGCAGACACTATGCATCATTCAGAGATGAACATCACACACATCCTTTGCAGGGAAGGCAACCACAGCAGACTGCCAACACTCTTCCAGTGCCAATTATAGTGATGGTTTAATCGTAAAAACAGATTCATTAAAATGGGATCAGAGCCAGACTATTTGTGATTTGGAGGCTTGTTCTAACTTTTGGTAGTTATCACTGGGGGCAGCTGATGTGACATCACTCTGCCACTCTACGTGACTTGTGTTTTTAATGGCCTGCATGCCTTTGCATGATAATTTCTCTGCTAGATTTAGCTTGGCCTTGTCTCAAGAGACAGAAACACTGACAACTAAATCTGAGCATTTGCAATTGTTAGAGAAATTGGGGGCAGTAATCGGTTCCTGCTTCCCCCACCAACCTAAAATTGAAGTCCATTTTTGATTCCTTCTGCCTTGAAGCTAACTCGGTTAGGTGAGGTAGCTGCCTTCTGACAATGTGGATATGGAAGTGCAAGAAGCTCCCTGTAGGCTTATATTTAAGTTCTCCAGAAACATGTTTTCTTAGAGAAAAATATTCTAAATATTAGAAATACATGCCCTCCCAGCACAGTTCTTCCATATGGTGCAGTTGTGACTGAAACTGTGTGGAGAAAGCCTTGCAAAGGGTGTTCCTGGATGCTAGCAATGAAGGGGTGAACATGAACTGTGGGCTTGCCATTGCCCTCTGTTGGGGTATGGTTGGGATTATGCTGTAGGCAATATGGGTATTGTAGACTCCTTTTTTTTTTTTTTTTTTTTCTGTTTCTTTTTGGTATGTGCGTGGGGGCATTGTTAAGATTGTAATTCAATATAATATTCATATAACATAATATATATATACACACTATATGTATGTTATATATATATGTAACATAATATATAATAGTATAGTAACATCTTAAAGCTACTTCTTAGATGACATGGAGGTTACATGATGGTGTGTGTTGCTTAACCAGGAGTATACATGTGATACAGATTAGCAGCTAGCTTCTCATTAATAACTCATGAGTTCATAGTCATTACAACCTGACCAGGCCACCTCCTGTATCAATACAGCTATCAATAATAGTGATGAAATTATTCAGACAAAGCCTCTTAAGGCGCTACTGGATTTAGCAGTGCAGGGAGAAAGCAAACATGCCTGTTCAAGAAAGAATGATAACCTGGAGCTATGTTGTGCTTGGGGGAGGGAGGGGGAGGCCAAAAGCTTGTATTTCTGCTGAGGAAATGAGCATGATGTTCATCTGGGAATGTGTGTGTATATATGTACATTTTACCATTTTTCTATCAATGTGCTGCATTGTTACAACTGATAAGTTACAATATCATGAAGAGACTATGTTTCAGAGAGTTTGGTTCTGGTAAACCAATGATCTTCATGACCTTTCCTGCACTTTGCGAGCTTGCCTTTTGAGCCTTCACATTACTCAGAGAATCACCAGTACAGCAGCCAGGCCCTCTTCTCCCCTCTCCCTTGGGGCCTCATGAAGAAGAGATGCCCCTTCTTCAAGAGGGACAGAGGTTGGGAAAGAAGGACTCACACAACCCTCAACAATCCACAAAAGAATTATTTATTTCTGCAGTGTCTTGAAGGTGAGCCCATAAGACGTCCATAGCAGTGGTTCGCCCAAGTGAATGGTGGGCATGGGCACTGCACATAGGGAGCTGGCCAGGCACTCCTGTGACAAGCTTGCTGTTCTTGCATGGTGGACAGCAAAGACACTTCAGGGTAGCATCATGCCTGCCCTGTCAGTGGTGGATCCACCTCCACCTCCTCTGGTGGAGGATCCACATCTATGGGTTCTTCCTCATCTGGTGTTGGATCCACCTTCATGGGCTCCTCCCTGTTGTTTGGCAGATGGACATGCCTCTGCCCCTGGTCATTCTCAGGACGATTGGCATACCATGGTCCCACACCCTTCTTTGGCCAATGGACACGTCGTGGCCTCATGCTGCTTGCTCTTGTCTTCGCAGCCGTGCTCTGCGTGCCACTGGTGATGTGGAGGCTGGTCATTGCTCTCGTCACAAAGCATGTCTTCCTCCTCTTGTTCTGCTTTGTCTTCCCATGGCATAGCCTCCTCATCTTCTTGGATGCTGACAACCAAGCCAGACTCCTCATCATGTCCCTCCAAGATAGGCAGCCACTTGTCTCCCTGCTCTGCTTCCTCGTGCTTCCACACATGCTTCATGTTACAAAGCCTCGAAGCCTGGCAAGTGGTGTGCTGGTTGCTGGGCTCCTGTCTTTATAGGGCCCAGAAGGAAAGGTGGGGTGATGGTGGCTGCTGTGACATAAGCAGGCCACTGTGATGGCCATTTTGATGGTGGCCCACACCTGTAGCCAAACATGGCTGTGTTGCTATAGCAAGGAGCTTCAGCCTGAGGGTTTCCCCCCTCCAGGCCCCGAGGACCTTGGGGGCCCTCCAAAAGACTCCCTCTGTTGTGCTGGCCCACAGGAGAGGAAGGTTGCAAGAGAAATTGAAAGGCAAAGAATTGTGCCCTACTGAGAGGCATGTTGGTAGTATGCTAATCAGGAACTCCAAAACCAGACACTGGTTTGGAAGCTGTCATGGTGGAAGCGGGCAGGCAGCTAAACCCCACAGAGCTGTTCTCTCACTGGACTGCCCTCCACCCCCCCAAGTGGGATAGGGGAGAGAACTGGGAAAAAAAAGAAGGTTAAAAACTCATGGGCTGAGATAAAGACACTTAGGACAGAAAAGGAATGGAGAAGAAGAGGAAGAAGAACAGAAAAGGGAAAATACAAAGCAAATGATGCCCAAGACAATGGTTTGCCTCCTGCTGACCGATGTCCAGCCAGACCCCAAGCAGCAGACTCTGGCCATCTCCCCCCATATTTATTGTTCAGCACGATGCCATACGCTCTGGAATATCACAGAAACACAGAATGTTAGGGATTGGGAGGGACCTTGAAAGATCCTCTCGTCCAGTCCCCCTGCTGGAGCAGGAACACCTAAATCATGTCACACAGGAATGTGTCCAGGCAGGGTTGGAATGTCTCCAGAGAAGGAGACTCCTCAACCCCAGTAGGCAGCCTGTTCCAGTGCTCTGTCACCCTCACCATAAAAAAGTTTTGTCTCATATTTAAGCAGAACTTCCTATGTTCCAGCTTGCACCCATTGTCCCTTGTCCCATCACTGGATGTCACTAAAAAGAACCTGGCTCCGTCCTCCTGACACTCACCCTTTACATATTTATAAACATTCATAAGGTCACCCCTCAGTCTCCTCTTCTCCAGGCTAAAGAGACCCAGCTCCCTCAGTACTTTCCTCGTAAGGGAGATGCTCCACTCCCTTAATCATCGTCGTGGTGCTGTGCTGGGCTCTCTTAAGCAGTTCCCTGTCCTTCTGGAACTGAGGGACCCAGAATGGGATGCAATATTCTAGAAGTGGTCTCACCAGGGCAGAGCAGAGGGGGAGGAGAACTCCTCTCAACCCACTAAGCACACCCCTTCTGATAAACCCCAGGATGCCATTGGCCTTCTTGGCCACAAGGACACCCTGCAGACTCATGGTCATCCAGCTGTCCACCAGGACCCCCAGGTCCCTTTCCTCTTCACTGCTCTCCAGCAGGGCATTCCCCAACTTATACTGGTGTCCGGGGTTGTTCTTGCCCAGATGCAGGACTCTATACTTACCCTTGTTATATTTCATTAAGTTTCTTCCTGACCAATTCTCCAGCCTGTTGAGGTCCTGCTGGATGTCAGCACAGCCTTCAGGCATGTCAGCCACTCCTCCCAAACTCTCAAACCAGCAAACTTGCTGATGGTGCACTCTATTCCCTCATCCAAGTCATCGATGAATACATTGAACAACACTAGTCCCAGTACCAACCCTTGAAGGACTCCACTAGATACAGGACCCCAATTCAATTCTGTACCATTAACCACAACCCTCTGGCTTCTTCTCTTCAGCCAGTTTACAGTTCATCTTACTATCTGATTGTGCAGACCATACTTCCTCAATTGAGCTGTGAGGATGCTTTGGGAGACGGTGTCAAAGGCTTTACTGAAATCAAGATACACCACATCCACTGCCTTTCCATCATCTATCCACCTGGTTATATCCTCATAAAAAGTTATCAAGATGTTCAAGCACGACTTCCCCTTGGTGAAGCCATGTTGACTGCCCCTAATAATCCTCTCATCTTTGGTGTGACTAGAGACAGCTCCAAGGATAAGTTGTTCCATCACCTTACCAGGGCTGATCAGTCTATAGTTAACCAGGTCCTCCTTCTTGGCCTTTTAGAAGACCGGAGTGACATTTGCTTTCCTCCAGTCCTCAGGCACCTCTCTCAATGCCCATGCCTTATGAAAGATGATGGAGAGTGGCCTAACAGGGAATCATTACAATATTTAAAACTATAGCTCTGATATGATAAGGCTTTAATGAAATGTTCAGACTGGGACGGATTGGGCAGCCTCATACAGTCTTGGGTCAGGATTGTGTCTGTCTTGGTGGTCCCAGGTACAAGTAAAGACCTACGTAGCTGCTCAGCTTTAGGGAAACGTCCAAGTGGAAGAGTATGCACTGCAAAGCTTAACATGGTACACTGTCATCTGAGCAATTTAAGTCCTAAATTAAATCATGTTTAAATCTTGTTTTGAGAGTAGTAGAGATACATAGATTTCCTTAAGTATGCTAAGCATCCCATCTCTGCTTATTGGGGTGATTATATACTTAAGTTGTGGTAGAGGCTTGAGACTAGCTTTCATTGAAGCTTTTTACTCTTTTTCTTCCAACTGTAGTCTTTGGCATAGGTTGTTGTAATGCTCCCATTGTCTCTTCTGATATGTATACATCCCTCATTTCTGATATGTATACATCCCTTATTTTAATGGGGATTGAAAGTCAGAACATAACTGTAACAATTAGAATTTTCCAGTAAAAATCAGAGGGATGGAACTGAGAAAGGGGTAGGTCATGTTGTCAGCTCCTCCTTGAACACAGCTTTCTTTACTGGCCCTTGCAAGTTGGAGACACAGTGGATCCCAGTATACATCGTTTCAGAGGTGCAAAACACTGAGCAACATTTTCAGTGTCGCAGGAGAACGCAACAGGAAACTGCCAGAATAAAATCTACTGAGGATGCAATGCCGTGTTTGCTCTAAGGAAACAAGCCTGGCTCCTGTTAGCCCTGCACGCTCTTCTGGGTGAGGTTTTTCCTGGGGACCTCAGATGACATGAACCAGTACAAAGACCTGCCCTGGCACAGGGGAGGTGGTGGGAACTGATGAAGAAAGCCAGCTGCCACCGGCACTTGGGTCACCTGAGGACTCGCAAGGGTCAGGGAGGCATCAATCAGATTAAATCTGTGCGCTCTGCCTTGCATCTCTAAATGTTACACTCATGCTTAAATAACTCACAGGTCAGTTGTTCTTCTATTTTGAGCATGCAACAAACCACACTGAGGCAGCTTGTAAAAACGAGTGACTAATTTCCCATCTTTTATCCCCCATCTTTCTTCTCACTGCCACTCTCCTTGAAGGAGATCTCAGGGCAGACTCCATGTTGCAGCTGGGGACATTGAGAAAACAGAAGCAGAAAATGACTGTTTCTGCCTGTATTTCTGCATAGGTAGTGGTTTTTTTTTTTTTTTTTTTTTTTTTTGGGGGGGGGATGGGGGGGTGGGATTCCCCTGCCTGCAGGCATTTGTGAGACACCATAGTTCTGCAGAGGGTTCTGGCTGTAGCTGTAGTTTTGCAGAGGAAGGGAAGAAGATGGGAGAGGGGATAAGAGTACCAGGGCCAATTTCTGTGAGTGCATACACTGGTTCAGATCTTTTCTACCTTCTTCGTAACCTGTCTTCCAGACAAGGCTGTCTGCTTGCATTAATTACTCCTCACTCCCTAGATGCATTCATTTTCAAGCTACCTCTAGGGTTCAGAGTGCAGAAACCAACTGACCAGAGTTGAAAGCAATTAACAAACAGGTTATTTTAAGTTAACAGCTTATTTTAACCAGCTGTCCAGAACTTTTTCTTCCCCCCCCTCCCCCTACTCCCAGCAAAATTAGCAAAGTTTTGCACCTCAGTGAAAAGATAAATGTGGATTCCTTTTGCTATCATACTACCTTTTTCTCTTTAAATATATATATATATTTGCTAATTTAATACTAAGCACTCCCAGCTTCAGATTTAAAAGGAGTGTAGAAATATACTGTCTACCTAAATGAACTGTAAGTGGTATAGGCTATTCAGAAAGAGCAGTTCTTTTTCTCCTATTAGCTGTCTTGCACTACATCAAGATGGGCTTGGTTGTGAATGACATATTGAGATGCAAGTGCTTTCTTGCTCCGGTGTTTTGCTGTCTTTCCTTCCTTCTTCACAGTTGTGCTTTGTTGCATGGATCCTTGGTGACTTCCTTACAACTTCATCAGGAGCTAGCTTTGCAGCCAGGAGCAAGCTCTGCCCGTGCTCTGAGCCGTGTGAGGACACAGCAATGAAGAGCACAAGCTCATAGGTTTTGACTCTTGTAGGATCTTATTAACACGCCCAGGCCAAGCTAGTGTCTTTCTGGTCAGCACGTAGCAGGAACTGATCAAGCTGTCCTCCAAACCTAGCAAAGCAGACACAGCATTGCACCAGTTGCATTTTTGTGGTAGGGCCATTTAAGATCATCCTGTTGACTCATTGATCTCAGCCTTATGAAACTCTTTCTGACAGTTTAGTCCAGGTCTACCTCTTAATTTTTCTTCCACAGGCTCTACCCCCTCTTGTCATGCTAAACCAGTTTTCTCCCTCTTTGATGCATCTTCTCATCAGAGGCTTTTACATTTTTAATTTTTTCTTAGCTATTGTGCTAGCCAGAAACAACTCCTGGAGTGTAGTATACATATACTTGCACATGATAGTAGTTCTGGAAATAGTTGCCCTATCAATGTTAACACCCTTCGAAGTCAGACTCCATAATGCTCGAAATGAGTCTAGGTTGCTTTTGTTGCAAAAGCAGACAAACCTGCTTTTAGCCTACCTTCAACTATCAATTGCTTTGTCTCAGCTTCTTAAATTGTCCTAACTACTTTGCAAGAGAATCTCTGTTTCTTGGCTTTTGTCAGCTTTTCATCTTCCCTGGTTAGTTCTGCTAGCCCTCCAAGCTATTCTGTGGCTGTTTTGTATTAACTCTCTTCAAATTACCATTAGTTTTTGTTTACACAAAGCACAGAATTGAGCATGTTTTTTCCATAGTAGACTGCACCCGATCAATACAGATAAAAAACCATTACCTCCCTGTTACTTGATGTCTCTGCATATGCAGCCTAAAATTGTGGTGACCTTTTTTGCTGTCAGACTGCATTGTGGACTCCAGTCTAATTTACTGTCTACTACTGACCCTTAGTAGTCTCCTACCCATTTCTGCTTTTCTAGGTTTGTTCTGGAGTGGGGTCTTTTTTATTTATTTATTTATTTTTATTTTTATTTTTTATTTTTATTTTTATTTTTATTAACTGTTACGTTGTTATGTTTCCTCTGAGTTGAATTTCATCTTCCAATTTTTCTGCCTATAGGTTTGGTTTCTCCAGTGTCTGTTATTACTGGTTTTATGACTCTTGGATTTCCTATTCTTTGTGAATTTAATTCAGAGAAATTGCTGCCTTTTAACTTGATTCTGTGAGGAGGAAAGGAGAAGCTTCACTTCCATATGTATACTATTTTGTTAATCTTTTGCTTGCATCTGCTACATACATACATCATTAGTAAAGTTAACAAGTGCTGATAAATGGAAGCTGAATGACAGGATACATCTGAGGAGGTAAATTGAGAGTCATAGGCTGTGTGATGATAACTGAATCCCATTAATTGGATGAGATTACCTGTAGTACTGCAAAAGAGGAGAAGGTGAGTAGGGCAGAATGCTGGAGAATTGCTGAGGGACCAAAATCCAGTGGTCTGGCAATGAACTACAAAGAGTTGCTGACAGACACAAAAAGACAGGGAAGTATGAAAAAACTCAGTGATGTTTTTTTAGGTGAATGGAAAAATACCCTTATCTGTTGTGTTGTTAAATCAGCGTTGGTCAACACAGTGTCTGCCTTAAGGTGAAGGCAAAGTGTGTGCTTTTAATGTGGGGTAAACCTCTTGTTGATGTGCTTTTACTGATTTAGCTGGCTTTAAATCAACTAGACCTTACCTTGCTTTCTTCTCCATAGTGAAGATGGAGGGTACAAAGTATTCTGGGTCATCTTCTGAAAAGTCCAGAAGGAAAGGGAATTGATTTACATGTCCACCTTTACACTCAGAAAAAGATTTATTATTTTGTATCAGTAAAAAGTGCTCAGAATATATGGGCTTGTTTGGTCTCTGCACAAAAACTCCACAGGGAAGTTTCAGATATTCAAGTCCTCCTGAATCAGTAATGGGAAGGGAAAAAGGTTCTCCAAACAGCTGTGATCTGAAGTAATTGTATTTCTTGCAGATCTAGTAATATGAAATGTGTTCTTAAACATGGGTATCAAGATAAAAGAAACTGACTTGGAAGTTTTAATTGGATGGTTTAGCAACCTCTGAATGTTCTCTCAGATTTCCTGGCGGCACTCAGATTAAAAATTGTTGGCTGAGCTAGAAAAAAATTAACCTCATGCCATTGATTTTGGGAAAGCCATGGTCACAGTGTGCTAGTTCAGGAGCTGGTCTTAAGAGTGCAAATTACTCTAGCTTTATGCTTGACATGTCAGTTTTGCTGTTCATCTGCTTGCTATTAAGGTCAGTGGTACAAAATGGCAGGGTCTGAGGCCAGTGCAGTAGCTTCAGCAGTAATGTTATGTATAATGAAGGTTTCTATGAAACATGCTTGTGATATCAATAAGGGTTTGCTTCTCTGGCTTTTCTTTTTCCATATTTTACCTTTGTGTGAATTTGACAGCAAAGCTGTAAACAACAGGAAAAAACCTGTCATTGTTAAAAACATAGTAAATGGGTCAGGAAAAGGAAGGCACTGTCAGAAATTTGGGCCTTTAATGTTCCTCTGAAATTCCTAATGATGGGAAGAAAGGATTGTGATCTTAGGTATGTAAAACTCATTTTTGACAGGTCAAGATGTCTGCTCATCAGTGCCTTCTGAATTGTCAAAGCCTGATACAGTACTTGACAAAATATGAAGGGCCCCATACAGCAGCATGCAGTGAACATGACGTTTATACCCCAAGGGTCTTAAGATCAACAGCTGGAGAACAGATAGAGTGAGCTACTGTTCCAGCTTTCATTTCTTGTCTCCACTACAATAAAAAGAGACTAGCTCTGTCCCAGGTGTAACTCAATAAACATTTTCCACACCTGAAGAGTCTTGAAAGATGTCTGTCCTGCCTCCTGGAGAAGTGACTACTGAATAATTTAATAAAGATGTTTACCCTTGCATGCCAGCGTGCCTGATGAGAGATGTGATGTGCAATCAGGCAGAACCAAGGTAGTGCTGTGAAACTGTGTCAACTGCTGGGCTGTTGCATGATCCAGAATCTTGTTAGCAGCTTCCTGTTTTCCCCAGCTGATCTTGGATCCCATTCACATAGAAGCCATCTAGTTCTACACTAGCCTTTAAAGAAAAGGGAAGCCAAACTGGAAGCTATCCCTCCCTCCCCCCAGACTAAAATTCAAATGCTTTCTTCCTGTTTGTAAGATGCTTATGTGAGGCTGCAATTTGTGGTGTCCTAGCCACATTAATAATGGAAGTCACAACTAATGTTTCTACACAGCAAGGTTCATATATCACGGCATGATTTTGATCTCATTTACTCCTGATGTTAGGTTGCTTAAACTCTATGGAACTCTCTGATTTTCTCTGGAATAAGTAGCAGCAGAATTAATGTCAGCTGCCTATGTGATACAATGGGATACGCTATAGAATGTGAAGTCACAAGGTCTGAATGAGAGATTTTAGTTACAGAAAATGTACTTTGCACATGCTTTCTTATGAAAGTTGTCTCTCACAGCCTCTGACTGGGAGAGTAGAAGATCCATTTCCATACAAATTGTGCAACTTGTGCCAAATTATTACAGATAGATTTATGATACAGACAAGAGACTGAAAGGAAACTGTATGTCAGGAATGAATTAGAAGCCAAGAAGGAAAAAGAAATGTAAAACACTTGGGCAGCCTGTATCATTTTAATATTTTAAATAGGAAATCATATTTCACTTGCTCAAGGCCTTGGTGTAGGGAACGTACTTAAACCAATTCTTAAATTTAACATGGGCACAGAGGTACTTGAAGCACAGCCTTTTCTCTGGTGCTTTATTGAGATTGGGTTTAAGACTTCAGGGAAATGTTGCCAGCAGTATGCCTCTTTATCATTTACAAATAACATTTATTAGGGCATAATCCATATTGCTTTCATCTCTTGTATTATTTGAATACTTGCAAAGTGCACCAACTAGAAGCTTTATTTGGTGGAGTGATTGCAGGGCGTGTACTACTGATGAGCAGAGATGAGCAGAATATCTGCTCAGGTTATGAGTAAAATCTCCATGCAGGTGCTTGCCTCTGCGTGTGTGGGAATTAGTCTGAACTTTGTCCTGAATATTTCTGAAAAATTGAATTCCAAGCTGACATGCCTCAGTATTTTTGTGAAGTGAAGCACATCCTAGTCCTTATGTAGAAGGAACCAGGGGAAACAATTCTGTACAGTTGAAGCTACTCAAATTTTTAATGCTTTTTCTTTTGTATGAAAGCATAAAACAAAACAAACTGCCAAAGATCTATAGAGAAGAAGACTATCAAGGGAAAATGAGCTCCTCTGCAGTAAATTTTGCAGGGGTCCTTTTCCTAATGCAAATCATATGCATATACCAAAAACAGTGAAAGGTATTTCATCTTACATGTTCTAGTTCTGTTAATTTATGACCCCTGTTACAGACTTTCGGACCCTTTTTCCTAATGCAATATATGGCTCCAATCAGACCAATGACACTCACTCATTGTATTTGTGACAAAATTGCAATCAACAGAATTCAAGAATTCATTCTGATTATTAGCAGCAATATCCGTGCAGTAAATATTGGCAGTATGGACAGAATATAACCTTGCACTATGAGGTGTGCCGGGAGTTGCAGATGTGAGCAGGTCTTTCCAAAGCCCTTCTTGCATGGTTCTAGCAATAACCCCAGATGGGTCCCTCTGGGTAAGAGGTGTGGGCACTCTTCCAGAGGCATGTGGGACACATAGGACACACCTGCTCACTGGCTTACCAGAAAGAGTGCATTATGGCTGAGTTTATGTCCAATGGGAACATTAATCTGAACCTTTCACTCCTGCCATGCTGTTGCACTATGTGAAACGTGTAGGAATGTAATGATGCATGAAATGTCATGTCTTCTTTCAGATTTGGTGGAACTAGGTTCAAATATAGGTGGAGACAGATGAAAAGATTTAGCAGACTGGTGAAGGCTTCCATTTTTCTCTAGGAAAGGGGGCTATTTTTTTTTCCTGCAAAGTCAAGGTGAGTTAGGGAAGTCATGATGATAAGAATAGTAAAATGCTATCTCTCCCGCTTTTTCACTGTAAATGATTTTCTTGACTTAAGTCAGATCTTAATGCACTTAATAACTGTACCTCCCACACTGTGCTGCTCTGAGTGGAAGCAGGCATGCAGGAGATGTTCTGCTTTCCTGGTTTCATTTTATCTCCTAAGTGCAAGCTTTTGTTATATCTAGGAACTGCTGTAGACCATTTTTATGAAGGATCATAAGAAGTTAGGGTCTGCAGAGGCCAATTAGTTCTGCTCCATCTCTCTGCCAGTGCAGAATTGTAGTATACAAAGTAATTTTTAGTGCTTTGTCTAGCTAATTTTTAATGTGGGCCTGGAGTGTTTTCACAGTTGAACAAAAGTCTTTTTTTCCTGATGTTCAGCCTAAAATGTTCTTACTTGCTTTCATCCTGTGACCCCTTGTTATACTGCCATGTACCACACTCAGCAACTTGATTTGCTTTTTGGTGTTCACAGCATGTAGGTGTGTGTGGAAGGTTGTATTTTGGCTGTACAACATTTCTTTTTAGAAAAGGGATGTCAGAAATGTGTGCCACTGAACCCCTACTATGTGCTATACAATCAGTTACACTGCTTGGAGGAGCTCTGGTGACAGACTTTGAAGGCTTAACAAGTCACTTTGTTGCAATGAGCTGCTTTTTCATGTATTATTCCATGTTCTCCTCACCCTTGTGTTCACAGTATGAGCCAGCCTTTTTTAGCCTTTCCTTATTTGAATTCTTTCTCTTTTCACCACCCAGCTCCATAACAAACTGTAACAAGACAAAGATGTACACACAGTGTATCGCTTCTTTTGGCAGAGGAGGAAAGTTTGTGCTTTCTTTTATAATCCTCTTAACATATTCCAAATTAGTTTGTTTCCACGGCTTTTTTCCTTTATATATTTCTTTTAAAACAAGCTTTTGTCTGGTATTCTGGAAAACTGCTGTCCCATATACACTGTGCTGAAGATATCTACTCCGCCTCACATAATCTTCCTGGGTTTACTAACATCATCTCATCTGCTTTGTGTTAAAGGATATGGTCACATTAGATTTGGCCAAAAACAAACAAACAAACAAACATAGAAAAAAACACACACACAAAAACCAAAACCTTCTGCAAGCTAGAGAAATCTGCTTTCCGCTTTGGTTCAGTGTATTTCTTTTGCATTATTTGATGCTATAAGCCTTGTGTGTTTGTGTCAGGTGGAGCATCTTTTTGCCTGCAAATGCCATCTAATTAGTGATGGCCTGCGTTACACTGCTAGTGTTTCTGACTGTTTTGAGATCGTCTGAGCTCAAGGTGTCAGGCTGGCTGTAAAGCCTTGTTCTGCTGATGTTAGGTGGGTGCAGAGAGGCTGCTACAGCTGTCTTTTTGCTGTGTTTTCTCAACACTTCCCAATGGGAGATTCTTCAGGAAAAAAATAATTATTAGGATTCCCATTTTATTGGTACAGAACTGATGTATAGTGAAAAGACATGACACATTTTTAAAGTCAGTGGCCAGGCCAGAAAGAGCACGAGGAGCTGTGGTTTTCAGGCCCCTTATTAGGTGACAAGAAAATCAGTAGGCTGGCATTTAAAGCTATTGAAATCATAAAGGGAAAGAACAGCTTTTAGTAGCACTTGAGTTATTAATATGGCTCTGGAAGACATCCCCAAAACCTGATTCATAAATGTAATTCTAAAAGAAAATACAATAATGTCATTTCTGGTCTTTACTTCTCAAAACAAACTCAGTTGTTTCATCTGTTCTTTTGTCTTAGGTTCCAAAATTTTAATGTCTTTTTATTACATGTCTAAAAGTCGTGAGTTATCACTTGTAAAGTGCTGTTAGTTTTAAAGGTAGCTTACTTGTTATTTGCCCCTTATAAGGATAGGACTGATAAGTCTGAAATTTCTCAGTAGATAAAAGATCATCAAGAAGAGGGCCAGAAGAAACATTCTCAGCCATCTAGGTTTCTGGTACAGTTTTAAAAAACTCAGAGAAAAGGTGGTGTGAGCTTTCAAAACAAAGAAGGTGCCTGGCAAAAAGTGACTGAGCTTTCTTTGGTGAGTGTGGGAGAAGGTTGAATCCAGCGCTTGCATTGACCACCTCTTACGATGCTGACCAGGTACATGTTCTCAGTGGATGGAGCAGTTACAAATTTCACCAGGTCCTCAGAGCATTTTCTCTTGCTGATTAGCATCATTTCTGCCTTGTCCAGGTTGAGCAGCAGCCAGCTGGCCTTCCTCCAGAAACCAATTTCTGCCAGACATTGTTTGAGGTTGGCAGCAGCCGTGTCTGGATCAGGGAGGAAGGAAATAGAGAGCTGGGTGTCATCAGTGCACTGATGGTAGCACAGTGCTTACTGCTTCTTACATGCCCTGCAGCAGCTGTTGAACTAAAGAGGTAGATGGATGTGAACCCAACAGGGAAATATGAGGATGTGCAGTTGCCCAGCGAAAGATGTGAAAGAGCGTATCATCTCACCAGGGGCATGGGGGTGGGTGGGAAATGTCTGTATTTTTTTTTTTTTCCCTGTGGATTTTTATGCTTATTAGTGTGTAAATCTCACTGTGAGCAGGTTGTTCTGGGCAATATTTCCACTCAGCCAGTGTAAATTCCTGTGACTATCTGCTGCCTGAATGCCTGGTTTGTGAGTGATGCTGGTGTTGTTCAAACAGCTGAATGGGAAGGATGGTGACTTGCTTTTTGAAATGAAACAGCCCTGGTTTCAGCAGTCTTTGTGAAGCATTTTACAGGTGTATGTCAGACATGGTTTCAGGCCATGATGGATAATTAGTAAGTGAAGAGGTTTAGGTGTGCAAAAACATGGTTTCCTACTGTAGGAAACCTACTACAGTCTGTGATGTGGATGCACATATCCACATTAACATGTGATCCTGTGAGGCTGCATTTCTCTTTTCAGACTTTGCAATACTTATACCATAAAGCAATGCTTATGTGCCATTCTAGCTTCTACCTCTACTCAGTTCCAGGGGAGGGTCAAAGACTTGGGTTTTAGAGAATGAAAGTGCAGCCAGGATGTCTTGTGATCTTTAGTAAGATGAAATGGAGGAGGCAAACCTAAAACCCCGGGCATCTCAGGGTCTCTCCTGATGAGAGGAAGGAAATGGGAGCAGCAGTGGTTTGAACTCAGGGATAACACCTCTCCCTGAGGCTTCATTTAAAATGAATATTGTGAATGAAAGGTCGACTTATGAGTGGATTAGCATTGTGTAAAATCTGTGAATTTGACAAGAGCTGCTACTTCAACGCAATGTCTTTAGCACATGAACTCATTATGATAATGATGTGATTGGTGAGGAGAAATTCAGAGGGTTTTGCTCCAAAGAGTGGGCTGCTACGAAGAAACAGCACTGAGTTTTTAAATAATATTTTAAGTCAAGTACAAATGATATACAATTTACAAGTAGAGTTCTTACCAACAAAGTTGATGGTAAGGGGTACATCATCTTGCTTTTCCCATGGCAGAAGTCTACTAACATCAGACAGCCAACTATACTTTCTAGTGGATTAAAATATTGCATAAGAAACAGTTTGGCTGGAAAAAGTATGGAATAAAATGCCAAAGAAGGTTTTCAGATGGTTGAAAAATTCAGATACCTTATTTTTAAGTACATGTTCAGTTATGTGCAGAGTTTAAATGCTGTTGTTTTAGTGAGATATAAGCTGCTAAATAAACCATCAATCATGGCTTGTGGACAACAGGTGGTTGAAATAACACTTTGGAAAAAAGGATCTTTAAACATGTGTATATTTGTAATTTTTGTGCTAGAGAGGGGAAGTGTTATGATTTCACAGGTTTAGGAGAACTGTAGATGCTCTGACTGTAACAGTCTTCCTGTCTTCCCACTTTTCTGTGCAATATCTTCCATTTGAGAACAGAAATTAAGCAGCAAATCATATTGATTCTCCCATTTTATTCTGAAGTGGGGGGAATTATCTAAACACTGCAGCTAGATGTTTAGTACTACTATAGCTAAATGTTTTTAATTATCTGGACTGGGTAATAACATAAGCTAGAAATTCAGGCTTTCAAAATAGTTTCTGAAAAGCCTGTTTGTGGTTCAGCAAACTGTAAAACAAATGAAAGCTTTCCTCTGAAGATTTTCCTTAAACAAATCTCTGGAAATCAGTTTTATACCCGATACTGTTCAGGCAATCCCAATATGATATATAAGAAAACCTACCTTCTTGCTGAAAATTAGGCTGTATTTCAGTTTAAAATTGAAAGATAGACTTTTAACTGCTGGAATGACTCATCAGATTTCTTCTTGTAGATAGGAAGATTCTGCAACAAATATTTGAAGGCATGCATGCATGCTTGTATTAACTTGTATTTTAAATAACATAAGATGCTCATATAAAGTTCAGTGTACTATTAAGTACTATTCAGTGTACTATTAAGTGTACTCTGCATGGTGTATCAAAACACCTATGATGTCATTTGAAGAATGAGTCCAACTGGAGACCTATTAGCTCTCAATTTACAAAAAATAAAATAATTAAAAAATCCCATTCCCCTCCCCCCCCCCCCCAATGCTCTTTAGATAATTAATCTATTGCTTATCATAATGTATCTCAGCAGGTCCACATTACTGACCAAGTCCAGAGACTGCATTCATTCAGCTTTCATTGAGAGTAGTTGTGAATCAAGTCCTCAGCATCTCTCCAGATCTAGTCCTCTTGAGATTTACAGTGTCATAGAAAATAGCTCATTATTTAAAGCACTAGACTGGACAGGCAAATGAAAGGTCTTTACTGGTTAATAGTACATCTGTGGTGAGGTTATGATTTTCTCCTGCATTCATATCATTGGAATTTACAGTGTTTAATTTTTCCTTTACTCTGAGTTAATTACCAGTAGTTTGCTGGAAGTGTTCTGACAGCTAGGTTGCGTGGCTGCATGGGGTCTGATGAATTGCACAGCATTTCTCCTGACTGGCAGAAAGCAACTGTTACTAACCAGTGAGATAGCTAATGGGATCATCAGGGTTTGGGGGGACTCAGAGAGGACACAAACAGGAGCCTCATAATCTTTCTAAGTAGTTCCAGACATCGCTTATTTGTCAGGATTTGGGACCATTTGGAACCTAGTTTGCTACTTAGTTGGCAGAAAGTATCTGTTACCTTTTTTCTTTTATCAGTTGGAAATGCAACAGCCTTTGTTTCTAATGAATGATGTGTCTAATTAGATGGATTTTTTAAATTTTATTTTAATTGCTACTTGAACTAATAGGAAACAAGTTTACTGTTTAAGAGACAATCTTCTCAAGTCAGAAACGGTTACCTCTAGCGGCAAATTTGCAGAGAGATGATGTGACCAGCTTGCTTATACATCTTGTAAAATCTTGGCTTGAGAGAATTCTAGCTTCTTTTTTTCTGGGCCTCATGGACTCTTGCCTAGAAACCATCATAGCTATCAAAAAGAGGTTCCTATGAGACTTTCTGAGTAGACGCAGGCTCAAAAAATAGGACTTATATCAGGCTTTATAATAGGGCCTCCTTGTAGCTGTAGAAGGATCAAAGCACTTCCATCTCTGATGCCTATCTAGGGAAAATGATCACATCCATGTATGAAATATACTACATTTAAAAATATTGACTCATAACATTAATCCGAGGTGATAAAGTCTTTTGCTGATGAATACTTTAACATTAATGATGACAGTTGGTAATTTGCTCTAGTGGATGTAGATTTCAGTGTAATTTACCCAGAGACCCATCAACCATCTATTAAAAAAAAAGGGGGGGGGGGGGAAGGGGAAGGGACAGCATTTTCTATGCTAGCTTGGAAAAGATGTTTTTCCTGTTAAGACACTGATTTGACTGGAGAGCTGTGAGGATTTTTGTTTGCTTACTGGGTGTAGGATGGAAAGGGGCTGATGGCACAGATTCCACCTACTGTGCAGGCAGGTTGCTCCACTGATGACAAGGAAAAAGCTAGGTTGACCAAAATGAAGAAGTTGGATAAATAACCTTGATGTTCAAAACTCTTGTCAGCTGTTCTCCCAACATTGTGCCTGAGTCCTTTCTGGTCTGGTGACCTCTCCACTGGGGAGGGGCACTGGGACCTCAGCCCCATCTTGCCTGCCCTGGGACAAGTCAGAGGAGATCCTGAAACAAAGACAATATGGTCTTTGTTTCACCTTAATTTTCAAGAAGTCACTCAGTTATGGGTGCTTGGGCTCATTAGGAGGAAACAAATGGGTGTGCCACAACAAATTGCACTGTGAGCACTTGTTACCAAAAACAGCAGTGTTAATGCTTTGCATGTAAAAACAATATTATCTGTTGGCATTTGATGTATTAGATTTCATACTGTGTTGATAGGACTACTGAAGACTGATATGAGAAATGAAATTGTTGTGTTATGCAATAGAAAGGTGCATTGCTGGCTGGGGTTGCTCTTCAGGGAAAGAGCTGCCCAGCTCCATATCAGAGACTCTTAGCTCTGCTGCAGATTATCACAGCAGTGTGGCTTGCTACTAATTAGGGAGCAGAATCATTTAGCTTTATATATCTGAGAATTTGTTCCCAAGAGATCTTCCCCTGTTTGACTAAAGCAGTGTTGCAGACCCTTGTTGCATAAGTGGATGGTACCAAACCATACTTTCCATAATATTTTTTTTCCCTTCATTCATCTGATTCCTAAACCGGACTTGTGTCTTAAACAAACAGCTGATATTTTTAAGAACTAAACCTTATTTCTTGCTTGAGCATGTGCAGAGAAAACAATCTTCTAGATGTGGTACATAAACAAGAAACCTTTCCAGTTTAAAAATAGAGAATGTATTTTCTTGTTTATAGAAAAAATCCTATTCAATGAGATCGTCCTTGTGGATCCTTCTACGGGTAGCAAATGTGTGGAAGGCTACTCACCTGTGAGTCACAAGATGAGGTTTCTTTTTGACAAAAATATTTTAATGAATCTGTAGCCACTTAGTTCTTGCCTATAATTAGTCTGTATAACATGGTTATTTGCAGGTGAACTGTGGTTATGGAGGTGAGATTCACATCCTTCACTGTGGCAGTTCCAATGTAAACCCATAGAAATAAGAGTAAATGTCATGGCTTTTCCAAGTCCTCCTTAGCATCTCAAGTTCTGTTACCTTCCTTTTATTTTCTTGTGGACAGAGTACCTTTTCCTTTCTTTTGAATTGTTCACCTTCTAACAACCTTTCTGTTGCAAATTTATATTACTGACAACTCACTCCTGAGTCTAGCTGTGTGAAAAAGTAAGCCACTCCAGAAACCTTTAGTTTTGTGTCCTTTGCACAGATTCCTGTAACTGGTGACACAGGTGCTCTGGTTGTGGTGTGAACTGTTTGGATGGGTAAGGGACAGTTCCACTATGTCATTGTGACCCATAAGTCTGTCTTTTTAATATATTGCTTATCTGTAACTATTATGCAAAACATCCTGTTGTTTAGTAAACAGAAAGGAAAACTGCCTAGAGGGATCCTGCTGTCACGAAAACCTGTCATTTTTTATTCTTGGTTGTGAAGCCATGTCGGCTCATTCTACATAAGCTAGATACTGCGGAGCCTGGCCCTCAACCATTACTGCATTTTCATGCTCAGATCTTCACTCTTGAATATCCCATGTCCATTAAGAGTGCAGATAATGGAGACTAAGTACTTTCATAACTTACTGAAAATCTAAGGCAGGGTGTTACAGGGTAGAGAAAGAAGCATACAGAAAATCAAGGACCAGCTTAGGGAAGGGAAGCAACACGATGGTAGTACAGTGCTCACATTATGGTACTTATAGACATAGTTTCTACTGCACTTTGACATTTTTAATTCCTGTAAGCAACTTGCAAAATTCTGCATGAAAATGCTACAAGTCTCACCCAGGGAAGGAGAAAAATGAAGAGCTGTGCTGGTGTTGAGATTCAGTGGTAATTTCTTAGCCCATGTATCAAGCCATCAGATGAGAATCACATGCTGTATTTGTACATCATACAATGTGAATACTTGCCTGGAAAGAGCTGCGTGTAACACTAGGTCTGGAGAGCCTATCTTGAGCATGCTCTGTTGAAAGAGATCCAGATCCTGAGTAGTGTGCTCCTTACCACCTATAAATTGCATAGCTTGTTATTGAAGGAAAGAAACAGGGGTATAGAGAAAAGAGAAAAGCCTGTTGCCCTTGTTTCTATTAAGTAGTGTTGCACATTTAATGGATGGGTAACAGGAAAGAGTGTAAGGGGATGCCATTGTTAACGGGAGCTCCTGCAGGTTTATTATACTTGTGCCCGCTATAGTTAGGGTTGAGCAGCTGTTTCCATTATGAACTCCTATTTCAGGGGTTTATAACTTGGTTGTAAAAATTTGCTCCAGGCTAAACTGTAACTCACTGGGTCTTCGCCTGAGAGAATTTTTTTTTAAACAAAACTTCAAAAGAAGAACTCCATCTAGTCATTTTTCTGAAAGCTTGCACAGAAGCCAAATTTTACTGAAAAGCCTTCAACTCTTTAAAACTAGGAATTGATTAAATTTCCCTCGGTTAAAGAAAAAGCTTGAACTACTTTTCCAAATATGGCTGAAGAATGCAGGTGACCAAGAGAGGAATGCCACAGTGACTCAGCTAATGTCCATTCAGTCTGGTAGCTGTTCAGTTATGGGAGTTTTCCTTTGAAGAGATAGAAATGTATTATTGTAAGATGGAAGAATGCTTGATTTGCTTTTACTTGTAGGACCTATGAAGGTTTACTGCTTGTATATCTACATAATACAAGCACAACATTCATACTATTTAGCATACACAAACAGAGAAGGACTGGTGGGAGATGTGGTAGTTAGGAGCTGTCTTGGGCAGAGTGACCACAAAATGATAGAGTTCTCTACTTTTGGCAAAGTCGGGAGGGGGACCAGTAAAACTGCTGTCTTAGACTTCCGGAGGGCAGACTTTGTCTGTTCAGGACACTGGTTGGCAGAGTCCCTTGGGAGGCAGTCCTGAAGGGCAGAGGAGTCCAGGAAGGCTGGGCACTCCTCAAGAAGGAAATCTTAAAGGCTCAGGAGCAGTCTGCCCCACGTGCCCAAAGATGAGCTGGCGTGGAAGAAGACTAGCCTGGCTGAACAGAGAGTTATGGCTAGAGCTTAGGAAAAAAACGAGGGTTTATGATCTTTGGAAAAGAGGGAAGGCCACTCAGAAGGATTATATGGATGTTATAAGGATGTGTAGGGACAAAATTAGAAAGGCCAAAACTCATCTGAAGCTCAGTCTGGCTACTGCTGTTAAAGATAACAGAAAATGTTTTTATAAATACATTAACATGAAAAGGAGGACTAAGGAGAATCTCTGTCCTTTACTGGATGCGGGGGGAAACTTAGTGATGAGAGATGAGGAAAAGGCTGAGGTGCTTAATCACAGAATCACAGAATTGAAGGGATTGGAAGGGACCTCGAAAGATCATCAGGTCCAACCCCCCTGTCAAAGCAGGTTCTTTAGAGCAGACGGGCCTTGAATATCTCCAGAGAAGGAGACTCCACAACCTCCCTGGACCACCTGTTCCAGTGCTCCATCACCCTCACCATGAAGAAGTTCTTCTGCATGCTGGTGCGGAACTTCCTGTGCTCTATCTTGTGGCCATTGCCCCTTGTCCTGTCCCTGCAAACCACTGAAAAGAGGTTGGCCAAATCCCTCTGTATCCCACACCTCAGGTATTTATATACATCGATGAGATCCCCTCTCAGTCTTCTTTTCTTCAGGCTGAACAGACCCAGGTCTCTCAGCCTTTCCTCATAGGAAACATGTTCCAGGCCCCGTATCATCTTTGTGGCCCTCAGCTGGACCCTTTCCAGGAGATCCCTGTCTTTTTTTTTGTACCGGGGAGCTCAGAACTGGACACAGTACTCCAGGTGAGGCCTAACCAGGGCAGAGTAAAGGGAGAGGATCACCTCCCTTGACCTGCTGCCCACGCTCCTTTTAATGCACGCCAGAATCCCATTGGCCCTCTTGGCCATGAGGGCACAAATGTCTTCTTTGTCTCAGTCTTTAGCAGCAAGATCAGTTGTTCTCTAGATACCCAGTACCCTGAGTCGGTGGAAGGGGATGGAGCCAAATGTGGCCCTCACTATCCATGAGGAAATGGTTGGCGACCTGCTACAGCACTTAGATGTACGCAAGTCGATGGGATTCGCCTGAGGGTACTGTGAGTACTGGCAGAAGAGCTGGCCAAGCCACTTTCCATTGTTTATCAGCAGTCCTGGCTATTGGGGGAGGTCCCAGTCAACAGGTGGGTAGCAAATGTGATGCCCATTTACAAGAAGGACCAGAAGGTTGACCCAGGAAACGATAGGCCTGTTAGTTTAACCTCAGTGCCAGGGAAGCTCATGGAGCAGATTATCTTGAGTGTCATCAAGCAGCACTTGCATGGCACTTGCAGGGTTTATGAAAGGCAGGTCCTGCTTGACTAACCTGATCTCCTTCTATGACAAAGTGATGCACTTCGTGGATGAGGGAAAGGCTGTGGATGTGGTCTACCTTGATTTCAGTAAAGCTTATGACAGTTTCCCACAGTATTCTCCTTATACTTTATAAGAAACTGGCTGCTCGTGGCTTGGACTGGTGTATGCTTCATTGGGTTAGAAACTGGCTGGGTAGCCAGGCCCAAAGAGTTGTGGTGAATGGAGTTAAATCCAGTTGGAGGCCGGTCACTAGTGGAGTGCCCCAGGACTCAGTAGTAGGGCCCGTTCTCTTTAATATCTTTATTGATGATCTGGATGAGGGGATCGAGTGCACCCTCAGTAAGTTTTCAGATGACACCAAGTTAGGTGCATGTGTTGATCTGCTTGAAGGAAGGAAGGCTCTGCAAGAGGACCTGGATAGACTGGAACAATGGGCTGAGGCCAACTGTGTGAAGTTCAACAAGGCCAAGTGCTGGGTCCTGCACCTGGGGCACAACAACCCAAAGCAGCGCTACAGGCTGGGAGTTGAGTGGTTGGACAGCTGCCAGGCAGAGAAGGACCTGGGAGTATTGGTTGATAGTCAGCTGAATATGAGCCAGCAGTGTGCTCAGGTGGCCAAGAAGGCTGACAGCATCCTGGCTTGCATAAGAAACAGTGTCCAGCAGGGCTAGGGAAGTGATTGTCCCCCTGTACTCAGCTCTGGTGAGACTACACCTCAAGTACTGTGTTTAGTTTTGAGCCCCTCACTACAAGAAGGACATCAAGGTGTTAGAGTGAGTCTAGAAAAGGGCAAAGAAGCTGGTGAGGGGTCTGGAGAACAAGTCTTACAAGGAGCAGCTGAGGGAGCTGGGGTTGTTCAGCCTGGAAAAGAGGAGGCTCAGGGGTGACCTTATTGTTCTCTATAGGTACCTTAAAGGAGGCTGTAGCAAGGTAGGCGGTTGGTCTATTCTCCCATGTGCCTGGTGACAGGACGAGGGGAAATGGGCTAAAGTTGCACCATGGGAGGTTTAGGTTGGATATTCTTCTCTACTGAAAGGGTTGTTAGGCATTGGAATAGGCTGCTCATGGAAGTGGTTCAGTCACCATCCCTCGAGGTCTTTAAAAGATGTTTAGATGTAGAGCTTAGTGTTATGGTTTAGTGGAGGACTTGTTAGTGTTAGGTCAGAGGTCGGACTAGATGATCTTGAAGGTCTCTTCCAACCTAGATGATTCTGTGATTCTGTGATATTGTTTTTGCACAGGTATCTTATAATAAGTGCTTGGACATATGCATGTTTAAGTACCCATGGCATATGAGTTCTTTCAGAAGTCATATTTGTTTTTAGAATGCCATCATTGGTCTGCCTAAATCATGTTCAATGGCCTTAATGGTCTTTGAATAATGTGTTGCCTAGCTTTTTTATAAGGTGCAGTTATACTTTTATAAGGATCCATTTTACATATAGTAAATATTTTTCTTGGCCCTCTGTGTTTGTTTCTATGCCAGCAGATGTGCACTGGAAATTGGTGAATTTCACCAGAAAAATCAGCAAAAGTTTCATGAATATTATGAAAAACTACTTCTTAATACATCAAGATTTGTTTTGACTTGCTAAATTGCACTTGCAAGACATTGAGAAAATGTGAAATTCCTTGTCAGATTTGTGTCAGCATTGTCTACTGTCAGAATTGTAAAGCTATTTAGGAATGTGAAACTGCAAAACAAGTTCCCTCAGTTTCCAGGGACAGAAACAATTTATTTAGGCAGATTGCATGATGTAACTGAAGAGATCTGGACAATTCCTCCATTGACATCCCTTTTAAGTCATGGTTGACTTGAGGAAACGTTGCAGTGACCACTTGAACTCTGAAGGCAATATGGCCAATGCTATATGGAAACACAGGATGGGACCAGAGTTAGATTTGGTACATGATATTGAATTAGGTTTGTTTTGGTAACATTTATGGACCTGAAAAAATGACTTTTCAGTATAATGGGTTTCTCTTCAGGTTTTAGATGCTATTCTGAATCAAAACTGTTGAAATAGGTAAAAATGCTTGCAACTGTCCTAACCTCATGAAGATAAGGAGAAATGCAAGAATCCAGTCTTCAGTCTGAGTTTTTCATTAAGCTATCTGCATTATTCAGAGCCACATATTCTGTTCTTCTGGGGTATTTTTCCCCACAAAGCATGAAATTATCCCATTCATCATAAAGCATATATGGTGCTCCAGGGCTGTCTCATTCTCTTAGCTACTTGGGAAAGAGACCATCTGTGGGAACATATACTATAGGCATTAATTGACATTTTGTAGTGTCCTGGTATCCTTCTTTGGTCCTGGTGTGGTGATGAATGCCACCACTGAGCCTTCTCTGTCACTGAACAGGCTTCTGTAACTCCATCACGTTTCAGACTGTAGTATGAGGTATGTTAATTCATTGTGTCATTATTAAGAAGTATGCTGAAAGAAAATGTGCTGGTTCAGGGCTCTTGATCCCTTACCTAAGAAGGTAAAATATATTATAACCTGCTTAGTAGCACAGAAATACCATACAAACTAAATTTAACAAAGCATCTAATTCCTTTATTCCAAAGGTTGAAAAGCGGTGGACAACACCTTACAAGAAAAATGAAGCTCTCTCTTTGTTCTTTTACTCAGAATCCACTTTTGATTTTTAGATTGCATCTTTCTAAGTCCATTGCTAAGAGAATAGGATGGGATCTCCCCCTCTGGCACTTAGGAGAGTCTAATTTGAACCTGATTGTTCTCTCACAGCAATCACAGCTGCACAAGTTGAAGACAATTTCACACAGATAGAGCCATGCTGTCTTTATAGGTCTAAACCAACAATTCATTGTGTTTGTAAATGAATAATCAAACAGACTAACGCAAATTCATGAATTCTGGCATGGAGAACTCCTGTTGAGAATGCATTTACCAGCAACTTCAGTTTCTCTGTTTAAACATGTAGTTTAGGTATGACAAATGGCAGCATTGCAATGACTGTCAAAATACACCTTTATTTTTTATATTTTTATTTTAAGTGACAATCATATTATTGACTTAAGGGATAAGCAGAAAGTAGGTGTTCTCTGAATTAAGGTATAGTGATAAGTATAAGGACAATCTACAAATCAGAGCCCCCTAAAGAAGATTCATCCTTCCATTGTTGTTCTGGCCTTTTATTTAATAACTATAATTAAATGGAGGCTAAAAATTAAGTGTCAAAAGTAGATGAGTTGTGCCCTGACCTGTCCCATGAAATATGTCCTAGATGACAAAAGTCAGGTGGTCATGAGTTTGCCCTGTTTTAGCGTGGAATTTAGTGTGGTTTAGTGTAGAAGGGGATTTAGTGTGCTCATGAGAGGAAGACCTGCACTCTGCATGTGTCTCATGGACATCTGCTGGTAGCAAACCATAGACAGATGAATCACCCTGCCAGAAAAGGCCAAAAAAGCTTTTTTTTTTTTTTTTTGGGTGGGGGGGGGGGGGGGGGGCTCAGCTCAGATCTTGTAGAAGAAAAGCCTTGTGACCTTGTTTGAAAGAAATGCAAAGGAAAAAATGAAATAAGGAGAGGTGACAGAACAGACAGGGCTGGTATGGTTTTCAGCACTCTGAGGGTCTGTGAGTGTTCCTGGAGTGCTTGGTCAGGAAAGTTATGCTTGCTGACCAGCAGTCAGGATTTCCCACAGTTTCTTTGACCATATGCATGCAGAAGAGCTGCTAAGCCATGAACATTTGACAATGTCTCACTTCTGCTCTCTTCTGGACACAGGTTTCAGAAAGGCATATTTTCTTATTATGACCCTCCATAGTTCTTTCTGTGAGAGATGGCTTTATAGTTCTGCTCCTCTGATGTTCTTCCTGTCCCTCAGTCTCTCTCAGTCTGACTTCAACCAGATCACCACCTCCACTATCTTTATTCTGCACTTGAGTGTTCATCTGTTACTCAAGGCAGTTGCTTGGGTTATCTTCATCATCTCATCCTTTCTAAGGTTCCTGCTTCTGGGTTCTCCTATCCAGAATCCTACCATGCTATTCTTACTCTGCTGCCTTTTCTCTTGTGTGTTAGATTTTTCTACCTTCAATTCACTCTGTTGTGCAATGTTGTTTACACCGTCCCTCTCACAGTGTCTCTCTTTCAGTAGGCCTTGACAAGGAGGCAGTGAACTTTAATCTGACACTCATTAGAAAAGTAATATTCTTTGTAAGGTTAGCATTCTGATGATGGTCTTCTCACTAGCATTAGCTAAATCTGTGTTATCCACTCTGGATAATTCTGGGATCAAATACCTTTTATAAAAGAGACCAAGCCAACATGTGGAAAAAATTATAGAGTTTTAGCTCTAAATGTAGTATTTCATGTTTAGATTATCATTTTTACTGCTCAGGTAGGGTACTGTAGTAGTGAACTCAACCCAGTTAATGACCATAAATAATAATGATGGCATTATTCTTTTGTCTTGTCCTTTGCACACACTAATCTGCTCTGACAGCTAGCTTTGCTCTTTTATTAACTCTCCGTCAGCTGTAATCAGCGATGGTGAAGTCAGGCAGCAAAATTTACATGTGCCAAGTCTCACTTTTTTTTTCTGAGCCATTTCAGTCTTCAGTTTGTACATCTTTGGGATGGGAGTCTGAAGAAAGCATGGGGGCAAGAGGGCGCAAATGTGTTTTTTGACATGTTGGTTTATCACAGTAAACAGCATTCATAGCATCATCAGATAGTGCCGTCTTTGGTTACTATTCTCCTCCTTCCTCTCTCCATCTTATTTTCAAGAACAAATATGTAGCTGTAATTATGCTTACCTTGAAAATCTAAGACAGATCCTTTATTATATATATATATATATATATATATATATATTTAAGTTAGAAGCTAGTGTTTGTGTGCTTGGGGAGAGGTGGAGAGGTGGAAGCACTTAATAGATTATTTTCTAGCTCTTGTGACAATGCTTCAGCCTATTTTAATGTATGATTTATGCCAGTTACTAATAGATTACCCGGAAGTTGATGATTAAAGTAGAAGTTTCTTTGGAGAGGGGTGATATAACTGAGGTCGAGACCTCCTAGTGACCTCAAATGTAACTATTACCCTTCTTGGTTAGTTGCAATTGGAGATCAAAGTGCTAGTACAGGAAACATATTTGGTCCTGAGATTGTCAGTTGGGGGCTGCTGTTTGACAGCAAGGTAGACATGGTGGTTGTAAGGGAAATAAATTTTTTCTTGCAGTCTTTCTTTTGCTCACAGATAGAGATGGGATAAAACACTCAAATTACATTTCAAGATGTGATATTTAAACTACTTTCTGTAAGGAATTCTGCATTTCAGCTGAGTAAAATATTGCCTTATAAGCAAGCAGGAAAATAATTCCTGCTGGTGTCTGCAACCATCTCTGAGTGTGCCAGTAAACTTCTTTTTTTCTTGATCATTTTACAAAGCTGAGAATCTTTGGGGGACCATATTGATTTAGCTTGTGTGGATATAGGTTGCAGGGAGGGAGAAGGGGCAAGAGCCTCATTGTAGATCACAGAACATTTTATGTTTTGTCTTACAGGGGTGTATGTGCTGGTCACATGTCAATACACCAGCAATTTGTTCAGACGCAAAGGGGGTGAAAAAAGCTCATTTCTGACTGCCCGTTCACACCAAGTGACTGGTATCTTCTAGGCATTTTTCATTTAGACTTCTGTAAGCCTTAAGGGAAGAATGATAAACTCTCCTGGTTACTGCAGGTGCCCCGTTTACAGCTCATGTTCATGTTTTTTAATGAACACTCCTTTGTTCTGAGTGCCTCTAATCTAAGCTAGTAAAAACCAAGAGAAACATCACTTAAATTAATAGAACTGCTTTTGAACCCCTGTACGTGGGCAGAGAAACCAAGCTGTTGTTTCCTACTGTTGAAACACAGCAGTACTTTCAAGTGTCAGGCAAGTTTCACACCATCTTTTGTAGCATTACTTTATTTAAGGCTCTCTATTTTCCCAGTAGTGATGCTGTTGCATTGTTCTTAAAAGTATTTGCATGGGGGTAAGGGGCTGGGAGCCAGCAAAAACTCATGTGGACAGTGCACAACTGGTTTACACTCCAGCTCCTCCCCTCTTGGCTGTGGTGGCCCTAGAGAGGTTAAGGAATTGAAAAGCCAAAAAGCAGATCTATGGATTAGATTGTTTATTATTATTATTATTACTATTTATTTATTTATTTATTTATTTATTTATTTTATAGTGGATTTACTCCCTTGGGAAAACTGCGCTTTTCAGCTCAGTTCAAATGTGCTACTTGTTTTTTACTGAGGTGCTAAACTGTGGTGCTGTGTGTGGAGGTGATTTCTTCATACTGTTGTTGGCTTGCGCGGGTCTCTGACTGAGATACTTGCATGTGGACACAGGCTCTTCTGCGTGTGTGGAGCCCCAAGTGTCTTTGCCTTCAGGGTGAGAGATTCAGGGTCCTTTGGAGCAGTTTATGTCAGGACTTGAATCACAGAATTTCTAGGTTGGAAGAGACCTCAAGATCATCGAGTCCAACCTCTGATCTCTGGCTGTGATCTCTGGGATCTCTCTCATTGTGAGCTGCCTCCAATGGTGGCTGTCCCGTGGCCTTGCTTTGGCCACTGAACCCAGTGCACGCTGTCCCCCACCACAGCCTCCCATAACGCGCTGGGAAGAGGTTATGAAGGGCTTTAGTATCATATCAGTTGAGAATATCTTAAAAATAAAAAACTTTTATGACAACTTTTTCTCTTAGTGTGTTTTACTTAGCTGATCAAGTCATACGGAAACTTCAACTAAGCAAGGACTAAAGTTTATTCCCCAAGAATGAGTGTGTGCAATAACTTTGGGATTTTCATCCTCAAGGGACCATTGCTGAGCTCTGTTGCAAACAAGCTGCAACAGCCAACACTCTGAAAATAGAAGTGAAAACTTCTGATGAGGCCTGCTAGAGTGTTCTGAATATGTTTTTTGTTGTTGCTGTTTTGTTTTGATAGGAGAAGCTGACTGAAAAGTGACTTTGAACAACAAATAATTTTAGAATAGCTGGTCAAAAAGGATTTTATAAAGTCTACAAGATAATCTATTTACTTGTGTCATTTAGAAAGATTTTCCCATTTTCCTGTTGCATCGCTGGAGTATCCTGAGTTTTTATTGACCATTTCTGGAAAACTTCCCTTTATTTTACTGAGTTATTGAAATGCCTCATCAAGAACCAAGGCGAGGTTTTCTCGATTCCCTTTTATTTAACAAGTTAATGATAAATAAAATAAAATACACAAATGACTGACCACCCAGTTAAAAGAAAAATGTGTTCAGCTTCATTTCAAGTGAACATGACAATTTATGTTCAGATGTGCTGATGGAAGCAGTTTCTGCTTCCTCCCTTATTGTCAATAGTAGGCAAACTCTGCATTTTTTAAAATGTTGATAAAAGCTAGGGTTGACATCTTTAGGTCTGGTGCAACCTATGTGGCATGAAAGTGTTCTAAAAGCTGTGGATCCTTCTTCAGGAGAATTTCCAAATTGTTGTCAATATTTACCTCCAAACTGCTTTTGAAAACTGCCCTCCACTGTCCCACATAGACCTAGCAGAAATAAGATGTGTAGAAAGATATGTGCTTGTATAGAAAGGCAAACAACAACAACAACACACTCTTACCCACTCTTGTGTAACATAGCACTAACTGTACCAACTTTGTCTCTGATATGTTTATTCCTACATAGAAAGACTGGCCAGTTTCCTTTACAATCTAATATTTCCTATTAATAGTCCTAAGGCTGTGGGGCTAAAATATTCAAACTTTGCTGCCCATTGTGGGAGCAGCTGTATTTTTCAGTGTTGCTGCAACAGTGCAAGAAAAAAAAATTAGTTGTTGGTTCTTTGTATTCATGGTCCACAGTTTTGTAAATATTATCCAAAACTAGTTGAATTCAAAGATTATTTCCATCTGAGGAAAGCTGAGAATTTGCCTAGCTTTGAGAGTCAAGACACAAGATAAAATATCAGATGTGCAATAAAACCATGTGCCCTGCAGAGATGTGATTGTAGTCCTGTACGATGGCTTTATTTCAGTCCAGATAGTTGCCACATGATAATACTGGAAACAAGAGGAGGAAAAGAAAGCTTTAGACAGCAAACCAGACACGTCTAAGCAAGGTAGATGCTGCAATTCACCACTTCTGATTTGTATGCACACTTCGAATTGGGGAACCCTATGGGCTGCTTTCTTCTCAGCATTTCTTGGTTGCAGAATGAAACCTGAACTTAGGATAAGAATCTCTCTCCCTATCCTTTTGCATGTATCCAAAAGGATTTCAAAGAAGCCCATCGATTAGTTTACCTCCTCCCTTTATGCATTAAGGCTGGGTGTGACAGGGCTAGTATTGGGGGAGGAGGGTGTAATTCCATTGCATACTACTCCATCAGTCAAGTTTGTGGAGTAAAAGTCACAGTCTTCCTTATCTCCTCTCTCAGTACTAAGAGCACAGCAGGATTTGCTGTTACACCTGATCATATCTGAGGAAAGGCAGAGGAATTCACTCCTTTGCCAGAGCATGTTTTGCACTTCATTGCACTATTATAAATCACTCTACTCAGCTGTAAGTCATGAATGAGTATGGGACAGGGGGAGTGGAAAGGGGAGGGGGTGTGGAGGTTGAGTAGGGTTAACAAAATTTGAAACAGATTTATGGAAAGCCCTTCAAGAGTAAATAAAAAAAGACAGCCCAGCTGCTGCTGTTCTGCAACACAGCAAACTATGAGCAAGAAATCCTAGTAATTAGTTTCATTTGTAGGTGAAAAAGGTCTTTGAGAATGTCTGGTATTAATTATCATTAAGGGTTAGTCATCTTTCCCATTTGAAAAAACTATATTTTTTATTTTTAGCTTTACGTGTTGTCAGCTTACATGCAATTAAAGAACCTTCAAAGCAAATGAATCACATGTATCACTTGTACGACTTTATGGGCTTTAAGCCAGCAGAGTCCATTTGTCCCAAGCCTTCTGTGTCCCTGGCTCAATGGGACTTAAATTCAGTGGCAGCTGCTCAGTGGGTACTAATGGAGAAGACCAGTTCTCTTCCTAAGCTGTGGGCCTCTCTCACACCCTCCAAAATACCTGGCTGTAGTGGCGCAGGACTGCTTCAGGTGGCTCTGAAAGAGGCTATAAATCTTAGTGGAGGTAGGTAGGTGGAGATTTTCAAAAGCAGACAGAAATGCTAAGTATCCACATATTTGGAACTGTAAAATTAATATGCCATTATGCTTTTTCATACTGCCTTTAAAAAGATTAAAATTAGTATTGTATTAAAAATGTAATCACCCCATTTTAATTCAGACTCTGGGTTTGCTCTTTAAATTTGCTTGTGTTAGGGAGGGTTTGTTTCTATTTTTTTTTTAATACTATTTTGCATTCTGAATTACAGCAACTTCATGGCACAGCACTGTATATCTGCTACAGATGATCTTTGTTTATCTGGTGTGTAGATCTTAAAGTTCTATTGATTTGTATTGCATTTGTAGGGAATGGCTGGATTTATAGCTAGTAATTGCTTTATGGCAAACAGTAAGGACTGGAAGAGGAAGGATTTGTGTTGGTTCAGTAAATATGTGGATAGGATTCTGCTTCTGTTGACATTTTGCCACCAATTTAAATATAACCAGGCTTTCACTTCTTTTGAGTAAATCACGGTAAGATTTTGGTAATTTAATCTTATTATCTTTAAATGTTGCAGCTATTAATTCTGTACTGGCAGATCTTCCTAACCCTTTATAGTACAAGAGGAAGTGTTATCTAGCATAAATGATGTAATGCTTGGCTCCTGTGCTGTTTAGTGGAGCTTGTCAACAGAAAATATTTTGGTTGGCTGTTTCTAAGACCTGAAGTAATACTATATTGCTTTGGCTTGTAGGGGCATTAGGGATTTCTCATGTTTCCTATAGATTTACAAGGAAATAGATAGGAAAGCTTTGTCAGTGAAGTAAAAAAGCAGTATTTCTAAGGGAATTCTACCTTCTCAGGATTCCCTAACTTTGGTGCACTTGTACGATACCAGGTGTACAAATTACAACAGCTGTGAAGATGGGTGCACAAAAAAGGGAAGAATTGCTTTGAAATATTTGCCCATTGTTATTAATAACAGTAAAGCTAAAAATAGTTCAATTACTGTGCACCTTTTTATTATCTATAGTTAATATTTTTCTGAGTGTGAGTATACATATATATATAATACCATATTATATGCATGGGTAATTTGTAGTTCTGGGCTTGTGTGCATCTCTCACTAACAAAAACAAGTTATCTTGTGGACAGAAACACACTGTGTGGTAGGATTTTTTTTTTTTTTTTTCAAAAAGAAAAGCAACAACAAAAGAGAACTAGGAATAAAACATCAATTTATCCTGAGTTACTTTTATGTTAACACTTTAATTTACTTAATAGATTATTGTGGATTATTTCTATATTAGATATTCAAATCTCCACAATTTTCTCCCCTCTAATTGTGTAAATTTAGTTGTTTACATACTAAAATGTGGGTCAACTGAGAACTGTATAAAAAGTGGAATCAACATAATATTGTTCTGCAACATTGTACAAACTTTTATCAAGATAAAAATCCTAATGTATAAAAACTGTGGGCTGGTATTAGTGTTAAATCATCCTCCAAGAAAAGCCCTGAGTACTAATTATTGAATTATGAAACTCAGTCTAAAGATAATCTTGACACCTATATCTGTAAGAAGAACATTTTCATCAGAAGATTTCATCAGAAAGTACTAATTAAAGCTTCCTCTTCCCACTCTGTGTTTAGAGACAACATAGGTGAAAAATGCCTGCTCAAGCTAGGATTTTATCCAGATTTTCTGTGCAGTCCAATTTACATAAATTCTAATAAAGCATTATTAAAATCTATTAACACTTGTCTAAGGCAATTAAGTTAAGTTTGCTATTTTGAATGATTGCATTTCATGCAAACTGAGATAAGGAAGCATGGAGGGCTAGCAAAGAATACAGTATAATCCAGGGAATGACACATGAAAAATGGTTTTTGCAAGGCACAAACTTTAGGAAGGAATAAATATCTGCTTTCTAAAAGGCAGTGGAAAATTTTTGGTTCTATGGAGTTTAAATTCAATCATGGCTGCCCTCAGATATTTATTTTACAATATATATATGATATACAAGACTGGTGAACATCATGATACTTTATAATAAAACCTGGAGGGCACTGTCCTCTAGAGAGAATTGAAAATTTTAACTAATATTGATTATTTAGTACAGACTGAAAAGATCGTAAGTTAAAAGGGGGAAGGGAGGGAAACAAGGGAAGATTTAAAATTTTGTATAGGTTCTTGAAGCTTTCATTGAAATCGGTGAAAATTCAAGAAACATTAATTTACAAGTTCTGTAAATTCTTCAGCTGCTACTAATTACAACAGAAATGCACTGAACACAAACCTAGGGAAAGAGCTGACACTGGAAAATACTTTGCCATTCTGTTTTGAAACCACACTTCACCTGACTTCATCTGTATTCTATAGAACAGCTCTTCATACTCAAGTGTGGACATGTTAGGGAATCACAGAGCACTCTGACTAGTGCACTGTGGGACTTAGATTAGATAAGGAATAAATTTTCTACAATGAACATGTTGAGACGCTGGAACAGGTTGCCCAGAGAAGTTGTGTATGCCCCATAATTGGAAGTGCTCAAGGCCGGTTGGATGGGGATTTGAGCAAACTGATCTGATGGAAGATGTCCCTGCCCATGGCAGAGGGTTTGGAGTAGAAGATCATTAAATTTTCATTCCAACCAAACCCATTCTGTGACTTTGCACTTTTCCACTGCTGCCCCATGCTGGAAAGGGGGATGATAACAAATGAGGATGCTGGTGTCCCCTGTGCAGCCCAACCTCTAAGGATTGTCTCTGGGTTTGAACCCATTGATGAGCCTCAGGGAGGGCTCTTCACATGTCCAACACACTCTGGGGAAACTAGGATGGCCACTGTGCTGGTGGCCTGAGTTGAGACCCTCCTCATGTGCTTTTTCTGCCACATTTTCTACAGGCATCACAAACTTAAAGCTGCAGCTGCTCAGCAAATTGATCCTGCACTTTAGCAGCCTGCTGATTCTAGACAGTTAAAAGACACTTCACTCAGATTAAAGAGAGAATGCAACTAATAGGCATGTCTTGTGCTCAAATTTAATGAGGAATCATACTTCTCTGAGAGTTTAATGGGAGGAGTTTTGGCCCTTCAGCTCCCTATAATACATGTGCTCAAAATTGCAGAGAAGATGGAAGCATCAGTCTTTCCAAAGGGCAGACATGCATACAGTGTACTTATTCCAGTAATTTGCATTTTTAGTCTATATTGAACAAGCTCACTTGGATTCTGCTTATCAATCCATCTTCATGAGGACAGTTTCTAGGGGTCTTGAGAGAGGGTCTAAAAAAAACCACAACAAAACAACCCCAAACATGTAGACAAAACTCACAAACCAAACACAAGAGAAGGCAAGTCCCTTCTCTTCCTTCTGGAATTCCCTTGTCTAAACTAGACTTTAGAACTATGAATTGGAACTGTATTGGTAATGAGTGAGAGATGCAAGTTATTTAGAAGAGCAGGTTCTTAGTTCCTGTTTGATTTGGGTGTCAGTATACCTGGAGATGTCAGGATTTACTTTGGTCTCTGTGTGCTTGGAGATTGTTGCTCTTGTTTCCCATGTTCTAGGCAAAAAAAAAAAAAAATAAATAAAAATAAAAATAAAAAAAAAATTAAGCAGTGCTGTGTCAGTTATGACCAGTTATGACTTTACTTTGCATTGACCCTCCAGCATTACATCACCCCGGAAGTTAGCTATTTTGGTCTCCATTGAAGAAATTGTCTGTCTCCACCTCAAATTGTCTGTTAAAACCACATAAAGGCTGGATTTATTACCAGAGATAACCTTGGCAATGACTTCCTACCAATGCTGGTTATGCTTCACTGGAAACCAAGACTGTGAAGCAGTAGAGACTCCTAGGATGGGAGAGGGTGCTGGACTATTAAATCATCTTTTTTTGAAAGATAGAATAGCCCCAAGTTGTTTAGCACATATAGAACCCAATGCAAAGGTTGTGGCTTTGAATTTGTCTCCCTTTTTTTCCAGCATCTCATACACTAATTCACAAGCATAGTGTAAAATACAGTAAATAAGCTTGCTCATCACTAACCATGGTATTTTTCTTAAAGGCTGGAAAGATTATAAATACCTTGTTTTCATGGATCTATTTTCTTAACCAGGAAAGGTTTTTCAATAGTGAGGCCATGTAGGTATCTGCATGGATAGACTGACATTGTTTATATAACTTTCACAAAAATTACTTGTAGGGCATTTTAAAAGTTTCTTTAATTTATTCATTAACATTTTCTTTTCTGTAGCCTGCTAAGTTTGAATTGTGAAAACAATACCAGCAACATTTTGGAGTGTTCTTCAAAGCATTTTTAAAATAGTTTTTCAATACCATGTGGCAAGAAATAAAATACACAATATTTTTTCTTTTTTTATTGTACAATGGAATACACACAAGTATAATAGAATATAAATGTTTTATAGGCTTTTCTTTTAAATTACCTCCTAATGCATTGGGATTGTGCCCCTTGTGAGTAATACTGTTGTTCCCAACTCTTGGTAGGGAGTGTATCTTATGCCATCCAGCATGGAGAACATGACCATTTTCTCTTTCCATTTCTGTATTTGCCTGTCCCAATTTGCTGGTAGAGTTGGCAAGAATCAGGGACATACAAAAAAAAGCAAGAGTGGGTCCTCTGTAGCTATTGCCCGAAGAAAGACTAAACGTGATATTTCCTCTTTCTGAAGCTTTAATGCAGTTTTTAAGAGCTTTTATGAGGAGGGATTTAATTTGGTAAAGTGAGTTCTTCTCTCCTTCATCTGTAAAAACAGTTAAGAGAATGATGTAGAGCATCCTGAGAGCTGGAGTAATGCTACTCATACAACATTAATAGAAAAAAAGAGTCTTATTACTCCACAATGTCTTTTTCCAGTGATTGTGGGAAGACGTGTGCCTTCACCATGTTTTAGAACAAGGTAGTTGGTGGCACCAAAATTAATTTGAGAAAATTTGCTACCAGTGCCATTCTACTGCAGTTCAGACACAGAAAAAAGAAGCGCCTATGACAAGTACCTAATTTCTCTATACAAGTTAGGTCTTTTGCAGCCTGTTAATAATACATTAAAAACTTAAATACGACTGTCTACGCAAAGTGACCAGTGAAGTTTTCTGTTATAATCTTTTTGTTTACTCTTGTCTTTAAAATTATTGCTGGATTTTCTTTTACTTTTCCACATCTAGCTATTTCTTGTCATCTGTGTTAATTGTGACTGCAGTCTGTGAGAGCATTTCTTAGATTGGCAGAGTCTTTAAAGTGCTGAGCAACTTTTCTATAGCTTGCATGCAGCTCTCTAAATGTTTTTTCATGTCTTTCCTTTTTGTGTACCCACCCAGTTCTTCTGTGACAACTAGCTGCCTTTGCAAAATGTTTCTGGGTTTGCTTCATACCACATAAAGTCTAGGCAAATGAATGTTTTCTTTAATGTATTTATGTAGATTATTAAGAAGAAAACAGACCTAGGACAAGAACAAAATTAATCACTGGCTTATTAGTTTGGCATTGTTGCTTGCGTACAGAAGCATTTTATATCAAACACATTATTTTATAAATAAACAAATGACGAGCAGGAGTACCAAGCCTAGCCCAGCATGAGTATTGACAGTGGTTACTGTTGACAGCTTTTTGTTGTTTCCAAACAACATGTTTCATTCCCTTAACTCCATTGTCATAGGAAATAGGGCAATATCAAACTATTCAGCAGAGATGCATGCAATAAAGTGCACTTGTGGCTTTACTTTTGTCTTCACTTGAAGAGGTTCCAACTAAATTACACCAGGAGACTTTGGCATGGCACCCTCCTGAGCTAGAGACTGTGTCCACAGCAGAAATCAGAGCCTCATGATTCCTCTGCATCAAAATGGGATTGGGCTATCATGGAAGAGCACTCCTTCTCCAGACCTCTGGTCCTATGCAATTCAAAACCACCATGCAAATGCAGAGAAAAAGTTTAAGTGGTTTCACAGCATCAGGTTGCAAGGATATATCTTTTTTTTTTTTTTTTTCCAAAGTTCCCATTAGTTTTAGGTTGGAAATATTCAGCACAAGGGGTTTTTTTTCCCCATGGAGAATGTAGCTGTCATAGCAGCCCCCCTGTATTTAACAGCAATCTTGTGTTGGCATAGTTTTATTGGATCTGCTTGGGCACAGAGGTTTATGACAATAAAATAGGATGCAGCAGATAAATTCACCCTTGCTGTTCACCTGTGCTTGTTAGGAATTAGGCTTTGTGGGGAGCTCACAACATGAAGGACTTGTATTCTCAGCTGTGAGTGGAGAGAGCCCTTGAAGTCCTGTGTGGCTTGGTCCAGCTGTGGAGCAGGCAGACATGCAGGCTTGCACGGGGCAGAAGCCTGGGCAGTTTTCCTGTTCTTTCCCTAAAGAGACAGCCAAGTTAAAAGCTAGTAACTTGTAAGAGAGGCAATTAAGTCAAATGGAAGCATTCTGTTATCTTTCCAAGCTGTCATGTTTGTCTCAATCTTCCTGCCTAGCTCTGTAGCCCATATCATTGGAAGCCTTCTGATGTTAGCAGCAGCCTGTCTGGTTTGTCTTGGCAAAACTTGCCACCTTTTTTTCCCCTTCCCTATTTACAACTTCCAAGAACTACTTTTCTATTTTTTTTAATTATTTCATTTCTTCCAGACAATCTAAAACCTTTTGCTTTTTACTGGAATTTAAAATCTGTTCTTAATTACAGGGCTTCATATGAACTTAAATGGAGAGAGATAATAGTGCGACAAGGGAATTTCAGTCTGCCTTCAGTCAATTTAATTTTACCTGGGAGGTCAGGCACATTGACTACAACTTGTATACCACAGTTTATCTAGAGCAGAAGGGAAGGGAAGATTTTGTTTTCCTCAGTTTATGGCACATTACACTGATGAATAAAAACACACAAAGACATTTTGGCACTTACTACTTATTTAACAACTTACAGATAAAAATAGAGAAAAAAGACAGAGAAGCTTGGCTTTTCCTGGTATAATATTGAGTAGTTTTGTCTTAGAATGCCTAATGAAATGGTTCTGATGAAATACGTTTCCACCCTTCACCTCTTTTTTTTCATTTTAAGTCAGATGGATCATTTCCCTCTGTTCTTTTGTTTGATTAGATCCAAAGACATCAACTTTTTTTTTTTTTTTTTTTTTTTTTTTTTTTTTTTTTATGGTGGGTTTCCTATTTTTAATGGTAACACAGCATTTAATCTGAGTAAGACAGCAATCATGATAACCTGATAATCAAATAGGGGAAATCAAACAAAGGAAGAAAGAAAAAATTCAAACCTGTCCCTTTAGCATGTGAAATGTTATTCACAAATAAGCTTATACCAAAGGACTTAGCCATGCTGACATGTGGGATGTATTATGGAGGTACTTCAAGAAATTGATGTGCTTTGGTGTATGTGTGATATTTGAGATACATGCATTGACTTCTGCTGAAGATTTGAACAGATGATTTTGGAAACCAGTGGGATGAACACCAATGGCCTGAAATCCCTTGGATTAGATCTTGAGATGTTAAAATTATATATAAATTGCACATGGAAATGCCAGCACCATAATACTATATTAGCAAGGAGTGTGGCTGGTGTCCGGAATTGGGGACTTGCTGGGAATTTTTCTCCAGGCTGCCCTGTCTTCCTGTAAATGGTGTGGGTGGATTTTACTGGGAGTTATACATCCTTTTCTGTAGTTTTCTTTGAAGCATCAGGTTTTCTGAGGTCTTCCCTATAGAGAGTGAGTAAACAAGAAAAAAGTTATTTTTGGTATTTCACTTAACAAATTAAAGCATTTAATATACGTCATGTATAAAGTTAATGAACAAAATGTTAGATTTAACCTGGTCAAGAAAATTTTGAGTTTGATACAGAAATGAATTAGCTTACAACTGATGAAGTGATGGATGGACAGGGTGTGGTGATGCTTCACTTGTTCTTATGATGCTTTAATAAGATTAAAAAAAAAAAAAAAGAAAGAAAAAAGCAAGGGATAGGGCTTCCTGTGGGATTAAAATCTTCTGATTTGCAGTAGGATTTTCAGCCTCATATGCCCAAGTCGCAGCCTTATAGGCTGCCAAACAATGTAGCCACTCAGTGAGTGGCTTCCTTAAACCACAACTCTTCCTGGGAAAGAAGAAACAACAATTAACAAAACAAACAGTTAAAAAATGCTTTCTTTATCTTAATGTAAATCTTTTCCACACTATAGACCTACAACCTTTTATTGTTGCTGCTGTTTCATTGTAGTTTAAATATTAGCTTTTGTATTCTAGTTTAAATATTAGCTTTTGTAGTGCATTTGCCAGGAGCAGCATTCCTTGTATTTTATTAAAAATAACTAAAGTTTACCCCTCTGTAATTCATAGGTAAAAGTGTACTTTTCTGGCAACTGTGTGAATGTCATTTACGTATGATGTACAAAGTTTTAACAACTACCTGGCTCCTTGTATTTCTGGACATTTTTATTGTGTTGGGATACTGTAGTGTCTGTGTTTACACATGCGTAATACCTGTGCGTATTTATGTTTATAAACAAAGCGTTTCCAGAGTGGTATTTTATTCAGTAAGGTTAATACTGATGCACGGATCCTCATAAAGTGAAGAACAAGAAACTTTCATACCTGCTGGTCATCTGTAAGTTGTAATACTCTTACTTCATATAGAAGCAGGATGCAGTCTTGGATCTGAAAGACAACTTGCAGGGATAGCAGTAATTGTGGAATCCCAGCACGTGTGCAGGATGAGATCTCAGTTCAGGAAAGCATTTAACCAAGGAAGAAGAAAATACCCTAAATCTCTTCATAAAGTTAATTTAGAAGTTTGAATCCAGAGGAGCTGCAGTGCTACTTTTTCAAATTATATTTGTAGTTAATTTTGAGTAAGTAAGGTATGCCTTTCCTTGCTTTCCCCTCTTTCTTTCCCCTTTTTCCTCTCTTTCCTTCCTCTTTTTTTTTTTTTTTTTTTTTTTTTGTTTAAAGTAATATCTGAAAGAAGGTGTGTATATATATATATATATATATATTTTTTTTTTTCTTTCTAATTTTTAATATTAGTTCTTCCCCAACACTCTGGCAATTCTGGCATAGTTGAAGCAGTAGCTCCTATTGACTTCTGTTAGATCAAGATTTCCTTTGGGTCCATGAATGGTATGGCATGAACCCTCAGTGTTTTTGCTCTAGTGTTGAGGTTGGCAGAAGTCATCCTATACAGTAGAGACAACACAGGAGGGAAAAGCTCTAGTGTTGTCTCTATCTGGAATAACTGTTTTTTTTTTTTTTTCCTTCCTTAAGGAACTGTGTGAGACAACCATAGGTTCAAGCCCTTTCCTGAAGAGCTGAAGAGGCAGAGCTGTGGGGTGCTTCATGGGAGGTCACAGATGACAGTGGTTGTTACAAGCCACAGGACTAGCAAAGTTTGGTGAGCCAGGATTGTCCACACTTTCCTCTGTGGGGCCTGTCATCATAAGGTCTCTCTCTCCTCAGACCAGTTCTGTTTCCTCATGATCTGCAAGAGCTTGCTGTTGTGGAGGTCTCCAATCTTCTGCTAGTTTTGATCAAAACTGATCAAGATCTTCGCAGATTGCTGTGAGATTTGTGGATGGACACATGTATGCATTCAGCATGATGGCATTAGCAATGTCTCCTTAAAAAAAACAAGCAAGCAAGCAAACAACAACAACAACAAACAGATGAAAGCTATATAATCTAATGGTTGAATCCAAGTTCTATGAGTGGTTATGGGAGCCATACTGCCTCCACCACACCACAGAGCTGGCTTCTGAGGATCTTTGAAGAGCAGAGAACAGGAACAGCACTACAGTAGCAAGACATCTACAGTATGAATAAATACATTTGGGCATTGCTTAAGGGAAGCTGACACTGGTCTCTACCTATGCACACACTTTCCACTTGAACATCTGGTTGGACAAGCTCCAACAGGGATAGGTTACCTATGATCCTCTTGTTCATGAAGCTGGGGCACAGCTGTGCTTCTTCTAACAGTGTATGGCTCAGTTCACTTTGAAACTCATCCATGTCCACATGAACAAGCAGTGGCCTGAGATGTGTATTTTATACAGTTGTTTGGTTTTCCATGTTCACTTCTTAGCTATTGTGTGGATTTCCCAGGAGCCTGTTGATAGTGTCTGTGCTAACTAGTGCAAGACTTCCTACAAGTGAAGTTGTACAAAGTTATGACTGAAAATGCAGTTTTCAATTATTAAGTAGAGCAGTTGCCACTACAGTGCAAGTGGGCATGGTTACCTTTATGCTATCCAGTTTTAACGAGGTGGTCCTGCACAAGTTGTGTGGTGGAAGTGAGAAGAAAGCTGTCCTGTGATTTAAAAAAACAAAACCAAACAAAGACAATAAAAAAACAGTTTAATACTTTTTCAAAGTGAAGTTAGTATAGAAGATACAAGGGAAGTTAAAAATTTGGTCAGGAAGAAATAAAATTTTTGATTCTCTTTCAAGCTGGCTGTTTTAAAAGCTGCAGATATCACCACAGGGGCATGTACTAGTGTCCAACTTTTCTAGCAGAACTCGGAGTGAATCTGGAACTAAGGTGTTGCCGTAGACGTAAAAGCTAATTTTACTTCAGACAGGGTGAAGGACAGTTCACTTCCTAGCTAGAAACTTTGGGTAGCTTATGTTATCTTTCTAGCAAATGTGTGCTGTTTTTCTGCTGTAATATGTTTAAGAAACTGAGTTTTTTGGGCTCCACAACACACATGTAATACTGTGCCTGTGTGTACCTCAAGCTGTGGGAAATCTTTTCTATGTTTAATTACAGACTATTGGCTGAATAATGTAAGAGCTCTATATTATACAGAGATAATGAAACATTATTGTATGCCTGCAAGTGAGAGTTTAAACTCTAGGGTATTTTTTACTCTGACTTTATTTGCTTAATCATATAAACCCAGGTTTTCTCTTAGAGTAACTATAATATCTACAAAGTAATGTTTTAGTTGCTATTTAGGATTAAGTCTTTTATAGAAATCATGTACCCTGTTCACTTGATGCCTAAATCAGGATATTTGCTATACTCTGCATTTCTCCTGTGCTTATGCGGATTTCCACATTAGATGTATGCCCATCATTTGGCTACCTGGAGTCCCATCCTGATGTGGGTTCTGATTGTAACTGGTCACATTCCTGTGACAGTGAGCTGGGAAATGTGTCTTACTCCCATTGAACATATGTTGTGATATTATATGTGGTCACATCCCTACATTGTTTTCTATAACTTCAACTTCATTCCTATACCTGTGAGATTTATATTCAATGCCATGGAAATGATTTTGACAATTACACCTGGACCTTTCAACAAGTATTATTTTTATTTGATAATATGGTCACTTTGGCACTTGCAGTTCTTTGAGCAGTAGTGAGCTGAGAGGTTGCCGTGTGGTACTCTGAAACTTAGGTCTGGTTAAAGTAATAGTTAATGGCTATTGCAGATTTACTTTGCTCTTCAGACAAGAAGGGATGAATTCTGGGAGATAAATCTGAAAGCTAGTCACAACCATATGAGATGGAAAAGCAGTCTCTTCGATATATTGATAGCTGCGGATAACAGATGTGATATTTATTGCCATGGACAGTAAAATTTATATATATTAAAAAAAATGCAAACGTCTGTGAATGATGGGAAGCACTGACAGGAAATGCCTTAGAACAAATTTCTGCAAGAAAATGTGGCCAGAAGAAGCAGCTTCAGTGAAAAAGTTTTATTTGTTCTGGTCTTGGGGGAAAATGGTAGAGCACAAAAAAAGTCAACTTCTGAAATATTGTCTTCCTTCACCATGTGAAAGTCACCTCAACTTTGGTAAATAACAGGAATGTTCTTCCTTGCATATCTTTGTTATTAGAAATATTTAGGTCTTTTCAGAGAAGAGAACTAGTTAATTGAAAACATTATTCCAGCTAAAGTGTATTGGAGTGTCCTAAAATGTCTGGGTTGCCCTGTTCCCTTGAGCAAGTCAAATACTGTTTGTTGACTATTTCATATGTACACTGCTCCCCTCCTTCTCTGTAATATTAATTTTCGTATTTAAGAAGCCTTGCAGACTTGTGGAACAGTAGTTTTATACAGTAGAAGATTTATATCAGTGTCTTTGTTTAAATTATAGCTTCTCCTTCATTTTTTCCAGCCTGTCTATTGCGGTCTCATGATGCTGCCTGGACACTGGGAAGTAAAACTGAATTCTGAATAAGAAAAATGAGGATGAATTTTTGCTTTTATAGGCAAAACTGGGTGAATTGCTAACCACGATAGATATTACAGCTTTGAAATATTGGAAAGCAAGGTTGGGAGAGGTAGGTCTTTTCATCTGTCACAGCAACGTAAGTCGAGAGTTGGGAAATTCTATTTAAAAAAGTAGTGTAATTACTCATTCCTGTGCTGCAAATGTCCCCAAAACATCACTGTGTGTGTTTTGTCTTGGCTCTGTCAGTGAGAGGTGAGCAAGTGTTTGGTTCTTTTTTTTTTTTTTCTCTTTTCCTTGGTATCTCAGGCAGGGGAGTTGAACCAGAGATGTGTGTTTTTATTGACTAATCTGGTGCTGAGTTTAAAAATGAAAATCTCTGTTTTATGTAGAAAACTTTCTTTCAAACTGAACCTTTGTCAAATTTCTTTCTGCGGAAATCTTTCACCAGATAAAGAGGAAGTTAAGGAAATTTTGGCTAAGTGAAAAGTTGGTATTTTCAACGGTTGTTGGTCATTTTAAGATATTATAAAGGTGGACGTGAGGCCATAGTCTGCCAGGCTCCTGTGGAGTTGTGGTGCAGGAAGTGGAGTCCATCATTTTGGGCCAGGGATCATTGGCAGGATGAGGTGGCCAAGCCTTTGCAGGTACCAGGGTGACCGTGACTTGGGGCAGTATGTGAAGCAAAGAAATGATTTTATATAGAGAGACATAAAAGTCATATGTAACTACGTACATGTATATAAAATTTGGCTGAATTATCTGAATTCTAAAATAAAGAGAAAGGGTGGGATAATGGACAGATTTTCTAGGGATCTATCCTGGGATGGTGTGGGAGGGAGAAATGCTGGGGTTTCTTGCCTTGTTTAGCAGACTTCAGTGTGGTAGGTAGACGTTACAAGTACCAAATGTAGTTGCCTGAGCAAACTTGAGAAGCATCACCCTAGCCTGGCCTGAGGAAGCAGCAGAGCTCCTGTTGACTTGAATATGGCCAGAGTCTGCTCCAAACTTGTGTATTTTTCCTATTAGCAACCCCAGCAAATCCCAGGGGCTCCTCTGCTGGCTGCTGTGATTCTTTGGTCTGCCAACCTCGTGGCTTTGACAAGGCAGGGTGGTGCATGGTGGCTCTCTGTGCTGGTGGGACATGTGTGAGTCTGTGGTGTAGATCTGAAAATTTGGAGGCACAGAAAGTGCTATATATCAAGGTCATTTAGGCTGCCGTGTGCTTAGCATTGAAAGTTTTATAGAAAGGCAAAATATACAATTCAATTACAACTGCTGCAATGCAATCCAAGTTGATCTAGTTTCTCCCACATGAGCTGACCACAATTTTAAGCCTGGCATAGCCTGAAAGCTTGAGGAATGTATTTCCAGTGATTGCCAGGCCACTTCATTGTTTCTGTGTATACATAAACACTAGGCTGTGATCATAGTGGTCATGCTTGAGCTGCTATCTGAAATTCACTTGTGCTATAGGGATTGACTAATCTGGTTCATACTGACAGCAGTTTCCATTTACTGTAGTAGCTCTCCTTGACTTTGAGTGCTGTGCAACTCCAGCTAGCATCAGAAAACACAAATGGTTGAAAAGTATGGGGTGTATGAGTCATACAGCAGAAAACCCACATGTCGTTGCAGAAGCCATTATTTGTCTCAGAAAAACAGGCTGTGTGGCAGAAGACCCATTTATAAGATGGCAAGACTACAAAGTACCTAGTGAGGAACAACAGGTAGTCATTTAGTTTTTAATTATATGGGAGAGGAACAGCCAAGACTTGGTGTTTTCAGCCTCATGATTCGCTCTTACTTGGTCCATATAAGTTTCTCCCTAAGTTCTTGTTTCTATTTATGAACACCATGATGTGTGCTCAAAAGTTAATTCCTAATAGCTCTGTTCTTCTGTTCCCAGACATAGTTCCTTGTGCAGTCTGCACGTTTGTGCTTTGTTCCTGTTTCTCTCAGCTTCTGTTGAGAGTTCTCTGGTGCTGGGCACACTCAAGCTCCAAGGTATAACTGGAGCTTCTTTATTCCTTCCTAGCAAATCTATTTCTTTTTTATTTATTTATTTATTTTTTTTCCGCAGGATATTGATTGCTGGTAATTTAATGTGTCTCAGTTGTAAAAAGCTGTTATGACACTTTCACACACTATTGCAGTTTATTTCCTCGTTCACAGACAAAAATGGAAGATTTTCCTTGCTGGAAACTGAAATATGTAATTCATCTAGCATCACCCCTGTCAGTAGCCAGATACTGTAACTTCTAGCAGTTGGACCGTTATTTTAAAATAGCCTGCTTTGTAATTATTTGGTGTGGTCTTTGTTACACATCTATAGAAGAATTAGCTCAATTAAATGAATCTTCAGCTGGCTGAGCCACAATTCAGTGAAGGATGTGTTTAACTATTTTGAATTTGTCACAAAAAATTAAGCCTTTGTTTAGGAAAGAGGTGGGGAAATGCTGAAGACCATCAGCATCCCTGGCAGTCCTGTTGCAGGATTACTTCTGCAAACCGACAAATCTCTGAAAGTAACATAGACAGTGACTTTATTTCCTACCCTCCTGTTCACCCCTAATGACAATCCTGTCCTTTTCAGCCCTCACTTTGCCAAGGGAAGCAAGCAAAACCTTCAGCCGTGTTGTCATGCAGGGCTCTTTGCTGGTGCTTCTTCAGTCTGGGTTGGGCTTGCTCTGCTGCGGAAGGTGGTACTTCAAACAAGGTCTCCAACTGCTGTGTAGGGTGTCATGAATACCACACTGGACCTGTGGGCAATACCTGCAGCATTTTCTTGGATCCAGTTGTGAAATAACAGCCTCTTTCTGCTGTCTACAGCATGACTCAAGATAGAACCATCTGATGTGTAGATTAAAACTTAAGTGCTTTAATAAAAGAATGGGAAGGAAGATATAGAAGGAAAATAAAACTTTACCTGAATTTTTGTCTTGAAGACTGTGTAACATACACTGTTGAAATTAGCATTTTCAAGGTTACAAAGTTGAATGTCCCCAACTTCAGAAATGTCACACTTATAGTTACCTGAGCAAACTTCATTCAGTGCTGTTGAGGGGAGATTTTGTCAGTGGCTTCCCCACACAGCTTCTTAGAGTCCCTACCTCCTGTCCTCACCCACACAAACTCACCTCTCCTTGGTGTGCAGCCAGAAGTGGTTCAAGGCTTTGCCTATGTCAGCCCTTGACTACTCCCCTGCTTTGAAAGAAAGGAACACATTAAGTGTACAAATTGCAGGTCAGGTGAAAAGAGAGATTCCCAAATCACTTCTTGCTCTGGTTTATTAATAACAATCTTAATGTATCTTTTCTGTAGATCAGGGGAACCGGATATTGTAGTGTTGTGTTAAATAACCCTTGTCTGTCTTCAGAAATGTCTATGCAAGGCCTAAAGCAGATTCCATTTGAGTCCATGAGACTTCGCCTATTGCCTTTTGTGAGGAGTCTTGTGCAGTTTTCCTTCAGCTGGCTTTCAGCTGAGGTACTGTCTGGAAAAGTGAAAGATTAGGGTATGCCACCCAAAGCAATTTGGGTGATTTATTTTCTAGTTAGTTGATACTGGTATGGAATTATCAAGTCTATGGTTAGTGAAAACCCAAACCTGGTATTGTTTTAGTCCAGCTAAATTCAAATATATGGTTCTGCAGGAACAAAGCACTGCAATGATGGTTACAGACATCCAGAATAAAGGAGAATTTACGGGTGTGGGGCCTTTTTCAATGGCAAAAAAGGGATGGCTTGAAAGAAAGGGGAGAAGGGAAGACCTTAAAAATAAAGAGATCGTCTAACATTCCATATGCAGAGAAGACAATTTCCATGCCTCTTATCAAAAATGTGTTAAATCAGCTAACATTGATATAACTTCAAGCAATTAGGAGCACGCTAATAATGATATGAGTCTTCAGCTGTAAATAATTACGTTGCCTCAAGGCTATGCTTTAATTCTTGGCTTGCTGTATCTATAAACAATAATCAAACTGCAAAGCAAGTTGTGTTGTTTTTGTTCACAATTTGTGAAATGATTTCTGTACCCTACAGTGATGCTGATGGCTATTTTGACCTTCAGGAACTCCGGCCTGTGAGGCTAAGAGCTAATGTGTACTTCCATCGATCTGAGTTACAGGCACACAGCAGGTTACTGTGCCTGTTCTTCACAAGTACAAAAGCTGCTATCGTCAATCAGTGTGTGTTGTGAAAAGGGGGCTTGCTGCTGAGACTCAATAAATAGGGACATTAGGAGGAAATGTTATAATTGCTGCTACCCACATCTTGTTAATGAGTAATGTACAGTTAGACTCCATGCAATTGTAGCTAAACTGTTTATACAATTTATTCTTATGTTGCAACTAACATTTAACATAATGAAGTATCATAATTGCAGCCATTAAAGTCAAGATTAAGATTTGTTTAATTAGAATTAAGAAAATGTAGAATAGACTTTGAAAATGTAGGGTTTACTGGGTAAAATCTGTAGCATGTAGGGAAATTCAGAGGTTGGGTATTAAAGAGCTTTGTTTGTAGAAAAACCGTGCTGATAGGGGTGTGATCCTCCTGTCAGCCCTGCTTTTGGAGCAGCCCTGTTGCAAAGCACACAGTGCACTTATACAGGTGTAAAAATGAAAACACAGCCTGACTGTGGGTTTTGGCTTTTTGTTTTTTAAAATCTTCTGATCAAATGTAAAATGATATTTATTTAGAAGTTCATGTGTATGTTTGGCTTCCTGTTCTAGTGTTCAATCATACCATTCATATGTGGAGCCTTTTCTTTCCCTGGTACAAACCTGAAGTAAGTTTGCCATGGATTGTGGGGGGATTAGGAATTTAACTGGTTCCATAAATACAATACAAAATAGGCATACGTACAGTGTTTTAGGAATAAAGTAAGTAATTGTTCTCAACACTCTTAAAGCACTCTGCAGATGCACAGATTCAGGCAAGCACTAGTAGTTTGGGGCAGGTATGTGGAAAACAGACTAGACCTCTGAAATTGATATTGCATGGGTTATTTGAATAAAATTACGAACAACTTCTTGGAAGTGTAATAATGTTCAAAGGCAACAGAAATATTTTAAGGCTTATAATTTGAATACAACCCTTTGTCAGATTTCTGATGGAGCAGAGTAGACAATACACTGAAAATGCCTTGTTATTTTTGAGGCAGCTCAATTAGATGGGAAGAGCGCTTGGGTGGGATGTCTCTCTCCCAGGGCTGGTAATCCTGCAGGAAACACCATCACCAATCTCATGTCTGTTTCGAGAAAGTAGTGCAAATAATACTGTGGTTTGGGTTGGCTGGCAGAAAAGAAAATATCAATAATGTTACCTGTTTTGAAAAAAAATAATCAAAATAATTTAGTTTTTTGTTTTGTTTTCACATTATATTTTTCCATTTCCCATTTCAGGGTAGCGTGTTTGTGTAGAGGGGGGTAGAATATTTTGCTGTGTTTGGCATGGACTGGTTAATTTGGCATGCAATGCTTAATTGTTTTGTTTGGGAATACTGTGACTTCTGTTGTTAATAGAATTTTGTACAGATCACACTTGGCCAAAATATGCTCAGGAATATTTTTTTGTTTTTATAATTCTAGAATAATCTTTGTTATTTTCAGGATCAATTTCCCAGGTAGATGTATTGCTGCAAAGATTCTGGTAATTACATATTTAGGAACACACTGATCATAAATGCTGTAGTCATAGATGTGATAATTTATGCAAAGAATAATTAATGATGACAAACAGAAACAAAGGCCAATTAGGACGATTACTGCTGTGTTGTCATATCAAATGAAAATTTTATCATTCTTTCTTTCTCTCAGTACTGGACTAAATCACAGCATAAACCTGTAGGTCAACATTTTTGAAAAAGAAAACAAATAGCTGTGAATACTGGTATGATGCTGAAGGTTACAAAGTCAGTGTTGGTTATCTAAGATTTAGATGCCCATTGGTTCACTTTAGAAAGGTCTCAATAAATATGGAATAAAATTAGCATTGATTTCATTTTCAGGAGAGAAGCCACATACTTTAAGATAAGATCCATATTCAAGTGTATTTGATTGGCTTGCAATGAATAGTGAGCCATGCAGTTGTTGTGCTTGTTTTCTTGTCTTGCTTTCAGTATATAAAAAATAAGAGTTATGTGATAGAATTTTTGAAAACCTTTTTTTTTTTTTTTTTTTTTTTTTTTTTTTTTTAAATAAGGTGAAACACTGCTAGCTGAAAACATGGTAGTCTTCACCTCTTATGATGCATGAAAAGATAATATGGATTCCCACAGCTTTATGTCATGCTGCTGAAATAATTTGCTTTTGAATGCTAAGGACCATTTCTAGTTCCATTACCTGAATTTCTGGAGGCAGACAAAAATGCTTACATGGTTGTTTACAAGCCATTTTCACCTCACAGTTTATGTCCAGTTACTTTTCCTGTCTGGAAGGCCTGATTCTGAACTGTATTTGAAAAAAGCACCTTCTTCCAATTGTCTGTTAGCTAGTCTGACCTTCTCTTTCTACCCTGAAACCCTAATTCACATACATGTATTTAGTTGAGCTCATGGCCCAGATGCACTGGCCTCTCTTCACCTCCTCGTGGCTGTTCTGCAAATAGCCAGCAGGAAGCCTAAAGCTTAGGGTTGTCTGGGACAGGGCTGCAAAGGGCTGTTTGAGAAAATGAGACCTTGCTAATTGGAGGTGGAAAATGCCTTCTCCAAGTGCCTGTAAGCACACTGTGTCAAGCCCTTCCTAAAAGCTATAAAGACTGATGGTATGTACAATAGCAATGGGTTTCTCATCTGTGTCTTAGCTCTCTGCAATAGTGGGGAATTTAAGGTAGATTTTCCTGATGGTTGTAGGCAGGGACAAAAAGTACTGTACCAATCTTTGCCAAACAGACTTGAGGGAATTTCTCACCTGATGCTAAACTTAATGGTCAGGTTGGTCCTGTGTGAGCAGGACATGTCAGATGGCCACCTTGGAGGTGTTAACAGCACCAGTGAGATGTTTGGAGCACTAGTCCACATTGTCTCCCTCTGTAAAGTTTCTTCACACGAGGGGAAATGAAAACTCTTTGCCCTAATCTTTGTTTGAAGCTGACAACTGAAAGTTCCACTTGAATGTTATAGGTCCCTTATTTAAAAAAAAAAAAATAAATAAAATTGTTATGGAGCTTAAGAGAGATATTACAGAGGTGGAATAGATACGTTGAATGGTATTTTCATAAATCAAAATGTGTGCAGCATCTATGTTCCTGCCAGAGAAGACCCCTGTCCAGTTAGAGCAGATCTGTTTTACTTAGCAGTGGGCTTCACTGTGATTTACTTTACTATTTAGTCCATTGGTTCTGTTTCTGTGGGTTAATAAAAAATAAGAAAACTATAAGCCAAATGCAAATGACACATCTTTTAAAGCTATGGTGCCTGAGTAGGTAGCACAAAGGGTTTCCAGCTGGGTGCCACCCCATTAAACTCTGTTGTTGCAGTTCCCTTTGTCCATGGCACCCGGGATACCAGTGTCCTCAGCTGACTCCAGCTAAAATGGGTAAAACAGCTCTTGGCAGGTCTTTGCATCCCACCAGAGGGCTGTGTCCTCAGCCAGAAGGGGATGCTTAAAAATGAACTAATCCACCCTGCCCCCTCCTTAGGCAGACCTCTGTTACAACCTACAAAGTTAGGGTGTGTGACCCCTGTCACACCCTATGAAATTACTCCTGTATTTTAATATCTCACTATAGAGGCTGTTTTCCTTTTGCTAAACTTGGCCAACTGGCAAAAGAAAATAAGAGCACCAAAAAAAACATTTGTCTTTGTGCAGCAGGAGGGGAAAAACTAAATCCTGTTACATTAGGTCTCTTCAGCCAGGAGTGCAATGATAATGACTGCAGAGAAGCAATTTTAGTACTTCCCAGTGATTACAGGTTTATAGTTCCATAATTATTTAATGCTCATTAGATATATCTTTCTAAGTGTGCTTCTTCTGATGCAAGATCTCTTGCTAAGCTAATTTGGAGTGACTCCCTGCCAAATCAATATCAGTCTTCTGGCAAATATTATTAAATATTTGTTTGATACCTATTTACAAGTAGGAAAATAATTTTGCTGCCAAAGGATTGTAAATGTGTGAAAAGACCCTCTGACAGCTTACTTCACTCACTGTCTACAAGCCAGCGTCTGCATGCCAAAGTTGGAAGACTAAGATGAAGAACATAATTAAGGAAACATATGAAGGCTAGCGCAGGGTTTGAGATTAATTAGCTGTGCGTCAATAATCTCATCAATATCCGATTAACAAATGACACATTGCCCAATGAAACATATTGATTCATTCACACTCCACATTGTTAATAAATTGAAGCTGCTTTGCTAAATGAGAAGGCTGACAAAATAATAGCTTCCTAATACTTCGCCAGTATTGTGATAAAAACATAAAATTAGCCCAAAGTATACTTCATTTAGCAGCACTGTCATTGCACTTATGAAGCTTGGTAATGCAAGTGTGGGAAGATTTTTTAGTAGACTGGTTTTTAAAATGGAAACAATACATAGATGTGTACAGAACTAGAAATGGAGATGTTATCTGTTTGTTTGAAATGGGGTCCTTAGGTAAATGCATTTTTTGAGAAATGAGGAAAAGCTTTGGTATGATGTTGGGACTGGAGTTTTAATGGCCTTTTTTTGTTGTTGTTGTTAAATGTGATAAAATATTAGTGTCCAAGACTAATGTGTAATTGTCCAGAATACAAATTATTTTTCACTGGGATGTTTTTTTATTCAGTATACTAGAGATGATATCAGTATTTTACCTTATGAAGACTGGGAAAAAAATGTGTTTTTTGATGAGGGATATTCAGAAAAGTTGATGAAGGAAGCAGGCATGGGATTAAAACATTTTCCCTCTTATGCATTGACACACCCTGTCTGATCCTATGAAAGAAGTTCTCAAAAAAAAAAAAAAGTGGAAAAATAGCTGGGAACAAAATGTGTGCTACTTACTTGTTTTATTCCCAAACTGCCAAAAGCATTCAAAAAATTGAAAACAACAGCAACATAAAACACTGATTGTGTGTATTTGCTATGCAAGTAGTTCTGCCGTGTTGGCTTCTTATCATGTTTGAAAGAACAGTGCTACGGCAGCTGTGGCTCCTACTGTGGCTGTGCTAAAGCTGCAGCGAGGTGCTTCTTAGATGAGCAGCGGAAATGCTATAGCCTTCAGGCCTTCAGTCTGCACAGCAATGAGGAAAAAAACCCTCTTGGAGTTTTGCAGAAGTGGATGGTCTTGTCTGTGAGCTGCAATTCAGCCTCCTGGAAGGAGCACTGGGTTGGCTTTATTTTTGCAGTGTGGCAAGCCTGCCAAGTGACTGTCCTTCCCTACCTCAGCACCCATCCACAGCATCTACTCCCTGGGTGGAACTGCGGGTTGGCACGGTCCCCTCCACCTCCAGTCACTTGGCTGCTTGTAGCATCCCACTGCCACAGCATCCCACTGCCCTCCACCCAGCTCTGTGGGGCTGTGGCAGGTGGCAGGTGTGAGGGGGGAGGCAGCAAGCTGCAGGGAGGCAGCTGTGCTCTGCTTTGCTCTGGCAGTGCTGGCATGGAGCCTGCTCCACTTGGAGAGCCGGGTAGGGGCTGCTCCTGAGTCGCTACCCGTGCCTGGTGGCGGAGCTGTGCCAGCATGGTTATGGTGTTGCTTGGGTTTGGGCACCTGTGTGCACCTGAATGTGTTCTGAGATAATGCTTCATGCGGCAATCGGGCTACTGGGGCTTCCGAGATCCAGATGATTTTGATTTACCTCCCTCTCTCTATATGTGCACACATATATATGTCACAGACATGTCTGCACATAAAATCTTGTCTCAGATTCTCCAGGAGGAAAGCATTTGCTGTAAACTTTCAAGTTATCTGGCCTATGTTCTAGGAAATTTGTAGGGTTTGAATCTGGAGGCCAAACTGTTTTTTTATTTTTATTTTTATTTTTTTTATTGTTAATAAGTATTTAATGTTCTCGCAAGGATTTTATGAGTCATTGGTATGCATTCAAAACCTTTACTCTTAGACCTCACAAAAGGTTTTATGACTGTGGCTAGAAATTAGTGATCAAAAAGGCTCTTTAAGCACCCAGGCTCTTTGCCCTGTTGTTGAGGATTGTTCCCCACTGTGAAGTACTATTTCCAACTCCATTTTAAATGAACAGGCTAACATTTGGTCCATCCGTAGTTGGCTCTTAACTAACAGTCATTAACTTTTTAGGGCTCCATGACATGCTGAATAACTTGAAACAACTAATGATTTTATTACCAATCTTAATATTTAGAGTTCCCTGTGGAGTTGTGTATGGTTCTTAATGAAACCATTATTTACAGGACTAAAATATCTCGGCAAATTCTTTTCCTTCCAACTGCACAGATATTAACGCACTTGCAGTCCAACCTGGGATGGGAAAGGGCTTCATATGAGGTGTAGCATTTCTACTTCCTTTAAATGAATTATCCTTAAAATGTCAACAATCAAAAAATACAGCTTACTGACTTCCTGACTTAGTTCTATTTAAGATAGCTTATTATTGCAAATATTATTAATTGGATTCTATATTGTCTTAGGGCTTGTCCTTGTAATAATTATTTTAGTATAGAAATACTCAGGTACTCCTGCCAAAATAGGGAATTTGACCTCTGCACATTTATAATAGTAAGTGTGTAGTAAAAGTACATGTCCTTGTAGCCAGTGTTGCAAGAGCATTAGATTATATTGTCAAGAGCACTAAAGACATTATCTGAAATGTTTATATGAATGTTTATGTTTACTTATAAGAAAAAATAAATGAATTTCTTATTAGGTCTCTGGCTGTGTTTAGAGCCTGTGGCACAATTGCTGGATAAGAATTTCATTTGGTATAAGTTCAGTTTCAGATGAAGAGATTTTTGACATCAGTGACTGTGATGAACTTGTATCATGTTTTTTGTACATTCACTGCTTTTAAACTTAACCCTGAAATAACCTCTTTTCATACATATCCTTGATTTGCTAAAGCATTTATGAGTATCTTGACACCTTTAGTCTGACGCAGCATTCAGAGGACTCTGTTGTAACACATGGCTATGAAATGGGTGACTGTATGTGAACACCTGTCCCAACTCATTTAGGAGAAAGAGTTAGGAGTAGCCAGTGAAGAGCACCTGCAGTTTCTGCTGAAGTCTCTTAAAGTAGCTGGTCCCTCTGCCGTCTCATGATGTGGATACTGTGCGTGCTTTGACTAGTTACAAAGCACAGTAATATCTCCCTCCTTCACATAGATGAGGAGTACTCAGGAACAATAACTTCTCTAAGGGGTACATGTCCATCAGATATCATGAATGGACTCTGGAGCAGTTCAGTCAATAGTATAGTTCCTGACAATAGTAGTAATATTTCAAATGCATTTAACAAGGGCAAGGATGCATGTCTGCCTCCAGGGAATGATCCTCAGAAACTGGCAGGAAGAAAACCTAATTGGAAGTGTCAAAAAAAGAAAAAAAAAAAAAAATCCATTCCTATTAGACCTACAGCATGACAGCATGCTAAGACCTGAAGGAAAACTAACTAAAGCTTATGAACGTTAGTTAGTAATGGGAGCTTTCTGTCATTTAACTGACACTCTCTCAATGAAACTCATCTCACAACAAAAATGGGGAACTACCAGGTGCTTTCTTGCTCAAGTCCTTATTCTATACGAACATGTTTCTAGAAATTCTCTTAGTTCTCCTGATCTAGGTAGCTAACTCTGACAAACATGTTCTTTCCCCTTCTTTGGTCTGGACGAGCTTGGACAACCCATCTCCTCCTCCTCATTCAGTTTTCACATTAAAAAAAAGCACCACACACACAAACAACAACAACAAAACAAAGCAGAGTAAAAGACTGAAGAGAACACTCAAGAAGAATGATTTACCTCCTTGCTGAGCATGCTCATTGCTTTCTCATCCTGCAATAGTGTGAAGAGTGACAGATCTCTGAAACTTTCCCTCATTGTTTTCTCACAATCTTAGGGACTCCCTGAGCAAGCAGTGATATATTTGTATTCAAAATCTTTTCTGGATTTTTATTCCAGGAAATACTTTGCCCTTTTTAAAGCCCATGTATACTAATAGAATCCACAACACCTTGTGACAGAAGCTAAACTAAGTGTGATGTGCAGAAAGTACTCTCGTGTTCATTTCAAACCTGTTTACCAAGACTTTCATTGGATGCCTGGCAGTTCTTGCCCCCCAAAGAAGCAGTGAACAATACTGTTTTCTTCATGCCACTTTCTGGTTTATAGATCTAGTTATGCCCCCTCAGATTTTTTTATTTTTATTTTTTCCAGGCAAAATATTCCAGACTATTTAATTGCTTCTTAGACAGAAACCATTCAATATCTTTGATCTTTCTTGTCTTTTTCTCTCCCTTTTGGAGTTCTATTGTACCTGTATTTGTGCTTAGATATTTGGCTGCTCTTTTAGTCATGCATCAAAGGTTGATTTGCAATAGCAGAACGAGACATCTATTGTCTATATAGCCACTGGCTATAGGCTATTAGCCTGCCTAATCACAACCTCTTCTATATTATCTATGGCATGGTGATTCACCTATGTTATGTCCAGACAGATTTAGTAATTCATTTAAACAGAGTCCTTTGCATTTCTATTGCAGTTATAACTTTGGTTTGATGCTTTCTGTCATCTTTAATTTTCACCTGGATCTGTTGATTGTGCTTCGAATATGGACGATGTTAGTGAATTCTGTTTTTTTTTTTTTTTTTTTTTTTTTTTTTTTTAATGTATTAGATCAGTAGCTTAGACTCAAATTGTGAGGGGTAATGGGGTAATTATTTGGTTGTACTAGCTCCTCCCCTGTTCTCCCCAACCTTTTCCTCCTTTAGGAAAAGACTTTTCTAAATGTGAATTACAGTCAATAATTTTATCCCTTTATTTCTCTAAAAAGAGATTTCAGAAAGTTGTTCTGAAATCAAATATCATCCTGCTTCAAGAAAAAAAAAATAGACAAGTTTTTCCTATCAGTAAAATGTAGATGAATATATTCTTTCTATCCCCTTTTTTAAAAACAAATAAAAACCAAACAAATAAAAACAGAGGGCTCAGAGCTTATGTAAGGGGAATTATGGCTGATACATGGTGACTAATGGACTCAGCCTCCTTGCTGATAAATGTTGGCAGTTTGCTAGAAGCTACAGCTTCAGCTACATGGTCTGCAATGGTTTCCTTTGGGTCTTGACCAAGTCCTAGTTCTTACACTTCATGCCAGGTTCTCAGCAGACCCAGCTGAGAACTCATCTTCATGGCCTGTTGTCTTTAACATCTTCAACATATTTTATCTTAAACTGACTGACAGATGGGAAGGGTATACATGTATGTGATGATGCTCCATCGCTACAGGCTTCAAAGTCTGTAGGCTGAAAAAGTCTGTAGGTCTTCAAAGTCTGAAGCCCTACAGGCTTCAAAGTCTTCACTAGGGACAGTTCACCATTATAGCTCTGTTGTCCTGTGAAGTAAGAGTGAGTGTGGGATATTGTTTGCCTTCCGTCATGGAGTAGCAAGAAAATCATGGAGTCGCATGGCATTGACATTTGTAGAAGACTGAATGTGCTGTGATGGCATGAGCAAATACTATGCCTTAGTTTGTGATTCTCTTGTTTTTTTTACTTTTGGCAGGAAGAGAGCAGGCAGGCTGAAGTCATATAAGATACCTTTCCACAGGGTAAGAGTGTCTGGTGTTGAGTTGTTGTTGAGTTCACTGATGCTGGACAGTAAGAGATGTGGATGAAAGGGCTGCTTTAATGCATAAAGCTCTATTAACTTACACTAAATGGTCTTTGCTGTGCCTCAGGTATTGTGCTTTTCTCTGTTCCCCATCTGTAACATACGGTAAGGGAAGAGTTTGTTTTTCCTCTTTCTTTGATTTCAGTTATACATATTTCAAACAATAAATTTATTTTCCAGAGTTCTGTGCACAAAACTTTCTGGCATTGGCGCTAATACATGTGGCATCTCTGGGCAGACTTTTAGACACATATTCAATAACAATTGAGTTGACCTAAAGCTAGTATGGTGGGCAGCAGAATTTTGAGGCTTCCTTCATGTAAACTCTGTCTTTTGTGCCACATAGTCTTTCATTGGTGGGTGGTAACTCACTGAAATGTCAGTTCTTAGAATTAGACATCCAAAACAAAAGACTGTTTTTTAAATAACCAAATCCAGCAATCATAAAGAATGTAGCTTTTGAAAAATTGTGTTGTTTCCCTGAATCACATTTCCCTGCTAGTCCTCATCCCTTTATTGATGACAGATAGAAAAGGCTGTTGCTTGTGTTAGCTGTTAACTTCCCTTTGTCAGAGCCCTTTCCACCATCTGTCATTGCATAACTGTATGTTCCCAGGTTTGTAACTCTAATGTGTTTTACTGTTTTGTGTACAGTACGTTACAAGTTATAAAAGCCTGAGTAAATAATTCATGTAAAAACCTTTGTAAATATTGTCAAACTGTGGAATAAATGATTTACTAAGAGGTCTCTTGGCTCAGCCTAGCAGCTTTATTACTGTAACTTGTTTTGTAAACAACCTCCTCCCCCCACCCTCTATTTTTTCCATCAAATGACTTTGTGTATTCTATTGCTAAGCACTACTTAGATGCATTTCAGTCACCATAAATAATGCAATATCAGCACTTAAACCACCTGGGGACTCCATTCAGAAATCAACCAAAGGTGTAGTTTGTGTAAGACCCTTAAGGGAACAGGTTTTTAATGTATGTAGAATGATATACTTGTCACTGCTTTCATCATAGTTTATACTTGCTGGAGATGACTTTCTCTTAGCTGGAAGAAAGTTTTCTGGTAGACCCCAGGTTTGTAGGGAGCTGGTACCTGTGCTTCATTTCATATCGTCTGGATGTTCTGCAAATGCAGGGAGAGATCAGGGTCTCAAGTTAGGAGAGGTGGCCCTGAAAAACACTATTTTTCTTCTAGCTTTTTAATAGATTGTTGTCTGAGTGGTCGGAGGAAAAGTAATCAGAAACATTTGTGTAAATGAATAATATGACTTTGCTTTGATGTATTCATAAGCCCCTTGTTAGCATTCTGAAAATGCAGCTGAAAATGAAATGTTTCTTCAGTAACATTAGTGGAATGGGAAAATGTAAGTGGGAAAATATGTTGTATCTGAATCCTTATGGGGCTGGCATAATTGTGTGGCTACATGTGCTTGTTTTGAGTTTCTTCAGTGAAATACAGGCACACTTGGTAGGTTTCAAACATTGGTGAACAACTGTGGTGATTATGACTCTGGAAGCTGTTGACCATCCATGTTGACTCAATCTGAGTTGAGCCTTGAATCTGAAGTCTGAGTATCTGTATCGGTTGCATGCTGGTTTTCATGTTGGCTTCTGTATGGAGTGAACAAACTGTCTTTCCAGGCAGCAAGACACTAGCGTTGCTGGAGAGACAGCTTCAAAGTGGACTTTTGCCACTGTAGGCAGGATGCACATAAATTGTCCTAGGCCTAACGGCTCTGCAGACCTGAACTAAGGAGAGCTGTTGGACAGGCTGAGCACAAGCATCTTCTGCTCGAGGGTAACATGCCATGTTGTTGTTCTGTCTGGATAGGTGAAGTAACATACTGTCAACTTAGAGCTGGAAGAATTAATTTCTAGTGAGAAGGATCCAATTACTTGTATGATGGACTCCTATGTCAAAATGTGCAGTAAGTATAACAGTCTAGCAAAAAAGAACAGGACTTGTTCAAACACAACCATCAACAGCAGATGTTCTCAGACACTCCTGTGAACAGAAATACTGTTTTCTGAGTTAACTTCTTCAAAGCAACTTTGTGTTAGGTTGTTTTGAAAAGCTTTGGAAGGCCACTTCCAAAGATTTCTGACTGTCTGAGAGTGGGTAAACAGTCATTCATTATCTTCACCAGACCAGATATCAGACCAGATATGTCTGGTATCACTGTTATCCAGAAATGATGAGATGACATTTTTATCTGAGGAAAGGAGTTGGCCACTTGTTGTTGATTCGTCTGGGTTCAGAGCAACTAAGCTATCTGTGGCTTAAGAACTAAAAGATGTCCAAGAAAGAAACCTCTTGGAAAGCCTGGTAATTGGTTTCAAGCATTTCTGTGTGTCTGATGAAACAGTGAGGAAACAACTTCCCTCCTTTGGCTTTTTAACCCTCATACAAAAAGAGGATGGTGGTGTCCCAGCAGTAGAATGTAACTGAGTGCGTGAGAAAGAAGAGCCTGATAATGGCAGCATTCGATCATGGAGAGTTGATGAAATAAGAAATAATGGTGTGCCCTCTACGAGTTATTACTGGTAGTTTCCATAAAAGCTGAGTAAATGAAGTCTGAGGCTCAATTAAACCACATCTCGTCTTTCTTCTTGTGTGCCCAGGACAATACATTGTTTGCTGTGAATAGACCACCCGAGGGCTGGTCATGTGTTTTGGTAGAAATCATAGTTTTGTCAAACAAAGCAAAAGACATAATTATAGACTTTTTATGTATAAAAAACTATTTTAATTATTATTGTGCATTTCTAATTAAAAATATGTTAAACAGTTGCCATTAAAGGTTTAGAAGCATGAAAACAGCAAAATGCCGGAGAATTTGTTCTGTAAAACCTAATACTGATTTGGCTCAGTAGCAACAGATCAGCAGGAATTCCTCCCATTTTTCAGAGGGTTGGGGTGAGGGAGTGGGGGGCAAAAGTTGTTTTATTTTACCAGATGAGAAAAATCTTAAAAGTCACAGTGTCAGTCACAACAGTTATGGTCACAGAAAGAAAAAGCAACCCTTGAAGCTGTAATTAGCCTTTGTATGAAATGTGTGGTAGCTAGCCATATGTGTTATTGGCACATATATTATGTGTATTCCTTAGATGTATGAAGTCTAGCTAGCAATATTAAGTACCTGTGAAATATAACAAATGTATAGAGATAGAAAGGAGGTATATGCTAATTCTTGTGGAGTTGTTGGGATTCTAGATGCGGTGAGGGGTGCACAAAAAAAGATAGAAACATCCCTCTGTAGCCTCAATACACCTAGATGTAAGACTCATTGAAAAATTTCTTTTTATGGTGTGCATGCATGGATGTCAATTGTTTTCAGATCCACAATGATTGTAACAAAAGTTTCTGCTCTAGATGCTCTGAGGACAACTGTTTATCTTTCATGTTACTTTAAAACCTTCTCTTCTGCTGGTATTTCTTCTAACCCCCACGTAAGTTACAGGGCAGACCTTGGAAACTCATCTCTGTTCAACATGCTGTGTAATATTCTGACCTTTGGTGCAAGCCATACTTACTATGGAGTTGCTCTGTTTGTTGTCAGCTTTGTTGTTAGATGTCCATGAAGACTGAAAGAATGCTTTAAATTATTCCTTGATTTCCTGGATGCTCCCAAGGATTCTTGTCTAATGTGCTCACCATTGCCACCTTTTCTGGTCTGCTTTTTCCTGTTTCTGTGGTGGAGCTGGCTATCGTTCCCTGTTGGAAAGGGACTTGCACTTATGAAACTCTGCTGACACTCAACATACAACCTTTCTGAACCCTATGGCCTTTGTGGTTTCTCTGAGAAAGATGCTTTTTGCATTTATTTGCTTAAAAACAAACAAACAAACAACAACAACAAAAAACAAATACTGTATGAATTAGAACAGGCAGCTATCTGCACTTCAGTTGTGGGTGTTTAAGGGCAAATCTATGGTCTTCTGTAGAGCAGAGCACAGGATGCTGTAAGAAGGAAAATACTGAAGAAGTTCCAACACTTGAGATGAAAAGATGTTCTCTGTGCATAATGAGTGTGCAGACTGATGACTGGGTCACTTGTGTGCAGTAATCAGTTCCAGGGAGCTACTTCTGGCTCCTTTTGGGCTTGTGTTTCCTCTCAACTTCCCTTTAAAAAAAATAAAAATTATAGTATCTAAAGCCTCAAGCATGGAGCCAGTAATGCAGCAGGATAAGGGCAGCACACAGCAAAAAAGCATTCCTTACTCCCAAGTATTTACAGTTCAAGTGTTAGAAAAGAGGTTCAAGTGTTCAGAGATACAGCAGAGATACAGATGTTCAAGAGTTAGAGATATAACAACGTATGAATAAGGATCAAGAAAAGTATATGGGAAAAGGCCTCAACATAGTAGGCATGACACACCAATAACTGAGTTTGGGACTAGCTTTTTAACATGCATTATAGCAATGTAAGTTTTAGTATATACTCTTTCTGTCATGTCTCCTCTTTTCTGCTTTTCTGGAGTGTAATGTGTAGTAGGCTACCAAAATCCTCATCTCCAAAGTAACGTGGTGTATATATTTTTTGGCTGGTTAAAAAGAATGTGGAAATTTAGAGAACTAACCTGTGTCTTTATTTCATTTTCCAAAATCTGGATCAAATAGGACCCTTAAATTTTGAACAGATAATTTTATAAGTGAGAAATCATGAGTGAGCTAATGGCAACAGTATATCACATGCAGTAAATAATCTGGGCAAGACCTGGTGCCATGAACTCCACTGGACTCCACCTCCTCCCCTGTGGTAATGCGAGCACTCTGCCAGACACCTTCAGCTGCAAATTTGTGAAAGATAAGTGAAGTAATGACCATCCAAAACATCTACTGTGTGTGTTTTATCAGCATGTGCTGGCAGCAGACTGTGGCAGAAAGTTAAATGTTTCCCTGGCATATCACCCCTGATTTGGGAACCTATGGGGAAAGTGTCACTGGGAACCAAACAGATCTCTCTGTGCCTATAAGCTGCTAGAAGAAGATATGTTGCAGCAGAGGTGTGCTTTGGCATTGTATAACATCTAGGTTTACGCGTCCAAATGTATGATCAGAGCTACATATAATATCTGATGTTTTGTAACCCCAGTGACTCACTGCCTTTCTTAAGGAGAGAAAGTCTCTGAAGCCACCTCCTGTGGCTGCCTGAAGGGCACGCCTTTGTAGGTCCCACCTGCTGCTCCTCACTTAGCACTCGATAAAATCTCCCCTCTTGCTTCTCTCTCCACTAACCAGGAAACATCCTTCTGTCATTGCTGGTATCTTGTGCCAGGTGGATTGGTCGTTGCAGGTTTTCATCATGTTGTTTATCAGCCACTTCTACTTCATAACACAAATATCTTCTCACTGTCAAACCCTCTGGGAGAAATTACCTGTAATTAGTTCATTCTGTGTATGTTATCCAGAGGCAGTCTTTGATAGCAGTGCTATCACATTTATTTTCCAAGTACCAGTAATTATTATTGAAGAGAAGAATAATAAGTGGTCTAAAAACTTTCTTATTATCTAGACCCCATTCTCCCCTACCCCTCCTCAGGCATGGGCTGGCAGTTTCATACTCATACTGTTTTCTTTACCAAGCTGTTTGTCAGCCTTGGTTCTGGAGATCGCTGCACACCATTGAGAAGCCAAAGAGTGGAGAGGCGTCTTGTGCCTATGGATTTGCCCTGGCACCTGCCGCGCATGCCAGCAGCTGTCTCATCGGGGGGGGGATGGGGGTGGGTGGGGGAGGTGGGGGAGGACGGGACCTGGACGTCACGGTCACCATAGAGACAGCTGCGAGGATTTGGTTTCAAAAGGTGAAGAGAAGCTGGGAATTAGGAAGGTAAGGCTGGGTCTGTCTTGCAACTCTCATGAAGGATTTTCAAATGGCACTCTATTTGAACAGGTGCCACAGTAAAGAGATGCTTTACTCTATGTTTATGTACATGTATATATATATATATGCATATAAATATATCTAAATACACAAACATTTACATGTACTGTTTTGAATAGATGTGTATGTGAAAGGACCAAATCGAGTATTTTTAAAGATCTTGCTGGTATTCTGCTGGCACTACTCAGATTAATTTTTCATTTACAGATAGCACAAAATGAGACTCAAGTTCTGTTTAAATTTTATTTTAAGAAGTAATAAAATATTCACTACTTAAGATTGTATCAGTTTCGCATGTAAGCAGAGTAAACTGCATGCATCATAAATTAACATTGTTCACTTCTGCCTCTCTTCATGATCCTCTGCTATGCTTTAGCAAGGATACGCATGTAGAGCAATGGTGAGTGTTGACAGGCAAGATAAGGATCAGCCATGAATCATTGTTTAACCACATGGGACTTTAAAGCTTGGGTTTATACTGGTCCAGAACAGCTTGCAAACAATCCCTCTCTGCCCACTCTTATATCAGCAGATAAAACTGCCCCTCCTGATGGCTTATTCCCTCCTTTACAGATGTGTAACTTATTTTTGGTGATGCATGGGCTTATTTAAAGGTTCCGTTTGTACATTTATAATCCCCAGCAAGGTGCTGATGCCAAATAGTTGTTTTTTTGTACCTTAACAGCATATAACTTCGTGGATATGTCTCTGAGGGGAAGGGAAAGTGGAAGGGAGGAGCCCATACAGCAGAGCAACAGGTGAAATATTAATGAGCAATGCTGTATAAGCATTACTGCAGACAAAGTACTAGAAGGCTTCTAGAGACTCATACAAGACCACGTCTGCAGTGTCGGGTGTCACTGGGGCAGAAGGGGCCGCATATGTCTTTCTGATCTCAGGCCACGGATGTTCAGCAGAGCCCTTGAGCTCTTCTCCTCCTTGCCCAGCCTGCCACAGCTGTGGCAGGGAGTAGCTGGGGCACAGCAGGTTTTGTAACCGTGACATGCTCCTTGCCTTGACAGCTGAAGGAAGTCTGCCATGGGAGCCAAATGTATTGGCTTAGTGTCAGCTCTGGGGTATCTTTCCTGTTTTGGGAATTCCCCATTGGGGAAGCACCACTGCTGTTGGGAGCAGAGATCAGAACTCAGCCCCTGGGGCTGGGGCTGTCCACTGTGGGAGAGGGTTTTGGCAAGGATTTTTTTTTTTTTTTTCCTATTCCTAGGTCTCTTTGATTTTATGAATAACTGAATGACAAGTAAAACTTCAGTATTTACCCTATGGCTGGATTTTCCACAGGGGTGTTTGCATGTGTGCGTAATGCCACTTGCGTTTATTATTCCTGCTGCTGTCGTCACTCACACGTTGTCTGCAAACACAGAACAAAAGGCAGCTCTCTTTGCAGTAGGCTTATGACCCAACTGCTTCATGAAAAGTGCAGAGGGAGAGCCTGGGGTCCCAAAGAAACCCTGAGATAACATTGGTTGGGCTGCCATTGTCAGACTTTTACAAACCATGGTAATATATGTATGCTTCATGCTACCAAAAGAGACAGCTGGGGTATATGTGAAGAACTGAATTCTCTATTTACAATGCAGTTAGTGTTTGTGTTTTTTTTGGGGGGGGGTTACCATTGTTGGGACATGCATCTATCTGGCTTCCATAATAAACTTAATTTTAAACTGATTTTATCTGATGACTGCCGCAGAATCTTGCCTACCCAGATTTTAATCATTCACCTTGACTTCTGTTTCAAGAACCTTCTGACCAAATTGATCTTCAGTATTGATAAGAAAGTCTGTGCTGGTGAATTTTCAGGTTTGACTCACTTTCTGAGATCAGGCAACATCTCAGTTATCACATGCTCTTGATTAATCATTTGATCAGGCTTTTTAGGGAGTCTAGGAACTGCAGTTATTCAGAGTTCATCCAGTTCAGATCCCTGTCTGCTGTAGTGGTGACTTACAGTTGTTTCAGAGAAAAGGAAACAAAATCCTGCATTAAACAAGAAGGAGATAAACTGTTGCTCTTTTGAAGCTCTAATAGAAACTGTTTCAGTATTTTTAAATATTTTTTTTCGAGGATTTTTATTAATAGAATGCACGAGAACATTCTTATCCATGAGTTTATCCTACCTTTTCTGGAATCCTGTTAAATTTTTGTCTTTGTGACATCCTTTGGCAAGCGTTTTTCTAATTTACCTTTTCATTGAAAGTATTTCTTAGATTTCTAAGAAATCTAGAAATTTCTAGATTTTCTTTGACAGATAAACCATTCTCTGGGAACTTGACAACCAATTAAGATTATTACAAAGTCAGATGTCAAGAAAGAAGCTGGATACTAACTGTACTTAGGGGGCTGATCTGAAAGATTTTACTGATACGAAAGCCGCTTCTGAAGGACAACAAAATCAGAAAATGTGGAAATAAAGCTTTTCTTGATAGAGACCTGTTCCATCTGCCACATTCAATCCTTTGGTCCCCTGTTAGCAGGGTCCTTAGTTTCTGTTCTCGTTGCTCACCCCTACAGTCTGCTCTGGCCAGAGAATACTTGTGCTTGGCCTGCTGTGGGAAGGATAGGAAGCCACACCTATTATAACAACAAACATCTTCTAACCTCTTGTTGTTTATTAGTGGTGGGGGTAATATAATTCCTCTGTCTAACTATGCATCACTACCTGTATGAATTGGTCAAGACTTGCATCTGGAAATTATGCTGTGACAAGATTAGTTTCTGGTCTTGGTAAATCAGGAATATTTATACACACTAAGTTTATGCCATAGTCTACTAGATAGATGAAGTTGCTTTACTTCTTGTACTATCTTCTCTCTGGTGTTATTCTGTGATGCTTTCACTTTGTAAGATTTCTTGAGTCTTTCTTTGACTCAGGAGGTTAAAGTAAGCCATAGCTGATTTCTTTTTGTATTGATTTGAGGATAAGGGAGAACAGAAATCATGCTGCTTGTTGGCATGTAGATAATTTACCGGTTTGTGTTGAGAAGATAGGTGAAAGCCAACGTGAAACTGATGCTGGACATGATTTCAGAATATAGATCTTGTCAGAATGTAGAGCTGTTTGTTCTCTTTAGACATCGCCATTGATCAGTGATCATCACCCAAAGGTAGATTCCTCTCTTCCAAGCACTTCCATTCACTGTGGTATGTGTTTGGGTTTTTCCAATTGTCTCTGAGTTCAGTTTTTTGTCTTTCAAGTGGCCCTCAAGGTACCTACAGAGTTTGTTTATTGTCACCTACATTGATTGTATAGGAGGATGAATGAGACAGGAAAACAAAACAGGAAAACAAACTGCGTTTGTGAGTACCCTATGTTGCAGTGAAGTGAGTCCTGTTTTGTGTGAATCAATGGACTTTGGGAAGGGCTTCTGGGAGCGTGGAAACCCTGTGGTGCTCTTGCCCTTTCTCTCAGATTGGGTCCTCATCAGTGAGGATAAATTTGCAGGCTATCCAGCCAGATTTTTTCCACATCGTAAAGGGAGTTATGAGGAACTCTAAGCTCTGAGAAGATGACTCAGTGCTGCTGGTGCTGAGTTAGACCTATCACTGTAGCCATTATAGACGCACACAGTCCACACCCAATTTCATCCTCTGCCCACACATAAATGTGTCATCTATCTGTGTATGACTTAAGTGCTTATATCAAAAACATTTACCTGCCAAAGTTGTGCGAATTGTCATAAAAAGTAATTATCTCCTTCCAACTTCTCAAGTGTTACTCTCCTCTGTGATCCTTCTGTCCCATCTTTCGATCTATTACATCTTCAAAGGGATCCTGTTGTGCATGTAGGTCTGTTTGGGAGAACCGTATTTACATTGCCAACTATGAGTCATGTCAGTGTAAACTAGCTAAACTAGCTAAAATAGTGTGTGATAGAAATCGACCTTCTTGCTTATTTTGGATTAAAAATATTATCTCTTGATGCCAAGTATTCCATTTGATGTTTAATTTGTATTACTGCAATTGATAAAGGTGTAAACTTTTTCATGAATAGCAGTTGTTGTTGTTGTTTTTTAAAATAGCCATCTGCTATCCCACTTATGCAAGTCAAGTTTATTAGATTGTATCAGAAGAATTGTATGAAATATAGCACTATGAAATTAATTCACCTTCCCCACACTGTATAAAACAGCCTGTGATTTCATTCAGCTAGTAGGAAAAAGTGACTTTCTAATCTAAAGGTATGTGAACACAAGTATTTTTTACTTTACTTTACTTTTACTTTACTTTATTAAACTTTCAGGCATATCAGAGATGTAGCCTCAGAGGGCCTAGATCAGGATTTGTGTGCATGTTCTTATCTCTGAGATTAAGAACTCTAAGCAAGGTTCCTTGCGGTTTCTTAGGTCTTTTGTGAAAGTGTAAAGCCTCAAGCCATCTTTCAGAGCACGAGATCACAGAGTTTCCCTAGGCAAAATGTAATCAGACTGTCTCAAAACAAAGGTGAAAGCTAAGGCATGACTCTTGAAGAAGGGGGTTTGTAAGTCATCTTCAACAGAAGGAAAAGAGGAGACATGATCTCCCAGCTGTGAAGAACTGTTCTATGTGCTGGTGACAGACCAATTGCTTCCTAATGCTAAACAGCCTAGAGCTAGAGAAAAGGAAGTCTTCTACTGTAGAGCTGGAGAAAGAAGGGAATAAGAACAGGGAAAATCAGTTTCTCTACCTAACTTTTCCCCCTGAGAGGCCTAGGGGATTCATGGCTTTAGAGGAATGGGTACATGGAGGCATGGTAGAAGACCACAGAAGAAAAAGCAGCTATTGTGAAACTTTTCTTGATTCACTTTGGCCAAGAGTCCTGAGAATACCTGACATGATTGGGTCTGCAGTGTAAGTCTGGGGGAAAAATACAAAACCCAAACCTCTGTGAACTGAAACCAGAATACTTCACAGAGTCCTACTCCTGAATCTAGTCATTTGTGAGTCACATCCTGCCTTACCTGACATTGCACAAGTGATTCAGAGAAAATGGCGTGATACGACTCCTCTATGGTAATTGAAATGAGAAGGATGTTTGCTGGCATGCATTTCTCAACATGCAGTACAGTAAAATACTTTTTTTGCAAAACTGTCAGCAAAGGCTGGCAGAACAAAGGAGGCCCAGGCACTAATCTGGGATAATGTACAGGAGATGGCAGGAGGAGCTGAGAAGATTTGAGTCTTGTGACAACTTTTACTGGAAAGACAAGAGCTCAAGTTTGACTAGTTCTCAAATGAGACTAAACTGTTTAGCTAGTATTTAAGAAGTAGCATAGAGTGTTAATGGCAGCAATACAAAAGGAAAGAGGAAGATCTTTATCAGTCATTTTCACTTTGGTTTTGTTTAATTTTTTATATAAAAATATTTAAATATAACTGTGTGAGCACATACCACGTTGTGTTTGTATGAGTTATTAAGATACTGTTACATGGGAACAGGAACAAGTAGGAGTTCCATTCCACAATGTTTGCAAATGCCAGAGAGGTTTGGCTTACCATAGGGTGTAGTGTTGGCTGGAAGGTTTGGACCTAGGACTGTCACTATTGGCACTATGCAATGTGCGAGGTGCAAAGCATGCTCCCTTTTGGGGTAACAGTTGCTTGGTAAAGGTTTCCACCACGAATCAGAGACTGTCCCCTATGGGTATAAAATAACGTAGCTCTTCTAAAAAGTGAGGATAGTAGCTTAGAGTGGTTGGAGATCTGGCACAAGGTCCCTGTTAACATCCACCGTTTTCCTGCCATCATCTACTACAATTCATGTAAGGACAGGTAAGAGTACTGCTGTTACAAAGCCCTATCTGATTGGGTTTCATGCAGCTTTCTTCTTCTGCATCCAAGATCATGGCAGCCTGTTTCACACCCACACCTGATTTCTCAATTTACTCTGCTCCGTCTTTAAAGTCTCTTTGTGCCATATAAAGCATCTGGTAACATTCAGTAACTTTCTGCACCTGTAGTTCTACTGGTTCAGGACTTTGCAGTAGATTTTCCTCACTCTAACATGTTAACATACAAAATGTGCCCCTGGGCCGAGTGCCAGAAGGTATTCAGTAGCACCAACTGTATACAGTGTGAAGGAAGCTGGTCTCAAGGCATCTCATCAACATCCAAGCTGAAGCAAATTCTTTGACACCCTGATATGAAACCAGCCTGTTCCTTTTGTCTGCGTGCCAAAGGAAGCTGTTTCTTCATTGATGAATAGGGTATGAAGTGTAAACTTTGCACTGAGACTGTGCAATAACCTTGCATGTTTTCAGGAGAAAGGGGATTGTGTATTCCTCATCATCTTGCACCCAGATGTCAGCATATGGGTTTTCTTTTTGAAGAATGCCATGCAAGCTTTTTCTCAGTTGGAGCTGAAGCAAGTGTTGTGTCTTACTGAAGTTCTTCAGATTCTTTTCCTCCTCACCTCCGATTTCATTTCTAAAATGATCTGAAAAGGGGGTCCAGGAAGGCTGGGCGCTCTTCAAGAGGGAAGTCTTAATGGCGCAGGAACGGTCTGTCCCCACGTGCCCAAAGACGAGCTGGCGGGGAAGAAGACCGGCCTGGCTCAACAGAGAATTGTGGCTTGATCTTAGGAGGAAAAAGAGGGTTTATAAGCTTTGGAAAAGCGGGCAGGCCACTAAGGAGGACTTTAAAGAAGTAGCGAGGCTGTGCAGGGACAAAATTAGGAAGGCCAAAGCTCATCTGGAGCTCAATCTGGCTACTGCCGTTAAAGATAACAAAAAACGTTTCTATAAATACATCAACACAAAAAGGAGGACTAAGGAGAATCTCCATCCTTTACTGGATGCGGGGGGAAACTTAGTTACAAGAGATGAGGAAAAGGCGGAGGTGCTCAATGCCTTCTTTGCCTCAGTCTTTAGCGGCAATACCGGATGTTCTCTGGATACTCAGTACCCTGAGCTGGTGGAAGGGGATGGGGAGCAGGATGTGGCCCTCATTATCCATGAAGAACTGGTTGGTGACCTGCTACGGCACTTAGATGTGCACAAGTCGATGGGGCCGGATGGGATCCACCCAAGGGTACTGAGGGAACTGGCAGAGGAGCTGGCCAAGCCCCTTACCATCATTTATCAACAGTCCTGGCTATCAGGGGAGGTCCCAATCGACTGGCGGCTAGCAAACGTGACGCCCATCTACAAGAAGGGCCAGAGGGCAGACCCGGGAAACTACAGGCCTGTCAGTTTGACCTCAGTGCCAGGAAAGCTCATGGAGCAGATCCTCCTGAGAGCCATCATGCAGCACTTGCAGGGGAAGCAGGCGATCAGGCCCAGTCAGCATGGGTTTATGAAAGGCAGGTCATGCCTGACGAACCTGATCTCCTTCTATGACAGAGTGACGCGCTGGGTGGATGAGGGAAAGGCTGTGGATGTGGTCTACCTTGACTTCAGCAAGGCTTTTGACACCGTCTCCCACAGCATTCTCCTCAAGAAACTGGCTGCTCTTGGCTTGGACTGGTGCACGCTTCGTTGGGTTAGAAACTGGCTGGATAGCCGGGCCCAAAGAGTCGTGGTGAATGGAGCCAAGTCCAGTTGGAGGCCAGTCACTAGTGGCGTCCCCCAGGGCTCGGTGCTGGGGCCGGTCCTCTTTAATATCTTCATCGATGATCTGGATGAGGGCATCGAGTGCACCCTCAGTAAGTTCGCAGATGACACCAAGTTAGGTGCGTGTGTCGATCTGCTTGAGGGTAGGAAAGCTCTGCAGGAGGATCTGGATAGGCTGGACCGATGGGCTGAGGTCAACTGCATGAAGTTCAACAAGGCCAAGTGCCGGGTCCTGCACCTGGGGCGCAATAACCCCAAGCAGAGCTACAGGCTGGGAGAGGAATGGTTGGAAAGCTGCCAGGCAGAGAAGGACCTGGGAGTGATGGTGGATAGTCGGCTGAATATGAGCCAGCAGTGTGCTCAGGTGGCCAAGAAGGCCAACGGCATCCTGGCTTGTATCAGGAACAGCGTGACCAGCAGGGCTAGGGAGGTGATCGTCCCCCTGTACTCAGCTCTGGTGAGGCCGCACCTCGAGTACTGTGTTCAGTTTTGGGCCCCTCGCTACAAGAAGGACATCGAGGTGCTTGAGCGGGTGTAGAGAAGGGCGACGAAGCTGGTGAGGAGCCTGGAGAACAAGTCCTACGAGGAGCGGCTGAGGGAGCTGGGCTTGTTCAGCCTGGAGAAGAGGAGGCTCAGGGGCGACCTTATCGCTCTCTATAGGTACCTCAAGGGAGGCTGTAGCGAGGTGGGGGTTGGCCTGTTCTCCCACGTGCCTGGTGACAGGACGAGGGGGAATGGGCTTAAGTTGAGCCAGGGGAGTTTTAGGTTAGATGTTAGGAAGAACTTCTTCACTGAAAGGGTTGTGAGGCACTGGAACAGGCTGCCCAGGGAAGTGGTGGAGTCACCATCCCTGGAAGTCTTCAAAAGACGTTTGGATGTAGAGCTTAGGGATATGGTTTAGTGGAGGGCTGTTAGCGTTAGGTTGGAGGTTGGACTCGATGACCTTGAGGTCTCTTGCAACCTAGAAAATTCTGTGATTCTGTGATTCTGTGAAAACAAAAGCACTCGAAATTCTCCTGCTGGGAGATAAGACCCCCCCATAATCTGCTAGGACACTTGCAGTTAAGGAATTTGAGTGTCAAGCCCAGTTTCTTGCATCTGTTAGATCCACTGGGGTCCAATTCCACTGTGCAAGAAAGCCGTGACCCCAGTATCTGTGCCCAGGTGGTGATGGCCCTGCATGGGACAATTCTGCTCCCATGCCAGCCTGGATATGTCTCTGTCAGGCAGAGTGCTTCATCCTTTCTTCCTCTGCCAAAGCAGATTCCCTGCAGTGCTGACCCATCTAGTGAACATCTCTGGTGCAATGCTGTCCACTAATCCACTACTTCTTTGAACAGTTTGAATTTCAGTTCATCTGATGAAACTCTGTTTTCATGTTCCTGCTCTGTTCAGTCTCTAACAATCTGGTATTATTCCTAGAACAGGTCTCTTTTAATTATTCCTCGCATTTTACAGGGTGGGAAGGGAAGCTCTGGATTTTTCTCTTTTCACAGACTCTTGGAGTCTTGACCGTGGTCAAACAATAAACCTTAAGCATAGCCAAGAACTGAATCTATGTTTTGGGGTCCAAATAGAATAGTTCTATTTTGAAGTCATTATTCTTCCTGTGATTTTTCTCTTTTTGGAAGACAAAATAAAAAGTTAATGCTTTTAATACACTGAACGTCTCTGTGTGCTTTGTTGTGGGATACGTGGTGTAGTGAATCTGTATCCATCTTTTGTTAAGGTGAACCCATCTTTGAGCTCAATATTAAAGAGCACAAAGGTGTTTTGACTCTCATATGAGGACAAAATAAATATTGGAAAATATTATGCTTATTATTTGTGTTATTATGCAGATGGCATACGTGAGAGAGGACTCTTGGTTCTCATCTGTTCTATTTTGGTGTACTGATATTGTGAGCACCTGATGGAAAAAAGGAATAAATACAATGAAGCTTCATTGTTAGCATCACAAAACTACCACCTTAAAAGCTTAGCAAGCTTCCCTTCCATCCAAAAATATGGGCTTCAGAACCTCTAGCCTGACACTGTAGACAGTTCTAGTTTATTGGCATTAAATGATGTGTTCAAGGAGAAATGAGGTACTGGGAAGTTTATAACATGTTACTGAGGGATAGCACTTGTATATTTATTATGATCTTGGATACATTGGCATGGCGTACAGTATGAGGTGAAGAAAAAAGCCTCCCAAATTAAAGGCAAGCTTCGTAATGACCAATCTTTCTAATTCATGCAAGCTGAACGTTCATTTGATGCAAGTAAGTCGCTGAATGAATTGGTTATGATGGAGCACGTAGAAGACAGACTCTGTTTTTCTTAGTCCACAGCCCTACAGTCATGCCATGATAGAGGACCTTAGGGAACTCATGGAGTCCTGCTGGATTTGGTTTTGGGAGAGGCTTGCCCACACGCAGCTCACTGCAGCATCAGCTCCTGTCATGTTTCTTAATTACCTCAAGTACCAGATATTTGCAAGAAAACATTATATGAAAGATTCATTAGCTTCACTGGTTCAACAGAGAGATAAAGATATTTCCTAATCCAACTCTCTACTACTCTGGGAACATCTCCAAAAACCAATGAAAATCCAAATTTGACATTCTTAATTCAGATGTAAAAATAAGGCCAAAAAAAAAAAAAAAAAAAAAGGGAAAAAAAAATATTCTAAACATCCTTTTATCCTTTTTGCATCTTAAGAAAGCAGAGCAGGGCCAACCCCCTTCTTTTTGACCTTAAATATCACCTTTAGGGAAGCATGAAGTGTTTAAAGTAACTAATCAAAGGTTTAAACTTAACCCTTAGGCATGATGATAACTTTGAACTGAAATGTCATTCCTTTGTGTTTTCAGGAGTGAAATGAGAAATGGAGAATTCATCCATCCATTCTGAGATAGCCATTTGCAATACAGTTTCCACTTGCAATGCACCAAGTTTTAGCTAGCAAGAGTATATCCATGAGCTAGGATCTGGAAGGGACATTGTAAGTTATATATACTTCATTTTGCACTTAACTTTGCTTTCTCTTTGGCAAGGCTCAACCACAGAGAAAAAACATGTGAGTGGACAGATGGACCTGAAGATTCACTGAAGGTTGCTTCCAAGTCCTTAGGATATCTATCTATTTTTGTGTGAAGAGCTAGGGGTTAATGATTCCACTTCCTGCCTTCATGATGCTGGGGATGATGTTGGGAAAGATAGGACTTTATAAAAATTTTCGGTGGTAGTTGTGGTGTTAGTGATTTAGGAGGTGAACTGACTTTACAGAGAATTAAATAAAACAGAGATAACTTTGGATTTGTATTTTCAACCATCATGAGAAAAAAAAAAAAAAAAAAAAAGAAAAAGGAAAAGAAAAAAAGAAAATGTCAGCTAAAAATAAACATGCAATATAAATGATATTTGTCAATCACCTGTCCAACCTAAGATGCACACCTGTGTGAGTTTTAGCACTATGAAGGTCACTTACACTCCTTCTAACAGATTTTCTGGATTTTCCAAGGTTTCCAGTTGCTACATTTTGGAAAGGACTTGTGCAGTATTGACAACATGCTTGAAAATGTTTAAAAGACAATGGTAGTCTTCTTGTTGATTTCTGCACAGCACCATGTACAGGCTGCAGCAAGATGGTCTACAGTGGCAAAATTGGTCTGATCTAAGAAACTAAAATTCATCAGCAGTTGGAAGTTACTACTGCTCCAGTGAGTTGTTGTAACTAACAGGGTCCAATCTGTGCAATTGTATTTGCACAGATTGTATTTGTATTGTATTTGCACAGTAAACCAGGCCAGCAAAATTTTCACTGGATATGCAAGAGAGTCATAGAATGACAGAATGAATCTTAAGTATCTGAAACTGCTCTCACCTTCACCAGAGTAAATGAGAAATAATTCCATCAAGGCAGTGAAATTATTCCAATTTGAAACTTCTGAAAATGGCACTAGAATGAGATCCTTCAGTCCTTAATTTGGTATCTGGGGTGAGGGAGGAAGGATAAGGAGTCAGAAAAAAAGAAGTGTAGTCACATCTTTTTAGTTCTGCTGAAGTTTTCACATTCCCTTACTACAAACACCCTCACTTGGGAGTTAATATATTACTCTGCTGTATTCAGTGAATTAATTCATGCAAATACGGAGAAGTGTATGCATAAGAGTTTTGCAGGTTTGGGACCTATAAATTTTAGAATAGACTGCTTTGTTTCCAGTTATTTTCTCCCATTTGTTCTGTAACATGTTTTTCAAAATAGTGAATAATTGTATCATCATCCAAACCAGATCCTAAATAGACAATCAGCTTGTAGACTGCAGTATCTAAAATGAGTAATGATACACTTTGTAGGACTCTTTTTTAAAAAAACCCTCTTTTGTAGTAGTGAAAAATGTAGTATTTAAAAGCTATATTTAGATTGAACTATGGGTGTAACCCAAGCTAGTAAAAGCCAAGAAAGCCCAGACTCACTTATACTCCAATGAAGCTGAAGATGGTTTTTTGATGCTGGGAAAATATCAAAAAACATCAGAAGCATCATAAAACATCTTCTGGCTCATCTTACCTGCTTCTCAAGTGAAACAGGCTATGAAACAGCCTCAAACAGGCTCAAGTGAAACACTGCCCCTATCCTGACCTAAGCAACCAGCTGTGGGACAGCAAATGGTACCCAAGTGAGTCAGAAGGATGCATGGCTACCCTGCTCCTCCCCAGACAGCAGAGAAGTGAAAAGAGGATGTGCTATCCATAGGCATCCCACCCAGGGACTGATGGGTCCATGGGCCAGGCGGCTGGGCACAGTAGCATGCCTCCACTATTAAACTGCTTCCACACTCTCTCTTGCTCTGTGATCTCTACCTGAAAGTCACTGCTGCATTCTACCTTGAAGTCCTTTCCCACCACCACTCCCCAGCCCTTTCAGTCCCAACCTTTTTTTTTTTTTTATTAATTAGTGATACCTGTTATAATGAGGAAGAGTTGGTGGATTCCGATCTCTCCTACCATTAGACAGTATAATTTTCTGCTTTGTTCTGATGGTGCAAGAACATAAATGTTTTCAGATCCTTGAAGCTATATTGCTTGTACTAAGCTCTGTCATTACAGGATCTAGTTTCAGGATATGTTTCCTCTGATGGAAAAGCTTACTTAAGGATCCCTTTTTGCTTGCTGGAGTTCCTTGTGCTCTGGCTGTGGTGCTACAGTCATAGAAGACCAGAAAAGCAGTTCAAGATTTAAAAAGAAAAAAAAAGAGTTTTGGGGGAGCAGGTATTTTTAACCCAGCTTAGATCTATGGTTATGTCAAGGCCAATGAGACTGTAGTGGGCTGTGGCTCAGGGACAGGAATGAATGACTCAAGAGAGGAAGGGGGCAGAGAGCAGAAATTCATGAAGCTGCTTTGTCACCAAGTAAAACATGTCATGGGATTGCTACTGACTATTCCACTTGATCAAATGGTATGGAAGTCATACAGAGGGTGTCACATTTTTTCAGCTACCCTATTGGTTAGAAGTCAGCTTCAACCCTATTAGACATGCTACCTACCTCAAAATGCAGGAATTCAGGAATTTGACTGAGGTCATGTTTAACAGCTCTTTGCCTGCTCAAGGTCTCAAGACTTTTTATTTTATTTTATTTATTTATTTATTTTTTGTAGTAAATGAAACATCACTAGCATTTATTTCCAATGGAAAACTAGTTCAAGGCTTCAAATCCCAGAGTCAGAATTCTGATTGCTAATTTTCCGTCTGCAACAAAGAAAAGTAGTGCTGAACCATGCTGACCAAGGACACGCAGTGTAAAAAGAGCCAGGCATGACCTGTTTTTTTTTTTTGCTGCTCTTGGTTGAAGACTGATGGAAACAGCTACAGACCTAAGGTTGCCTCTACCTACATTTTATTAGTTAGGTGGATCTTAAAAAGCAAACTGCAGGTCAGTTTGTTTAGTCATCAAAATATCTTTACACAACACTATTTCTGGTTAGCAGTGTACAAACAGTGCTGTTAAGTTCCTGTCCATTTTGTTGCCTTTTCGATTATTGACATCATTACCTTAGTTTCCTTTTGTACTCAGTGGTTATGTCTTATTAACAGGTACATGACAGAGGTATGCACTCACAGGGTTGAATATATTGATACGTATGTGTAGTCAATGTTAAATGGCATACAGAACAATACAAAGAGTAATGTGAATGTATAAACAAATAGACTATGTTGTCTCATGTTGACATGTATATGACACTAATCCAGAAACTCGTGCCAGAGGCAAGTGAAATACGTTTTAAACCACTAGAGGTATTCCTTCTGGGATTGCTTATACAGTATGATTTCTGTCTCTTTTCTTTCAATCAAACTCTACTGATCCGTTAACAACAGTATTGATATATCAGGTGGTATAATTGTAAAAGATGTTACTTTCACAAGATACATTTTCTTGTATTTTTCTGTGTATCTTTTCTGGTATTCTTGCTCAATTCAGAGGAAGGATGCACGTCAAAAAAAACCTTTAAGATTATATTACTATACACAGATATGAAATTTAGATCTATCACTGGTAAACAGCAATAAAGGCATTTTTTCTAGTGTTGATCATATGTGCTGTTTGCAGGGAAACTTTCCTGGAAAATGATGCTCTAATAATTATAGGTTCAGTCCTTGAACAGCAGTGTGTATAAAAGTTTTTTCTTTTTAGTAGTCATGGAAGCCAATGAATGAAGAGTAGAAGTTAACAAGGAAGCGTTAAATCTATGGCTACTGCAGACAGTCACAAAATGAACTAATTACTCCCTGAAAATAAGTTAGGAGAGAAACTCTGAGGCAGATTTCAAAAGTGATGGAGCTGTTGGCAATAAAATTGTGTATGGTCAAAATATATTATATTGCTTGCATGTTCCCTAATGGTAAATATTTTTCTATCTGTCTAGATTTTTATTTACATTTTTATGTATCCCCCTTAGATTTTATAGTATTGTTTTTGTGCAGTCAAATTCATGCACTGTTTCTGTCTGTTTTCTGTTCTGTGGTGGTTTTACCGTGCTGGGCAGCTAAACCCCACAACCGCTCTCTCACTCCCCCTCCTTTAAATGAGGAGGGGGAGAAGTAAAGCAAAGAACAACTCACGGGTTGAGATAAGGATAATTTAATTAAAGGGAAATAATTATAATAATTAAATAAAGACTACCATGAACTAAACAATTTAACTAAGGGGAAATAAAAGGGAAAGGGGAAAAAGGGAGGAAAACAAACAAACAAAATAAATGAAAGCTATATGGAAGTGCAGAGGAAAGAAATTACTCTCTACTTCCCACAAATGAGTGATGATTGACCACATCCTTGAAGCAAGGCCTCAACGCACGCAGCCGGTGTTCGAGAGGAGGACCGACATCTTCTCAACGAGAGCCCACCCCCCCCCCTCTTCTTCCTGTTTCCACCTTTTATTGCTGAGTGTGACACCACATGGTATGGATTATCCCTTTGACTGGTTTAGGTCAGCTGTCCTAGTGATGTTTCTCTCCTCACTTTTTGCCCACCCCCTAGGAGGGTTAGAGAAAGGCCCAATGCTGTGCCACTGCTGCTCAGCAGTAGCCACAACACTGGTGTGATAACACTGCTGTTCCAGCTACAAGTACAGAGTATGGCACTGTATGGGCTGCTGCCGGGAAAGTTAACATTCCAGCCAGACTCAGTACAATTGTGTATGGTCAAAATATATTATATTGCTTGCATGTTCCCTAATGGTAAATATTTTTCTATCTGTCTAGATTTTTATTTACATTTTTATGTATCCCCCTTAGATTTTATAGTATTGTTTTTGTGCAGTCAAATTCATGCACTGTTTCTGTCTCTGAAGCATATGTTTTTTTTAGGATTTGATGTACAGCTGAGTATTTTTAACTGACATGCTGCTTTAATTTGGAGGCCATATTATTTGAGAATTACAAGGCACAAAAGCCTTTTGTAGTGAAAGAACCTCTTTCACTGGAAAGGACTGGGATGTGGACAGGCAGGCAGAAGTCAGGACAGCATCAGTGCTGAAGTTCCTGGTACCATGACATTGCATCCAGAGGGGTCAGCAAAAACCCACCATGGCTGATGGGGTCACAGAGACAATGCAGAACATGCACTAAGTTTGTAAGAGTCAGAGTGCAGCTGAGAAGCATAGTGCTATGGGTAACGGCATGAGGATACAATATCTTAATGGGAGCTGGTGAGAGCGCAGTGTTGGTGTTGCAAGAATTCAATATGTACCCCATAGGCACCTCCAGCCTGGCCCCCTGGGAGCTGGAATAGGGGTGACTGGAACATGAGACGGGAGTGCTGAGAGCTCTTGGAGACAATTAGGATAGCACAACCAGACCAGTCAGGTGGGATGAGCTCCTGCTGACACATGGTTGCAGGGTGCATGTGCAGCAGGCAGTCACAGTGAGGAGAGCAGCCTCGCATGCACAGCCTGGTTGGAGGTATCGTTTGTTCATCTGATGTAGGTTTTGGTCTGCCTTCACAAGGTAAGAAGTGGCAGAGAAGGACGCTCTGGGATGATGAGCAATGTAAATGCTAAGCAGCAGTGTGGAAGCAGAAAGCAGGCTGAGAAGAGGCATGACCGTGACCAGAAGGAAGGTGGTTGCCATACTGTTGGCCTCTTGCCTATTCCCCCAGCCCTGCTGCAATGTTCTGGATTGTTTCTAAGCCTTATGGTGGGCAGCTGTGCCAAAGAAATGCCTGGCAAACAAAACCGGGAGATAGGTGTCCTGTTCTGGAAAGCCTTTTGTCCAGGTTAGGGTTGGCTTCACATTTCCCCTATTTCAGACTGTCTGCTGGGGATGACTAAAATTTTCAGTGCGCTCGAAGATAAGCTTTGGGATATTGAGAGACAACTGTCCCTGAGCCAGGCTCTGGAGCAACATGATGTGTTTGTTTATGTCTACAATGCTTCTCATTTGGTGGAAGATGGGAATACTGCAATGATGGCACAGAAGCCAAAATTTAGTATTTTGCTTCCACAGGAATTGCTGGCATGATTTAGCAGTAGGTATTACTACTTCATTGTATCATATCTCTGTAGATAGAAAAGACGTTTATCTACTTTTTCAAGCAGGTAGAAAAAAGGCTAGGAACATTAGTCTAACAAGTAAAGTAACTGAATGTGAGCTTAATTTCAAGTGTGTTAATGATCTTTATAAAATTATATTTGCAGCAAGATCCTTTATTTTTTATTTTTTATTTTTATTTTTTTTTTTTAATAAAAAAGAAAAAAAAGGTCAGGGGATGAAGAAATAAAGGATCTGAAACTACTTTGGAGGATCTGCTCCCAAAGTTGTTGATTAAAGAAGGATAATCACAGAGCTTGTAACTTCAAAGGTCAGTTCTGCTGAATTTAATGACTGATGGATTCTCTTCACCAGAGGTGCAATTTTCCCCTCAAGAAATACTTCTTAAAGACCAATGCTCCTGAGCTGGTATTTATGAGAGTGTCTAAAAGGAATTACAAGTAGGTTGTTAGGGTAATCATTTACTTAGTGGTTTCTGCCAATATTGTAGCACAGGTATCCAACAACAGTTCTTCTTAGCATGTAATAAATGGTGTACCAACTCAAGGTGAGAAAGAAATGAGGGCAGCCACTGTCATGACAAACTGTTGCTTTGTTACTCCTCCTATGAACCCACTGCTTCTCCACCAGCAGTCCCCAGCACCTTAGCTATGCCCACCATTGGTCTACTCTACCTATGTGCAATGCACTTGCCTGCATATTCAGGAGGGCTTTAAGAAGATGCTGGGTAGGCAGCTACAAACAGGATGGCTTTTGTGCCACAGACCAGAGTGGCAAGAACACTTTATAGCTACATTTGCAAGACCCTTATTGCTTGCAGGCTCTTAATGCAGCCCAGCTATTTCCAGTAGCTAAGCAAAGCATAAAGCGTGAACTAGTGTGAGGATGAGGTACTTCAGCCTGCACCAGCAGGAAGGTCTGTTGTTTTGATCACTTCCAGATCTGTGGCTGCTAACAGGAGCCCATCAATAACATTGTGATGCTCTACATTATTTCTGTTGCATCTAATTCTATTTAATTCATCTATTTTTCAATTAAAAACTTAGATTATTTATTACAGAAAGCTACTTGGATAGGATGCCTGCTTGATTTAGTTTCCTTAGTAATTCCTTTTGTGAAAAGAAGTGATTAAGAAGTGATTTTCTTCTGTAAGGAAAAAGGAAAAAATGTGTGGGGGAAGGGGGAGAGAAAAATAGTAAGTACCAATTTTAATAACTTTTTAAATAACTTGTGATTGGTTTGTTTTGTCATTTTACTATAAATGTGCTAAAAGTAACTGAAGTCCACTAAATCATGCAAAACATTACATCTGACAGACACAAAATATCTGGCAGGATCTGAAATAAGATTTTTATCTTCTTGATTGACTAAAAAAGTTATGTACTTAGGTTTTGCTGTACTCTGTCAAAACCACAAGACAGTTTAATTCTAAGGATTTAGCTGTTATCCAGATAAAGAAAATAGGTTGATGAGGTTAAGGCCTCAAACAATATCCCTTAATGCAGTGTTAAATGTACTGCCTGACTTTTTTTTTTTTTTTGAAGATAAAACAACGTCTGTAGCATCTTCTTTTAAAAATCACCAGAAAAGTCCTGAACCAAAACAAAAATTACCCCAGAAAGCCCAAATAATGGGAAGCTCTTGAACTCCAAGAAAATCACTGTTAAGACACTAATGATGTTTATATATTTTTGCGTTTGCTTACCTAATGTGGTCAATCACATTCTTTAAATTAAGATGAAACTCCAAGTATTTCCATTGATGTTTGGATTTCCAGGACCATTGTGGCTTTGAAAAAGTCCTTATTATTGCACCTTTGGCTCCTCTTCAAAGCACAGGCGTTGACCATGGCTGAAAATGTTGAATTTACAGCTTAAATCTTTATCGGTTCTTTCTGATGGCTGCTTCTTGTGATTCTACCTTTAAAAGGAGAGGAGACACCTCAAGCTTTTATTGCCTCTAGTTTATTTCAGGTTGTTCCTTTTTTGCTGCTCCTGTTTGAAACATAACTGTTTTGCCATGCCCTTGGACTCAGAAATATTTACCTGCTGTATACAGTGGATGTGCAATTGTATTGGAGCTGCAACAGGAAAAGTCATGTAGATACTGCCTGGGTTTGAAAACCCATCCTGGATTTTGGAATTGGGACTCTGGGGTTGTTATCTAGCTATCATGTGTCTCAGAAATTTGACCTTAGCCTACCTGTGTGATTTCCATAGGGGCTTTATTTTTAGCATCATAAAATATTATGGAGCTGAGGACTTTCGGTGTGGTTTCTGCAATAGTTATGGGCTGTGCTGCTGGGGCCCTTTGGCTGTTCACAAGAGGAGAGGGAGTCGCTGGCTTCTCAACCCCCTGCATCACATCAATGACCCTGGCACCCCAAGTAGGGCACCAAAATCCGGAGGTGATGGCAAAGGTCAGCAGACTCTCAGTATTTGCAAGTCCTGGGCAGAGCTCAGCCCTTCATTCATTACTGAGCAACCAAAGCCACAATGCAACCTTTTTTCTGTGGAGAATTTGTGGCCCTGTTCACTGTCCATTGTAGTGATTTCAATGAATCCTAAGCACATACTTAATTCTAAGTACTTTGCATGGTACCCTTAGGAGAGAGAGTTTCCTCAAATGGGGCCAAGCATGTACTTTGTATGGGGCATCCTCTGACCCAGTAGGTTGGTTGAATCTTCTGAGGGACTCTGAAGGGATATTTTTAATTGTTCAGTCTTGTTTTGTTTTCAGCCTCTGCAAAATAATCTGAATGTGTGTTTGTATAAATACATAAAGGAAAAGCTGGCAGAGAAAGAAGCCTACTATTCATTGTGGTTCAAATCCTGCGACCAGGGAGTCAGACTGAGTTTTGCCATTGATTGGAGTGAGCACAGGAACAACCCATCTAGCCCTTTTGAAAGAATATTTTTTTCCCACGTAGAGACAAAAGCAGATAGTATAAAATTGGAACATTTTTGTTGGTAGGATACATAACTTGTAAAATCATTGTAGGCTTCCATAATGGTTATAACATCTGTGTAGAGAATAATTTCCATACTTTTAACTGAATCTCATCACAGGGAGAGAGGCACAAGTGGGACTCATTTAGATGCAGGATCACAGAGGCATTCCTGAGTCCAGCAGGTCTGGCACTGCAATTTCCAGTTTAGGTATATTCCACAACAAATTTCATATAGTTTTAGTGGTTACTGTCTATGAGTAGGAATTACCCACTCCTTCTGGGCTAATTCTGTCCTCAAATATTTCCTTGGTGGTGTTGTATTTAAGCTTAAACTACTTTTATTTTATTATTTTTATTTTATTTTATTTTATTTTATTTTATTTTATTTTATTTTATTTTATTTTATTTTATTTACATGACCTGATACAAAGTTTTCAAAAAAGATGAAGCGAAGCACTGTCCTCACTTTGCTCTTTGGTGAGGCAGAAGGGGGAACTACAGCAGCAGCAGACCTCCATCTTGGCAGGTTTCTGGGCTGGTGCTCTGCAAGTCTGTGTGTTTAAACCTAAGGGTATCAGTGGCAGCATGTGGACTGAAAATTCAGATATGATTCCTCTCTTTTGTTGTAGGAGGAAGTGTTTTTAGCTGTGGGTCTGAGAAAGGACAGGCTGGCATGGAAAAAGAGGTAAGTGAAGAAAAAAAAACTTTTAGAAAAGGAAAATTAAAAGGCTATTAAAAATGCTATTCCTAACATTGCTATTTCATAATAATATTTGTCATGTGATGTGAGGGAAGTCAGCAGACACGTAGGCTCCTTTATATCATTGACAAGTCAAGAGGATGATTAACGAGAATATCAGACAATGTAATGGTAGGAGAAGGCCCACAGAAGTTAAACAAAAGTGCCTTCAGAATTTAGAGAATTCCCATGATCCATAGTAGGACCTCATTGTGCTTGTCTACTGTTTCTATTTTTGATTAGATTTATAAACACAGCACCACATATTTTCATGTGGCTCATAGCCCCAGGGCAGAGTGAGATTGACTGCACTGAAACTGTGAGGCTTGTGAATTTCGGGCCAGGGATGGAGTGAAATAAGTAGTGTAATTGTTTTTGTGGAGTGACCGTGGGACCTCCTCTGTTCTGAATTACACATGGTTCAACCCTTTGACCTAACCAACCTCGGCAATGCCTGGTAGATCTCCTAAAGCTGTGCTGAAAGGTCCTATCAGTGACATGTTGGAACATTATCTGTCATGTGAGATGTGTGCCAACAACCATATTAAACTACATTAATTACTAGTGAGGCCATGTTTGTGACAATCTCAACTTCATTTAACCCATCATCATGTTAGTTATTGTTTAAACAGGAAGAACAAATGGGGACAATTTATGAAATCAAAATGCAGCACTGGTGTTTTCTTTAATAAATTGTATGCTTTACTTTTGCTTTGTTTTGGTTTGTCCCTCCCCTCCCCCCACCCTGCATTTTTGTTCCTGTCATCAGCTCTGTAGTGTGAGTTTTGGAGGGATTTTTTATTTTAAGACTAGGCAAGAAAAAGACTGCCTCTTAATAGATAAACTCATATGCCAGTGTAATTGTTATTTTGTTCAGTGTAATTGTAGCTGATATCACAGTTGACTGCAAACAGTGCTTGTTTTCTAGCAAGAAAAAAAATCTATGTTATCTATGCTATGCTATGCTATGATATATGATATATATGATAAATTTATGCTATGGTAGTTTATGTAAGACAAAGATCACATGTGGATTAGTCACTTGATTTACACCTTTTCTCCTTCATACTCTACATAGTGCATGTCTGCAGAGCAGTCTAGTTTGCACACCTCTGGAACAGGAGTGAAGCACTGACTTCTATTATTTTAATTCTCAGAGAACACCTTCCTCATAGACCCAAACCTATAGGTAGCTAAGCATACTGTGAGTCCTCAGAAGGCAGCCCAGCATGTAGAAATTCAGGAGAATTCTTTGCACGTGACCATTTTCTGAAACAAATCTGAATTTTACTGCATGGAATCTGAATTCCTCCATCGCAGTGCACAGGATCAGTCATGACTAGCTGTGCCCAACATTACGTTAGATTAGACTCATAAGGTTACATCTTTCACTTTCACATGAAGCTGCTTTTTTTCAACAGGGCTTTTCCCTTTAGCCTCATTTTCTAGCAAGAACAGTCTGAAATGAAGCAGGTATTTATTTATTTATTTATGTATTTTAATTGCTGCAGAGTCAGCTAAAAAATGTGTTTGACCCTACCAAGTGTCATTCTCATTAGCAGTGAAGAGTTTGCTCTCTGTAAAATCTAATGTGGAGTGCTTAAAGCAGACAGGTGCAAATTACAAGCTGTTTCTCTTTGGCTGCCATCCCTTAAATAGACAAAAGTAATAGGCTAGGAAAAGGGAAAAGGTTCCAGCTCCAGCTGCATAAAGGAAAGCCTTAACAGGGACATACCAGCTGGTTACAAGAAATAAATGCTGTAAATACCAACTAACACATTTGTGTCCATGCTCACAGAGGAATATGTTTTTAGTAAGGCTCCATCCCTTTTTATGCTCGAGGATCATTCTTTGAAAACTGCGCTCTGCTTTATGTTTAAAGGCTAATGCTCTCACTGAAGTAAATGAGAACAGAAGCCAACATACCTGTTCCTGTTTACCATCATTACACTCCTTAGAGCATTTCAGGCATTATTAGGTTCTTGGAACCTAGCAGTTTGACAATATTTCCAGCTACTTCTCTTTTGGCTGTATTCAGACAAGGCCCCAAAGGGAAAACAAAACAAAACAAAACAAAACAAAAAACAACAAAAAAAGGATGAATCTGCTGAGCTAGTTTGCTGATGTTAGAAACAGTTGTTCATATTAAGAACACCTAATTTAATTTCATGAAAGAGACATAACATGCCAGTATGTGTATGAATCTAAGGTATGCATTTCCTAAAAGGAACTAAAATTCTGTCATTCCAAAGTTGCTCTTCTTTTTGACTTCCAGCTTGCATGGGGACTGCTGTCTGGAAGCAGTAACTTTAACTTTAACTCTAAGGCTGCTGATGAGGTCTGTCTGTGTGATCTTCGTAAGCAGATAAGGGTAGGGAGACAGCTCAGAGCAGAGCTTGTTTACAGCAGGACAGAAGAAAACAGCTAGACGTAAATGAGGGCTGACGGTTTCATGAAGCACAATTGGTTGATCACAGATTCAATATGACTGCCCTGAACTGAGCGATGATCCGTACAGTATGCAAAATTCACTTTCTTGCTGGTCTGCGCCCACCAGCCTTCCAGCAGCTTTCCCAGAGCCCCTCAGCCACAGCTTTGAGTGGAACCAGAGCTGAACACAGCATTGTTTTACCCAATTCCTTTTGACAACAATCACATTCTTTTAAAAACTTCATAGGTTTTAGTTGTCACTGGTTATAAATGATTTTTTTTTTTTTTTCTTCCCTCACTGCTGCTGCTGCTGTTGCAGTTCTCACTGCTCTCACACAGACCTGGGTTCTCCAAGTTCAGATACTCCCACTTTCTTTTGTTTAAATTAGTATTGGAAAGCAGGCTGCACATTTTAATGCCAACAGTGTGTGCAGTAACTGCAAAAAGGCGTGTAAAGGTTTAGGCTGTTTGAATTACATGATTAGTTTGCATTGTGATTAGCCTCTTCTATATACCCCTGTCTTTGCCATAATGCACTACAATGAAGATTAAAAAAAAAAAATAAAAAAAATTAGAAGGCAAGATTTTATTTCTCACCATCTTTGGCAGAGCTGACATAGGATGAATTGATATCATCAGAAGCTTCAAGCTTTCATTTGACTTTGTGAACACTGGGTACCCCTTTCCTATGTGCCAGTTGAGGATGGCATAGTCTTTGTGGATGTAAGATGGATCAATTCCACAGCAAGTGTAAATCAGCAAAGCCTTCCTCTCACTTGAGATTCTGGCCTCAAGTGATATAACGTTATTATAATAAATGCCTTTTATGTTTATTTTTGGATAATGTTCTACAATTAGAAGATGTGCTTTTTTTTGTATGGATGCACATTCACGTGTGTTCTTCTGGGTATGGTCACATAACTGGACATTGCCTGAAAGTATGGCATGTGGTCAGTGAAAAGATTTTTTATTTGCTATTGGAAACCGAAGTTTTGTAGGTACACATGAACTGATTAAAGAACAATCACTTTAGACATAAATTTGCATAAATACATAAATTAACTAGTAGTAACTAATGATAAAATTAATATAAAATGTTACTGGATAATTTTGTGCCTACTCTCTGATGAGAAGACAAAGTATTGTAAGGGACGGATGGGGGAGGGCTGGGAAAGGAAACCTAAGAGAAAGGAGAAAAAAAAAAAAAAAAGGATGCAATTCATAGCACTTAAAGGTGCCCATGTTTAAAAGAGAAGGATGGGGAAATTTTCTGGAGGTAGGTATGAAAGGAGAAAAAGGAGAATGTCTTCTTCTGAACCACAAAGTGGCAAGAACTTGTGTCGATTACTCAAACACCACTGAAATACTCCATTATTGAGTTACTTCGAGAAGTAACCCTGAAGAATTTCACTCTGCTGTAGAATATCAGGTATTGCTTTCATTCTAAAAATATAGACTCATGAAAAACGCCTTTTCAAAGGTGCTCATGTTAAGAACCAAGAGCATCACTTCTTTTGAAGTTCTTTGTAAATAAAAATCACAACCATATTACATCGAGTACTTAAAAATACTAATCTGCACTTAAGTGAACAGTGCCAAAGAACATAGACTACCGTGTCCATCCAAAACAATTTTTGGTGCTAACTATACTGATTACAAATGAAAAATAATAATAATAAAACCTCACAATAATACTTTTTTTTTTTTGCTTTTATTTTTTTTTCACTTTTATTTTTTTTTTTCCTCTGTGAAAGAACATTTATATGTCTTACAGGCTATAATAATTGAAAGGTAACTATGACAAATACAGTCCACAATTTGTTTTGCTGGGGAAGTGTGACATGAAGAAGGAATATGTGTATACATAGAAAGTAATGCAGATCATAATTCCATTGAAGTTGCAGATGTATACTGATTTATAGTAGTTGAAAATTTGCCCCAGAATATTTGTCTAGATGTTGTATGCTTTATTAATGTAAAGTTAACAGCTTTGTGTTTTGATTATATAGATTTTAATAAGAAGAATTATCATGCAACATTGTTACAAATACTGGTGGGATCTTTAAAACTAAATTAAATTGTTATGATATGCAAGGAATACAGAAATACTTTCATATTGCAGAAGTGATATAATTATAACGATACTAACTGAGCTAATGTGTATTTTTGAAAGAATTTTCAGTAGCAGAAAAAATCAAAAGCAGTATGGTGAGTTTCTGAACCTAGTGAACCCTTGTCAAAATTATCATTAACTTCATTTGTGCTGCACACAGCTTGTAAGAATTTATTCCATTGCTTTGGCATTTATTGTAGCTTCCAGAATGTGTTTAGTCTGCCTTTTTAAAAATAAATAAATAAATCATTTACCTTTAAAGAGGACAGAAATCATCTTAATTTAGAGGAATTCTACTGTTTTCAGACTAACATATATTCAGGTATGCGTATATATCAAGATATTATATTAGATATAGATAGATAAATATTAATCTGCCAGTACTATGGTTCAGTTGTTTTTGACAGATTTATTGATTGTGTCTGCTGCAAGTGTGTTTTTTTACTGGAAATTGACACCCACAATCAAATGGAAAAGATGGATTCTTTAAAAATTGCATTTTTTCAATGATTCTTGTAATTAATCCTTTTGTATTGACAGTTTCCAGGAGCTATGTTGCCAGGACTGGTCTTTATCACCGAACAATTAAGCAACAGGTTTAAAAAAAAAAAAAAAAGCTCATTTCAGGAACTGCCATATGACATTAGAAAAATAAAAGGGTCTGAACTGTTTTCTTGCTTTGATTTTGGCTTTAATTAATATTCCCAGATGTGCTTTGTTTTAGATAATTTTTGCCTGCTATGACTGCTAGCGTCCATTTCAGGGATCTGTAGCTACACAGGAGCCCATATTGCTAGTGCTGTGCAAGGCATTATACCAAGATGGAATTTAGCACTTGGGCCGTCCTGCTGTTACTAGTGTGACCATGTTTCTTCTGGGCCTTGCTTCCCTACAGGAATTGGAACTTGTCAGAGTTGAGCTCCTCCAAGATCTCTCATTATTTGTTTTCACTGTAGCTCTGTTGGCATGTCTCTAATTCTAAATCAACTTTTCACTGTTGTAATGAATCCTGCCTCCTTTCACGCCTGGATTGTAATCTCTTTTGTGACATCTAGATGTAAATTATTTGTGTTTAATTTTATTTTATCCTCTCATATGAGAGGGTAGAGCTCGTTCATTTTTATCTGCCCTGTGATGAACAAATAAACTGATTATGTAAGTGAACCTAGGAAATGCAGAAGGAGGAATGTCAGAGAAGCCTTTCTGCAAATATTCTGCATAATCAAACTTTTCTAAATGAAGCATTGAAGTTCTGCAAGTGAAATAAAGCAGTTGCTGCTGAATGCATGCTGTAAAGACAAGCCTTATAATGTTTTTCATTTGTTGAGGTTTCTTTGCATTAATTAAAATTGTTAAAAACACACACATACAACAAGTATTTTAATGTGACCTTCATTTGGCATTTATTTTAATTTTTCTTCTATTTTATTTAATTCTTCCACTTCTGTTGTTCAATTAGTGTTTGACCCCTTTAGCAGAGATGTAAATTAAATGACATTTCAATGCCATCCCATATTTAAAATACTGTGTTAGTTGTGGATCATAAAGGATGATCTTCATTCTTTAGCTAACTTATTCATTTAACAATTTCCCTCCAGAAGTTCCAGCAGAAGGCTCTGAAGCAAACTAAGCAGAAGAAATCTAAGTCGGCTGAATTTCTGATGGGTGAGCCTTGCTTGATGAGTTATTGCTCATAATTTGTGTAAGGATTAATTAACTAATTACAGACAAATGGCTGTGGGCGAAATTTTGCTCTTGCTTGTCAGGGTGCAATTTGTAATTATTTTAATCATTTATTCTTTTTTTTTTTTTTTTTTTAGAGTTAATTTTAACCTAATTCTGTTTTGGCGACATTTGAGGATGATACACTTGAGTCTTTCAGCAAAGGAATTACTAGAAGGAATTTTCTGCTTGTCATTGAAATACACTTTGCCATAATGTGCTCTTCTGACCTCCTTGTTTTCCATAGTAAAAGAAGAGAGAGAGAGAGCAGCAACAGAAGGCATTGAAAATCCAGCTTTTAACATCAGCAGCACAGATCTTTCAGCATATCAGACTTCAGAAGAGGAAGTTATTAGACATGACAAGCTGCATAGCACCCTTGCAGCTCACCAACAAAAACTGAGGCTGCAAGCCCATGCTGAACCAAGAGGTGAGGCATCAAACTGGATTACCCTCAAATGGAGTGACAGTGGCTGCATTCCTCCTCTAACCTGCACGCTCTGCCGGGCGTTCCCATCCTGACACGTCCAAACAACCACCCCTGAAAGCCCAAAATACTGCTGAAAACATCAGGTGACCACATGTTTAAGGACCTGTGTTCTGTCTTCATGCTCAACTGGCTTAATGGGGATGCAAGTTGCATGGTACTCCCTGCCAGCAGCTGGGAGTGCAGGGAGACAGTTCTTTTTGTAGCACATCCTGTTAATTTGTACCAGGTTGGATTTTGGAGGCACTGCAGCACACAGATGCTGCTCCCTTGCTGGCTCCCAAGCACTGAGTAGTTTTAAACAGCTTACAGATCTGTAATTGATTGTTGTCCTCAGATCTCCCACATGCCCTCAGTCAATCAGCATATTGCCTCTGCTTCATTATATTTTTCAGCCACTTGTGCTCAGATATTTTTCGCAGAGAGTCCTGCTCACAGAGCTTGTCCAGGGGAGTGATGGTATAATACCCGTGTCTTTTAAGCTCAGACTTGATACAGCATCCAAAAGAGATACTACCTTGCAAAGCAATCTGTTTATCTTTTAGGCTAGTTCAAACTACAAAGAGCTTCACTGATACATCACTTTTCCTATCACAGAAATTTGGTGTCTTTTAACCTATTAATTGCTCCATTTTGAATTATTATTAGTATTGAATGTTATGACAAATGGTTATTTTTACTTAATAATATGATGAGGAAAATAACTTAAGAATTTGAAGGCATCTCATGAGATATATGGGGAAAATCTTAGCTAAGATTTAAAGAGCAAGAGTGCTTGAAGTCAGACTCAATCTTCCCTAAATGCCCACTGAAAACACCACTGTATTGGACTGTGTAATCTCATCATCTTCAAGTGGACTGTGAGCATCCATGAATATGTAAATGTGCATCCAAAGCCTGAATTTTACAAAGGAACCAGAGTAAATGGTATGGCTTTGAAATGTCCTGCTCACCTAGCATTTCCGATTACGCTCCCAAGCAGTGATGCTCCTTGCTGAGTACCTTTGAGTAACCAACACAGGTATTTAAATGCATAAGTACAGGCTCGTGAGCTGAACTTTAGGCATTTGCTTTTAAAACTCTGAACTTTGTTGTGTTAAGATTTTATCGTCACAGGACTGGAGAGCCCATGGCTTCTGATGGCCTCTTGCAAAATTAGGTTTGTCTGTTCATTTAGCTTTCATGTGACTACATGGAGCAGAAATTCCCTGTCTTTCCTTTGCCAGCCTGTCAGAACAGTGATTAAGTGGACAAAGGGATTGATTGTTTTTTAATGAAATATTCTATCTGGCAAAAATGAAGTTGGACTCACTGGAGACTATCCACGCTTTCAGTCACTTCTTCAGAAATTCATGAATAATTTCTCCAAGAAAGGAACATTTTTATTTTTTTAAAACCTGAAATGTGTTCTTAAATACTTTTGATATTTCATCCACAGTAGCATTTTGTTTAACAAAACAAAACAAACAAACAAACAAACAAAAAACACCTAACTGAACATAATATTTGTGGAAGGAGCAGAAGTGTTACATTTTGCCTTGAATGCAACACGTTAATATTCAGCTAAGTGTTATCATAGTTTTTAATTGTTGAAAAGAGTTGATTTTTTCCCCTAGCAGTATGTATTCCTCCTCAGCCTTCTGTTAATCCAGTTAACCAAAAGACCAGTTATTCACATAGCTCTGCCTCTAAGTCATGCAGCTATTAAAAAAAATAAAATAAAATCATCCATTTATGCCATCATAAAAAAGTCTAGATTGGAAGAGACCTCTACAGATCATCTGGTCCAATCTTGCATTAAATTATTCTTAGTCTAACTTATGTCAGGACTTGTTTGGCAGTCACAGGGGCCAGTTCAAACTTATCAAGAGTGTTAATAAAACAACAGCTTCAAGCCTGTCCAGAAACCTGCCAAAAATTGAGCTAAACCTTCTGGTACTTCCTGAGCTAATTTTCCCTATCCCCAAGTGTAATAATACTTCATTAAGGAGGGAAAGGGAAAAGCCAACTACATAGATGTAGCATCACATGATTGTAGTAGTAACTGATAGTATTTCACAGTCTGAAGTGAAGACTAGGTTATGAATAGTTTGTCCCTTCTTGCAGCACTGCCCTTCATGTGGTTTGGGTCCAACAGAGCCCAGGGAACCTGTTCCTTCAACCTGCCTGTCTTTGCTTTGCTCCATCCTCATAGCTGCTTCTATTTCAGCTTGCAGCAAAAATGCATGTGAAAACTACCCCCATCTAGTGTGGTGCTAACTCGATCAGCTTCCTTTCTTCTGCCATTAGATCTCAGGAGACACTGTGGAGTTAACAAGAGATGTTTTAAGACCAAAGTCTTTACCCCATCTCTTCTGGTTCCTAGGAGGCAAGGCTTAACGCCACCCTGGAAGCTCCTGCCCTAGGTGAGGATTACCACATGTACATGCAAGGCTTGTTACCTCAGCCTGTAAAGCGACAGCCTTTTCTACACTTCATGCCAGGTTTCCTGAAGGGAAATGCTTGCCAAACACAACAACACAGCCTGTGTAAAATAAACGTATTTTACTCTACAACTGTTTCCATTCATTTTTTTCTCCACTTTTCTTCCCCAGATGCCAATAAAATACACGTCCTTTTAGGATTTCCTCCCCTCCACAACCACCAAGTTCTCCTTTAGTTCTCAGACACCAGGCTGAGATTAGGTTACTTACTCAGTGTGGAATAGCAACTCTAAAGCTTGGTGTTAAACTGCAGAATGCAAAAGCAGTTATAACCTTAAGCACACTATTATTTAATCACGGCATTTAGCAGATTACAGGTTCAACACACTACATAAACAGGCTGGATTTTCAGGCTATGTACTTGGAGGCAGGGCATGAGATGGCATTGCCTTTCCATTGTATTCGCACCCATCACCTGTGTCCTCAAAGGCAGCAAATAATAGCTACAGGGCTGCAATCATTTCCTTCATCTTGTAAGTGTCATAGCCCATTTTTCTGCCAGCAATTGATGGAGGGAAGTGTTCTCTAGGAAAATGTCCACCTGCTTTTGAGTTGTCTTCTCACACACTTCCATGTTAAGGATACTGCAAGGAAGTGTTAATATTCAGCTCTGTGTTTGAGGCAGCCTGAAAACATGTTCCTGAAATTTGGCACAATGTGCAGAATACACAGACTTTTTAGGGATGAAACAGCCCATTATATTGCAGCTTGCTTGCATCTGGCCCCTAAACACCTTCATTCGCAGGTGTGTTGAAGCTATATTGACTTTTACGTTTCCTTTCCCCAGATAACAGTAGATTATCTGAAAATGAAAGAGTTTGTGAACTGATTTTTGCCTTTGATAATTGTGAAGAAAAAAATACTGAAAAGATTTAATTAGAGGCTTTTTCACCTTTCATACTAGATTGGTGGGGACTGCTCTTGGGACTCAAAGTGCAAGTCTCCTGCTTGCTTTGCTTGTGGGGAAACTGAGGAAGAGCATGATGCAGTCACCCTGCAGGCCTGTGATGGAAATAGAAATGAAACCTCTGATCCTTCTTCCATCACTCCGTCATGCTGTTCTGTGCTTCACACAGTCATATTTTCTATGATGGGCCATATTACAAATTTTAACATCATCAGTAGACCATTATTCAGAAATAGGTTGTTGTGTAACATTCTGCTGCCTGCTTTCCATCCTTACTCTTATGTGATGAAGACCTGGTACTGCTGTTAAATATTATAGTGATCCAAGGGAGCTGGTTATTTACTGAGATTTATCTTGTGATTATCAGCCAGCTAATTGGTTACAGTGGGTCCTACCCTATTTTGTCTTTATGATACACTGACATTTTTTGATCACTCCTAACCATCATTTTTGTTTCTTTCTCATGAAATTAAGGTTGCCTAGCAGTGGTCTTATCTTTGCCAAATTGTGCAATTCATTTATTTTTCCTGAAAATACTCAGTTTCCTTGTGACTACATCCAACCATCTCTTCATTCTCCATTTCTCCCTTTATTCAACTCAGCAAGCATTGAATTTGCAAGAATTTTTCATATTGGCTTTCATATCAGTGGGAGGCCAAATAGGCAAATTTCCCGGTGAAAAAGGTTTGGGGTCAGGTCACCCAAATCTGGTGGTCACCCAAAACACGTGAGCTCACGCACCTGATATTAAGGTGAGCACCTATTGGCTTTTCTCTTATTTCCAGAGGGACTTAAGTCCGTAACTCTTGGGACAGTTCACATATGTTCAGACTGGCTTGCTAAAGTCTCTGCCCAGCAAAGATCTTCTAGCTAACTGTTGTGCCAAACTTCCAGGAATGTGCTGTGTTTGGCTGAAGGCAGAACATGAGGGCAGTTGCTCAACCTCAGCTGGATGATGTATGTCACAAGCAATCCCTTAACAAAGGGATATGTACTTAGCATTTTATCATAGGCTTGTAAAACAAATATAAATCTTTTTCAGCATTCAGATCCTTGGTAACTGTGATCAGATAATAGGTTAGTGGCTTATAGCAGTTTGTACTACTCAGTGTTTGTTACAGCCACAGAACAGGTCCAGCTAATCCTGACAAAAGTCCTATGGGATGGTACTGTTTACATTTCTACAAGATAAATACAATTTCCAGCCCTCGCATGGAGAGAGAATATATGTCACAACAAATTAGACTGTGTTCTTTCTGGGGTGCCAGTTACACATGCAAGCTGCAGCATCCAGACTTGGTGCTGTCCGAGCATCCTCCCATTGCATGATCTGCCTTGCATCTGGCCCCTTCAGAGTTGGTTGTACAGAGACCTTCAGATACCATGATACTCCATGGCTTTTGCATACGAGATGAAAGAAAAGCTAGTTGTCTTCTGTATCCTGCATACTTGTGCAAAGTCTAGAGGCAGTCTGACCATAAATGTTTATGATTCAAGTTGAATTGTCTCCAGATGACAAGTGTTCATTTTTTCCTATCACTCCCAATACACAAATCTTTTTTCAAAACTTGCTTATCTCCTAAAGTCAAAAGTCCTAATTAATTCTACCATTTTATTTGCAACAGGCACTGTTAACATCTCATATCATTTGCCCACAGAGATTAACAGCATTTAAAAAGGGGGGGGGGGGGGAGAGGAAGGGGAGGGAAGAAAGCTTGTTCAATTGAAAACTAAAACCAATTCTAATTAGCATAGGTACAGCATGGAATTAACATGGATATACTGTTTCTGGGAGCAAATTAGTTTTATACGCAGTGCTCTACTGCACCACCTCCTAGCTGTGGAGCTAGTCTGTATGTATCTAACACGGTGCTGCCTGCACTCTGTAGGGAACATCACACTGCAGAATAGAGCTGTTGTACTCCTTATCAAAAGCCAAAGTAGAGAAAAGCCTTTGCTTAGGGAAGAGTTACTGCTGAAGGTAGTTCAGCTGTGGCAGGGCAAAATAGGACCTTTCCTGCTCAAGCACGTAACTGGGTGAGAACCTCAATCTGGCAATATGCAGACAAAACAGACTTTGGGAAGGAGCCATGTAGGATATCAACTTCATAATAAAAATATCAGCAAGTGCATCAAAATTAGTCTGTTAAGAGAACTGGGAGCTGAGGCTTTTTGAACAGAATCTAACTGAATTCTGAAGAGATATTAGATGCCCACTGGAGAGACAGTAAGCACAGATGAAAAAACTCAACTGCTAGGAATTCATGTTTATTTGCATGTAAAGAAAATGGGAGCTTGTGACACTGGCGTTTGCATTGAAAAAATATTTTCATAAAGGATGGAACCAGAAATACGAATTAAAAACATACACTTTTTTTCTGAAGCAACAACAAAAAGTTGATATCTAATAATTCAAGTTGTGTGTATGTGGTTCCATGCTTTCTGATTTCAACAGGGACTTGAAATGGAAATGCCAAACCCAGTATGCAGGGCATGATGGATCACCATGTATGCATAGGAATAAAAAGAGTTGTCATTGGAAGTAATTTTGCGTTGAATTACCCAATGTGTAATCCCATTTAAATCAGCAGAACTGCACAAGGTGTAATGTAGTGTGCAAAACGTGATCCATTGCATGCAATTTCAACAAGGATACTATACCACTCATCTAAGTTATGTGCTAAAATTAAATTTGTGAAAGGTATGGGGAGAAGAATTGTGAAGAATGGATGCATTTTATAATTGGGAAATACTCTTTTAGAAGGTGACTAAATATATATTTTAAAGCTAACAGATTGTCCTTGGGAATTATTTGCTTTGTAGTAGGGCTGTAGGACCCTCAAACTTCTTACTGCTTTCTGCAGGTTCCCTTGCTGGAACCAGCTGAGCCTGCTTACCTGGTAGCACTCTGTATCCATTTTCCCAATTAACGTGTCACGTTAGCTAATATCATTCCTAAATGAGCTCTATCATCATCCGTAAATCTTTATTCATGTCTTCAATTGGCAACATTTCCCCAGGTCTCACACTGGTGTTCCTTGGCACAGGACTCTCTGAAAAAAAAAAAAAAAAAAAAAAAAAAAAGGTCTAATTAATGCTGTATGTCTGCATAGAGATATATGTGGTAAGTCTTCTTGGAGTAGAGTCATGGAAAGAAAGATGAGTGAGATGACTATGGTGTTTTCCAAGTGCTGGGCATGCTGCTTAGGTTTGTGCGCAGACGCTTTGCCAGCATCCTGTCAAAACTGACAAGTGAGTTTATTCAAGACTTGCAATATAAACATCAGACACAGTTATGTGGTTTACTCATTACCTATGGTCTCTACTGAGGATAAGAAAAATTACATATGATACCTTTAAAACGTTTTAAAAATTGAAAAGTCAACTGTTGATGATAGTATCTTAACAAGCTGTGTTTTCAAGATGTAATCTACAGTCCAGGCTCTTGCTTCATGGTCTTGAATTTGAGGAGGCCGTTAAAGCCCAATTTTTCATTGAATTCTTCCTAGTACTCATTAAAATGTGAAGTTCTGTGTAAAACTGTCCACCTTCTGATGTATTTGGTAATAATCTGCAATGCTTTGCAGGAATCTTATTTTAGATCTGCATCTAGAATAATATGAATAATATCTATACCTACAGATGACTATTTTAGATATAAATATGATAAAGTAACTTATGTTATCCAAGCTGTTTGGCTTTTATACGTGACATAGATTGGCTTATATAAATTTCAGTAAAGGCATTTGTAATGGCCACAAGCTGAAGTGGAGGTAACTTCACAGAGAATTACTGTTGTTTTGTGGATTACATGTCAATCACTGTTATTCAAAATTATTATTATTTTTTTTAAAACTTCCTAACATTTAGATGTGAGTAGATATAACACAAAATTTTGGAATAATCCTCATAACGTTTTCTTATAAAAGTTTCAAACTTTCCTTAATTATTTTCCAGTTTTAAATCATTCAAGAGCTTTTAAATTCTTTTTTTTTTTTTTCTTCACATCTTCACTTTTTAATTTTTAGAGGGGGCTTCTTTCTTATACTCTCTTATACTATACTTGATTTTGACTTATTCTTTAGACTTTTTTTTTTCTAAAAATGCAAATAAATGAAGTGAAACAAAGAGAAATGTGGGAGGTGGAACCCTTCTTTCCATTTTCTCCTGATTCCAAACCTTAGCTCTTGCTGGTCAAGTTGAGTTAGGCACCTCTCTTAGAGGGTATTCAGGTTTGACCCCAGGACACTGCTTTGGTTCACACAGATGCATATTGTTCTTCTAAAGAAACCAGGAAATATGCAAATACAGAATCTTATACTTGGTCTGCTTAAAGTGTATCTGCATAGCTTCATCATTGTGTTTCAAGTGCACTTTAGGTAAAATGGTTTCTCATACTGGAATTCATCTTCTAAGATGCCCCCAACTTATTCAAAAGATTTTTAAGAGTTTCCTTATAAACAACCCCACTAATGTTTTGCCAAGTTATTGGTAGAGAGCTCTGTTGACCACACAGCTACCTGAAAAGGGAGAGCTGAAACTCATTAAGGCAAGTTGGCTGAGATCATAATCTGTGCACTGTTTTATAACAAAATTTGATCTATGCAAAAATTTTTGCTTTTGTCCCAAGCATCACTCTGAAAACAAGCATCTGAGAAAGCTTACTTAAGCTTTTATTAATCAGCCACTTGGTTATTAGTAATTCCTTTATTTTTACTTTGGTTAGGAGAAGCTCAACCACTCCAATGTAGTTTTGTTGTTAAACTTAAAACACAGATCAATAATACAATATGAGGGACAATGGAAAAATTGTCCGTCATTGAAATTTCTTTTTGTACACTTGATATGTTATTGGTATAGACTATTTGATTTCCTTGCAGGGTAGAAGACCTTGCAGAAACGTAACTTAGTCATGCCATTTCTGTGGTATTCTCAGGATGTAGACTGTATAATTGATTACAGACATCTTAGCTTAAAATCCGTCTTAGAGTTTCATACAGTCTTAGTAAAATGTATGTAGTCCCCTGGGCTGCATCTGAGGATTACGATAATTTTATTAGCAACTCCTCTTCCCATAATTAAACTGTATAAATTCCCACCTGGTCACTGTAGTGCCAACACCTTTCTTTCCAGTTTTATTTGAATTTATAGATTATTCTTGTTTTGTTCTTCAGTTCTGATTTCCTGAATCATTCATTGTGTTTTCCACAAGGTAACATAATTTTGAGGGAGTGAATAGGGCTTCAAATTGAGTTACTGGGTTGAGTGAACATCTGGTTCAAAGAAAAGACCCACGTATCCAAAGTTGACTAGATCTTCACAGGAGGAGATATTCCAAGTAACTTGCTGTCTGAAAGCACTAAGCTGTACATTGCTGTTCAAAATACCTGCAAGCAAGCTCTGTATTAACATTTGCTTTACTGTGTTTATACCGTGAAGTAGAGTAATGTGAATTCCTTAGTGGACTGTTAATTTACATGTTATACACTTTCAAATATTTCCAAAAGCAAACATGAAATGATTAGTAATTCATTCACATGCTCACAAAATGTTATTAGTAAAATGCTTTGGGCAGTATGTTATGTTGACTAAAATTGATAATTTTGTATTTTAAATCTAAAGTTAACTCCCTCTACCCCTTCCATACCTGAGGATCAGCTGAGTCCAGAGCTGCATATCCTACCTGTAACTGTGTGGTTCAGTTCTCAGGGTATGTTGAGCTGGGAGGAAAAACAAAACAAAACAAAACAAAAAAAAAGCAACAGGACAAGAGCAGCGATCTAAGGTTTGCAGAGATTACTTCTCTTCAGAAAGCCTCTCTGCAAGTCTTCTGTGGTGTTCTATATTTTAAAATGTCTTGTTCTCTTTAAAATCATCATAAGGAGGTGATTCTGACATTTAGTATTCATTCTACCTATGTGAGTTTTAAATTAAAATAAAATTAAAAAAGCAGTACATTGCTATGGAGACATCAAACCTGGTTGTTCTTTTTACTTCTGCACAATTTAGTATCTCCAGTTGTGTGTGGTTCTCACAGAGCTGTAGCCATGGATGAAGTGTTTCGTACTCACTTCTAAGAAGTGAATTTTTTTTTTTTTTTTTTTGAAGAGGACCAAAGAGCAATCTGTTTAATGTTTTTGTCAGTGTATCTCTTTTTAGAATAATGGTTTCCATGCCTTGTAGACTCAAATATAACATGACACTTCCTCCTAAATGCCAGTTATTCTGTCCAGAAGAGTTCTGCAAGTCTTCTCCTCAGAGTTTAATACTAAACCCAAGGGATAAAGAACACAGGGTATTAAAATTCAGTAATAGTTATTGTGGTACTAAGACCATACAGAAGCCCTATGTGCTAACTGCATATTGCTTATATGGTTGCAACGTATAACTATTTACATTTATAGCTATGAATTAACTGAATAGAGAGATGCATCATAATTTTCTTCTTTAGCACATGGGTGAATTATTTTACCAACATGTGAAAGGGTGTTCATATAACATCACGGTATTTTGTGCAAGAGAAAAACAATTACAGTGAATAAGGTAGAATGGCTCTGTTATTGCAGTACATAAGACTTTGATTACATACTGCCAAGATTCATACTAGCCTAGTAGTTGTTGACAGATAAAGTAACAAAAATGAAACTCATTTATTTTTTCTTTATTGAGACCTCAAGGTAAAGCAAATTTTCAGTTCTTGTACTTACTACATTGAAAGAACAGAGACTGACAGTCAAAATGTGCCAGTCCAGAAATATAAATTAAACCTAGTTTCATATCAAAGTTTCATTTAGTCTCTGAGAAGGAGCTGCTGTTCAGATTATTTTTGATCCTAAACCAAATATACTGTTGACTACTATAGTGTGTCTTGGATAAATTAACCCCCTCACACATTTAGTTCTTATGTACTTTCTAGGATATAGATTTGTGCCTGCTCAAGCAATTTTACAATTTGTTATAGTCTTAACTATTTTATTTTTTCCTCTGTTTAATAATAATTTACTGTGTTCACAAACTCAATGAATGTAAGAGTGGTTTTAGTCGAGTAGTACTTTTTCTGAAGGAAGGACATATTTTGAGAGAAAAAAAAATCTCCCCATCCCCCTTGTGTAAAAAGATTTCTTTGGGCTGATGGCACTTGGAGTTCCTCCAGGCAACTAGATGCTGCATTATTCCTTGATAAGTCTAACAAAATACTTTTTTTTTTGTGTGTGTGTGAACTTGATTAGTTTCTGAAGAATGGATACAACTAGCTGTTGAAATGGAAAGTGCTAAAATGAGCATTTTTATTCCATCAAAATCTTGGATTATCTACCTAGCCCAACTGAATATAATTGCTGTTCAGATTAATGAGGCAGTATTCTAGTATCTCCTCTGTAATTAAACACTTCTCTGGTTGAATACAGTATTAAAGATGCACCAGACGTTGAAACCTCAGTGGTGAAATTTAAAACTGATGAAATTGGAGGGGTCAGCTGTGAAACACAAATTTGTCTGCAGCATCGGTAATTCATTTATAAAATGTGTTTCAAGAATAATTTGGCTTATGTTGGGGATGTTGGATATTTATATTTTTTTCTTATCATTCAATCATCTAAACTTGAGAATTTTTTTCATTAGTTCCCAAGTAAAAGTAACATAAAGTACACTTGTTTCCAGAACTACCTTTTCTGACCTTTCACAAGATGATAATTGCAGTACTAGTAGGCTTAGAAGACTTGTTAAAAAAAATTAAGCTTATAAAGTAGCAAGAAATGCCCCTGTGCTTGCTGGTGTCAATTTCAAAATTAACATTTTGGTTCATGTGCTTCTAATAATCACTGACCCTTACTTCATGTGCTTTCCACAGGAAATGAATACAGCAGAAATTACTTTGACCTGCTGATGGATGAGGAAATAAACCCAAGGCAGTGTGGGATGGAGGTCAGTGAAGAAGGTGAGGCAGAATTAAGTATGTAATTTTGGTGTCAGAATATTCTTTTCCATTTATGAAAATTAGGTGACAAAGATCACATATGCAGTTTCATTTAAATATTGAAGTTTACAATTTAAATTATAAGTCTTACCTGCTCTGGACATGATAGGCAGTATACATAGTCTTTGATCAAGGACAGTGAGCTGGTAAAACTGAGGCTGTGCTGTATTCACTCAGCTTATTATAGCAATAACAATGAAGCACACTCCAAGAAAACTGTCTACCCTGTGTTCTCTTTAATTAACCTAGTTAGTCCAGCTTTTTTGCATCCCAAAGTCCTTGTTTGAGAACAATTTTGTCATTAAGTTGAACGTCTGCTTGCCTAACAGAAGAGAAACCCCAGGGTCTGTAACAGTTCTCAGCGTAACAGGAGGCCTCTTTTGGTTTTCTTTTCACCAGTTTAGCCAAGATACTCAGCTTTGTTGTCTGTGGGTACAAGGAGTAGGAGGGTGTGGCTCTGCGGTATGGGGAGAACAGAAGTTATGCCTAGGTATGAGAGAGATTAACTAGGAGGTATTGTCTTTTGCTCTGAGCTGAGGAAATTCTCCTTTGCTTTTAAATAAAAAGGGTGGGAACGGGCCTGCCCGAATTTGCATGGACTTAAGTAAGAACATTATCATGGTAATGAAGTTCTTAGCTGTGCACAGAATGTTTTGGCCCAGCTCCTGTTAAACAACCTGATAGCACGCAAGACTGATTTCCACATTGTTACCTTCCCGGCCGTTCACTTTTTCAATCCTTGTAATTATTTCTACTGCAGAACCTCTCTAGAGACACAGTTGTAGTCAAATGTAGAAAAAAAAAAGTGTAGGTCTGAAAATTTGTCTACTGCAATATCTCAAAATAGTTCACTTTGGAACTCGTGACATTTTTTATTCTGAGTAGATATCAAGATTTAAATTTTGGAGGCAAAAACATGTAACTGAGAAAAAAAAAAAAAGCAGGCTCTAGTACACATCAGTAATTTGAATTTCTGTGTACTGGTGAAAAAAAGATGATGATTTTAGGTTTATCAAGGGCAAATCACATACAACTCTAATTTCCCCATTACTTGTGTAGGACAATGACATACCTTAGAAGTCAACTTCTGTCTCAGAGTTTTTAAGTGAAAGAATTTTTCTTGTCAATACTGCTTTGGTTCATCTTATGAATAGGCATCATGAGTCATGATTTGCTTCATATCCAGAGAATTAAAAGTTTTTTTCTTTTCTTTTCTTTTTTTTTTTTTTTAATTATAATTTGGAAAAAATGAAAGCTCTAAGTCCATCCAGTTGTGGGTGGTGGAGGAAGAGTTAGGTTTAGGCACTTGCATATCAGACCAGACTTGAGGTCTTTGCATGGCTGTCCTTTGGTGCTCTTCCTTTTTCTTCCTTGGCAAAACTCTCACTCAGAGGTTGGGGAAAGGCCTCTTTGTTGCAAGCTTGTTAGGGATGGTGCTGGCCTCAGGTTGGCTGTGTTGAGATCTGCAGAACAGCTAGAGCAATTAAAATGTTATAGTGACTAACATCTCTGCCAAGGACAGTGGTAGGTTGCAGGTTGGATGGAAGCATTTCTCTGAGAGAAATAATGCATACCTGCATGTCACAAATGTGACATTCCATTACAGATTACCACCCCACCTTTCTCTTAATATTTGAAGCTGTAGTATGCTGTGGAGAATTCTGTTCTTTCTACTTATTTATATTTTCTTATCTTCTGTTAGTCATGTTTTACCTAGAACCTTTTGGACTGCATGTTGAAGGCAAGACACTGCAGTTTCAGGTGAATTTTTCTTTGCATTCTCTTGTATAGTCCATTTTGGTATTGGGCAGAAAAACAGTATGGTTCTTCAGAAACAAAACAGAGCTTCACTAGAATTTATCTAAAGCCCTAAAATACCTAGCTATTTGGAGTATGTGTGCATAATATCTTTTTATTTTTATTTTTATTTTTTTTTTCCCCTGTAATAATGTCTTTTACAAAATGTAGAATTCTCCATGGTTTCCTCCTAAATTTTGTAGGATAACTAAATCAAAGTGGAGCCAGTGAAGTTAGTGTGGGGATGTCATAATGTCAGTTTCATGGTCATTCTGTGAATTTGTCCATCCCTTAATCTGATGCCAGACATCTCAACAACTCACTATCCCATATATTCACAAATAGTTCTACGCCCGGTTTCCGTCTTTTCCTTGTAGAAGCGTCAAATAAGTGGAACTGCATTTGTATGTATTGGACAGAGTTTAAAAAGGATAGTCAGAACTGTAATCTGGTCCTAGATGGTGATCGTCTGATTGGAGACCACATGCAATTGCCTTCTCTTTCCATCTAGCCATAAGTGGCCACTAACAAGAGACAGAAGCAGAACAAGATGAAGAATTCTGTGCACACTTTAAAGTTACATAGCTCTTATGACTTAACCTAGTCAGAACCAAAGAGAATAGCCAGTAAAATACAAATCTTCACAAATCTTGTACAATGTTAAGTACAATTTCAATGAGGTCATAGGGGGCTTCTTTAATGGATTTTTTTTCTGTCAAAATTGAGATATTAGCAATTATCTTTTCTATACTTGATAAATAAAACTTGTTCTGGAAATTTGAGTTGATAATGCCCTGAGAAGAAACAACCCCCCATTATGGGTTTGCCTTTCCTCCTCTACCCTCAAGTGAACATTTCATTTAAAAAGAGTCACCCTATGTAATTTGTAGATTACAGTTCACCTACCTTAGGTACACTTTAGTCTTCTACCAGCCTACTTTCACTGATGACTTAGAGAGCCAGAGTCTGGGTGACATGGATAGTCTCAGCTGGTCATTTCTCTCTTAAATATAGACATTTGAAGTGATTTTAGGTCTCATGGAAAAAGGTACATACGTGTGTGTGACCCTTGCTCTGTTTAAAAATCTGTAGATGTTATTGGGAATTTGAATGACAGACCTGCAACATATTGTAATACCACAGCCTATTGTAAAGTCTTCTCACACTAGAAATGTTATCTTTATGGACAGCAAGGTAAATTTTTTAATAAATATCCAAAATCATATTAGAGAAGAAATGGGGTACTTTGATTTTTATTATGAATCAAATAGAATCCATCTGGTAATTTGAATATAGCTAGTAATTTCATCTAGTTTATTAGCAGAATTAGAAAAATTAGGTTTCAGTACGGACCAAGATATAATATTGATCACCCTTGAAAACTGTGCAATTAAATATTTTTTTACTTTAAACTCTGTCATGATTCAGAAGAAAATGACAGCTCTGCAATGAAACTATCACTATAAAAACTAATCTTTGTGTTTCAAAGGGTTTCTTTTGTATTTGTATATGTTTATTTATGGTTCAAAATAATATGCCATGAAATACTACTGGAAGAAACAAAGAAACAATAGATATCTTGCTGATTTATTTATTTATTTATTTTCCCCCAAAAGATCCTGTGAAATTTGAGGAGCAAATCCTATATGGTAAACTGATGAATTTTCTAGAGGAAGAAAGCGAGATGGTGGACTCCCAAGGTAAATAACAAAACCATTTGCATAAAGGAAGACAAAACTCTCTTGTGTCTGGATGTGGGGAGGAGAGTGGGTAATCTTGAACTCAGAAGAAAAAAGGATATTGATTTTAATGTGAGCCTGTAAAACCTTTTCCCCCAAATGTTTTCATTTTGAGTTGCATTTATGTGGTTTTAAGTGTAACTTCAGTGGCATACTTTCTTTAGACTGCTTCACTGTATGTTGAATTCCACCCAAACAAATGAAGATTGGAAAGGTCCTTGCTTACGTGTTTAACGCTAGAAATCTAAGTCTTTATTTAGGCATCCATAAATGGGAGGTCTATTTGTCAGATGTACTGGTCATGTCATACAGTATTTGAGGTTATCTTCACAAGGATTTACACTAACAGACAAGTTAGAAAATGTCTTTTGTGGCTTTGTGAGGAATACCAAATAGATGTTCCGTCTACAGTAGAAACAACAAAGAGTAAGAGAAAATATTTATTTACCTCCAGACAACATTTTTACTTTGGCTGTACTTATTTTTGCAGCCATTTTTAACATCCACTTGATTCATGAAAGTGCTACCACCACAGCCTTTACAGAAGGTACATACCTGCTGTTCTCCTAGGCTTCATCCTAGAATAAGAGATGTGTAAACAAGCCTCAGCTCATGGCTACCCTTGTGTTTTTGAGTATTCCACTCAGTGTGTCTTCTCCCCACCCACCACAACCACCTTTCCAGTCTTTTGTGTAAAATTATTTTCTGTTCTTTGTACTCTATGTGGCTTCTAGTCATATTTTATTTTCTCAGCACCTACTCTGTCAGAGGGACAGAACAAGCTGTTGGCTACAGCACTGGAGCTCCAGGAGTTGCAACATATTTCCTGACAATTGAGCTTGTAAGCAACTTTGTTCTAGAAGAGCTAAAGGATTTCATTGACCTGGGGTTGTGAAATCCCTTGAGCTGGGACTGGTCATATCAGTAACATCTTTGAAACCTATTTTGTCTTACTTTAAATGCAAGGAAAAGAAAGTACAAGCATAGCTAATTCATGCAGATAGTTTAAGCAAAAACCTTTAACAAATTATTAGCAAGTCTCACATTGGTGCACGTTGATATGGACCTCCTCGTTGCTGAGAAAGCTTACAGAAATGCTGCAGGTTGATTGCTGCTTCATATAACAACATAGATTAAGTAAACAAACAAACAAACAAACAAGAAAACTTGTTGCTTGGCTGTGGTGAAGTCAATGTTGATTCTATAGGAAAGATGGTCATGGGGTCTCTACCTGTAGTACTTATGTTGTCCCCCTCTACCAATATTTATGGTATTTCATGGTCTTCAATAGCTTTAATTTGTTTGTTTAAAATATCCCTGTGAGATTAAGGAAAATGTCCTAATGTAATTTATAGGCTGCCCTCAGGTAGGGTCCAGTATTCTTTCCATTAGTGTTTTGACAGTTAGCTGCAGGGGGTGGGGCTCCCCCGAAGCCATGGGAAGGGAGGAGAGAAGGTCTTTCAGACAGTGGTTCAGCCCACCTCACACATGCACCTCTTAATTAAACAGACTAATTACACTCTAGAAGCAGTTCCTCCTTTTTAAATTGGTCTTTAGAAGGGTCTTGGACAACTGACTTAGACTTGACCAAAACAATTTGAATGCATGTGGTGTGCTTTGATGATGGTGATCTCACTTTGAGGCTGCTGAGCAGGTGGGCATCATGCACAGACTAGTCCTTGGAGCCCTGACTTTGCTGCCAGCTCAATGATTTAATTCAAAGGCAAGTAAAGCTACTGAGAGGTGTGTTTTGCACTCCACAAGCACATCAGAGCCTTTGTGAATACTATGAATGTGGAAACTAAAGTAGTCTGCTGATGTCTTCTCTCTTAGCACTTTTATTTCTAAAAGAACCATAATGGATATCAGAGGTAGTGCTATGGATGATGGAATGCTCCATAGAATCCTGGCAGAATTTTTGGCTTTGGCGAATAAAACCCTGAGAAGAGCAGGACTTTCATGAGGAAACAAGGATTGTGCAGTCTCCACCTCTGTGTGCATGTATGGGCTATATTAGTCCTGCTTGTCTGTGGTTCTTCCTACAAATTTTTGAATCTGTTTTCCTCCTCGCACCCCTCCAGCCTTTTTTTTTTTTTTTCTTCTTCCCCCGCCCCCCCAACCCAGAGAACAATTCTCTCAGGTCTGACTTCCCTACCAGTTTTTATGGAAGTGGGCAGCTGAGCAGAGCAGACAAGTGTTATTAATGTCTCCACCGAGGGAAAAACTAATATGGGAGCTTGACCCTTATTAGACATCAGAAAATCCATAGAAAACTAGGATTCATTTGGTTCCACACTTACAGAATGGTTTCCTTTTTTTTTTTTTTTTTAAATTTGACCACTGAACTGAAAAATCACAGTCATACAGTCCTAATTAATAGATGATCTCCAAAGGAAAAGAAAGAATGTATCTCTCAGAACTTATATCATTGCATACTTAAAACATTTTCCACTGAGTAACATGTTGGTCACTCCTATGGTAGGTATTAAATCATATTATAAGTAATCTAAAAGACAATATTGGTTGTCTGTTTTTTTTGAAAGATTGTGGTCCATGTACGTTTAAAATGATGCCAGGTGCCATATCATAGAAAACAATTTTTATTATATTATGATTTGGCAGCAAGAGAAAAATTAAAGTAAAATGTTTTGCAGGATTACAATTGTTTGATGGCCTTTGGTGATGTTCTCTTTTAGCTACAGTTTATACAGTCTTCTAGAGCCAAGTAGCCAAAATGCATTTTCCTTATGGATTTTATAAGTACTTTATACCTTCAAACCTGTGTTGAGGTATAATATGCTGTTGAACCTGTCCTTTAAATTTTCATCTCAGTATTCAAACCACTGCTACCAGATGGACAAGTGCAGGTGTAAATGAAGTTACAAGCAGCCAAGCTAATACTGTATACATTATTTTAATTTTTATTTTTTTATCTGTGCTTAAATGACTGTATGTATCTTTTCACCAAATACTTTTCAAAATTAAACCATAATTTATGTTTGCATTTTTAGCAGTTACTTCCCTTGAAAAGGTTTTAGAAAATGTTATCTCTCTTCTTTTCTTCTTTTTCCACAAAACTCTTGTTAATGAGCCTGGTGTCTTCCAACCAGATTGAATTCACTTGATAGAATTCCTCACAAACATAACAAACACCAAAAGTATATAGTCAGTCAGTTCTACCAAATCACTGTATTGTTGCCTTTGCAGACTGAATGTTTTTATTCTTTTTGTATATAAAGCCAATCTACGCTCAGAGGATTTGCAATAGGAATGTACTGTCCCTTCCATGATGTAAGCTTGCACTGCTCCTGTGAAAGCAGCAAGTCAAATGATTTACACCAGCTGAGCATATGTCCCATTGTGTCAACACAGTATGGAAGGGAACAAGCAATGCTGCATCCTCTGCTGCTGGCAATGTTTTCTTTTCCAGCACTTCCTGGATTTTTTCTGTGCTAGCCAAACCCTTAAAGTTACAGGAAATTTAAATGTAAATATATTTTTTTTTCTTTTTTTTTTCTTTTTTTTTTTTTTTCCTGTTAATAGTTGTAGGTCAAATCACGTTTCATTATGTTTGTAAGATGCTACGCAAAGAGATTCCGTGTACCCTAAGGTAATGGTTTCGGTTGTTTATATCTACTGTACGCTTCCCCTAACATGATTTTGAATTTGTATCCTGTTGTAATTAAATAAAAAACTACTTCCTGTGTGTTGGTGGCACTGAGGTGATTTAAGTACTCAGGAGGCTCAACAATTAAAGTCATTGCACAATGAGTAGTGAGCAAAACTGAAAATTTTAATAGCCTTAGTTTTATCTTTCCTTTTCTGGTCTTCATTAGAGAACGAGAGACTTCAAAGGGGCAGGATAAAAAAATCTTCTAACTGTTTTCATGTCTTAGGATGGACAAAGAGGAAGGCAAATAACTAGATATGCCTAGTTATTAAGAGGAAGGCAAATAACTAGATTTTTTTTTTTTTTTCAGGGAAAGTCAGAGATAACTATGAAAACATGCACTTACACAAAGAAATATGAAGTCAGATGTGGACAGCGTGATATATGTCATATCTCAGTGATCTTAATATAGAGGAATGAGCAAAAATAATTGTCTTTAATATGTGTACTGTAGCAGATATCAATGAGAAGATATGTTTTTAAGTAGCATATTGAATTGGAGTAAAGAAAGGAAACAGTTTGTCTGTGAGGTTAGCTTTATGAATGGGATTTATTTTTATGTATATACAGCACATACCTTTTGGTTCTGCATACATCATGGCAGTGAAATCAATGGAATGATGTGGGTGAGAGCAAAACCGGACCCAATTAATTAGGCGGGAGTTGCACACACACACCTTGGGAAGGAATCTGATCCTCTCGGGTGAGTGGGAGGAAGATGAAATGCTCGGTATGGCTCCCTTAGGGAGGAACCAAAGCCTCCCTTACAACTGAAGTTATTCCTAATCTTCCCCAGGAGTGAAAGCCAAAGTCATTCCAAACCAAAATTCCTTTAAAATTTACTGGGAAGTGAAGTGACCATAGACATGCATTGCACCCCTTTTTTAACCTCTTACGGAAAAAGCTGCACATGCTAAATTTGTTCCTGATGTTGCTTTTGAGGATAGTATTCCATATTCTTGGTAATGGTACTTGGAATCTGCCTGTGTTTTCATGGTTATTCATTTCTAGTAATTTTACAGCATATGCATCATTGTTTTTAAGTTTCGGTGGGCCAAACATCACAAATGAGGAGTACAAATCAATGAATGAAATCTCATTTGCTAAGTGAGAATCTGCCTCTTTTGTTTCAAGCAGCCCGTGTCACCAGTGAAGATTTTCCAGATTCCGTGATGCCTGTCAGCTTCAGTAAGACATGTGACCTTCACAGGGAACTTGAAGATGAAGTGATTCCTTCATATATCAAACAGTTTGAGAGAGATGTTCAGGATGACATAATTCTGCTTGGCAGCTTTTCACTGGAACAGGTCAGAGTTAAGAACTATAAGACAATTTTATCACTGGCTTCATAACATGATGCTAGCTTGTTAACCTTGTACACCCCCATTCTATTTCACTGCCTAGTGATACATATGCTGTGAAGGAAAAAGGTAACCAATTTCATTGGCCAGCTTTATGTCTCTGGAACTTTGCTAAGCTGAGCCTTTATCTTTGTCTCCATTTCAATATGATTAAAAATAGATTGCCTTCCCTGCTCCTTTCCTAAATAGTGGGGTGTCTCTGACTGCTCCACAGTAAATATTGCAATTGAGTTTCAATCAAGAGTCTAAGCTTAGGATATCTCTCTCTGAAAAATTTAACAGAGGCTTATTCATCTATCAACAAGGAAGTTCAGATTGGAACCCAGGCAGGATTTATGTAACAATATTTATTGTAGAGAAGCTAAAATTATTCTCAATTTATAAATCGTTGTGTAAGATTATGGTTTTCCTATGGTTTTCTTTCTGTCATTTCACAGTCTGAAGAGACAAGGTGAGGTTTATGTTGACAAAGGTGCAAATTTTCAGGGTTGAAATGATTCTCTGGGCACCTAACTACCATTTGTCCCTTTGAAAAATCTCATACCAAGACAAGGGGACAGGAAAAGAGATTAATTGATGAATCTATCATTTTTAATTAGCAACATGAGAACAGTGCACTGGCTCTGATGGGCTTAAAATAGGCTATTCAGTGACTGATGGTGATCAAAGCTTTCTTTTATTTTCAGAAGAATTTTTTTTTTTGAAAATTTTCATTGTAGGACTAAACCTCATCATTGCCTAGCTCATGTTGGTGGGGGACACAATTTCTTTCTTTGGTGCTTCTGTCTTAACCGTGGTGTGGCTGTATTTCCTTCCAGATGACTTTTTCATTGCTGTATGCATCATGGGTAAGAGGTGGTTTAGGGAATATTGTTCTGAGAACACAAAATGGGAGGAAAAAAAAGGTAAAAAGGCTCAGTATCAAGAAAATCACCTGCTTCTTGGCACTGATGGAGAAGGAATCTGAGAATAGATGAACTCGGGATACTGCACCTTTCCAGAAGAGGTTATAGTCTGTTGAGAGTCTGTACTTCAACTAAGTTTGGGTTATTTGGTTGTCTGAAAAGACTCAGAAGTCTCTGTGACACCTGAAGAAACACAACAGATTTGTCAGTTCTGTGGTTACATTCCTTCTGAACAGAGTCATTAAGAAGCTGATGGGCTCACTTAGACCTACTTATTGCATTTCTATTTTATTTTCTTCCAAAGGAAAGTAAGTCTTTATTTAACATGATTGCACTGGTATATCATCAGCTTGCAGATAGGGACTCAGTGCTTTATACTGCATAGAAAAAGTCTTGAATGCCTGTGTTTCCTGTCCCTTCCTGCCATGCATCTCTGACTTCAGCTGTCCAAGTCCTATTCAGGAATTCCATCATACTGATGTGATATCAGGTGCTACATCCACATCATGCAATGCTAAGTGTAACAGGAGGATCACTATAAAATCTATACCAGTTTCTAAATTAGTGTTGTATACATCCATCCTTACCTTGGAAGCACATAGAAAGGGGTCTTTCAGCCTCTATCAACAGAAAGCAGAAGATGACATTGGAAACTGGGGTTGCAAACTGTGTTGGGTCTGTCTGGGATGGAGTCACCTTTCCCTGCATCAGCCCACACAGTGCTGTGTTCTGCACTTGTAGCTGGAACAGCACTGATATCACTCCAGTGTTGTGTCTATTGCTGCGTAGTGCTGGCACAACATCAGGAGTCCTTCCAAGCCCCCAAGAGCCAGCAGGCTGAGGTTAGGCAAGTGATGGGGAGGGAACATCTCCAGGGCAGCTGACCTAAGCCAACCAAAGGGATATTCCATAACACCTGATGTCACACTCAGCAATAGAAAGGAGGGCTCTCATGGGGCTGTCCTCCTGAACAAGCACTACGCGTTTTGAGGCCCTGCTTCCTAGGACGTGGCCAAACATCGCTTGTTGATGGGAAGTATATATTTTTTTCCTTTCTCTCTGTGCTTCTGTGCGGCCTTATTGTTTCTTTTGTTTCTTTTTTTTTTCTCCCCATACCCTTTCCCTTTAATTTAACCATTCTCATCTCAAACCTCGAGCTCTTTGTGTTGTATTTTCTCCCCCTTTCTCTTTGAGAAGAGGGGGAGTGAGAGAGCAGTTGTGGTGGAGCTCGGTTGCCCACCTGAGCAAAACCACCACACAAACATGCACCCCTTATGTCCTCCTAGTATTCCAATACATCTAACAAAAATGTGAGCACACTCTGTTCTTCTTTAATAGACGTTCTGTCTGTTTGCTTTAATCTGTGGATATACACCTGTAGCACTGACAGTCAGAAACTACTGACGCGTTTCTGCAGCAGTTGTGCATTCAGAATGCTGTCCTATTCTTCAGAATCTGCCACTGCCATCTTTGGGATGCTGCCAACTTTTGTTGCTTGAATGCATGTTTAGTGATTTGAAAAATCTTTAATTTACTGCATAGTATTTACTTTGTATTGAGAAAAGATCCTCCTCTTCCTTCTGCAGGGTTAGTGAGTAACAGGTGTACTTTAGCCAGCATAATTTATGATTAGTTAATTTAATCTGCCATAAAGACATAAAGTGAGCCTGAAACAATCTTCTATCAATTTTGCCGTTAGAGGTAACATAATATTTTCAAATGTCTACCAAACTGAGTAATTAACCCTCAGGCTGAGTGAAGGAGTCTAATAGACATCTCTCTCACATTCCTTTGCTTTGACAAAATGAAAACAAAACATGGGAGCCCAGGGGTTAAAAATAGCAAGCGAGAGTTTACGGTGCATGTGAACAGTTTTATAACTGAGGTTCAGAAACATACTTGAGCTGTTGCTGCTTCATTTTAGGCTGCCAAAAATTTCCTCCAGTGAGGCGTCTGATTTGCAATAGGGCTTTGCTGGCAGTGTTGGCACAGAGGACATCCATGTATTAACTTTCTATCCCATAGTTCATTGCTTTTCTTCTCTGCTTTGTAGATTCATGGTAAATGGGTGGCTTTTGTTTAAACAGTAACTCAGTGTGTGACATCACCATGATTAAAAGTTTTTGAAACAGCTGATGCATTTTCAATAGTAAAAAAAAAAAAAAAAAAAAAAAAAAAAGTTCTGGAACTTTAAGCTACAGCTTTGTTTCATGTTCTGTTTTGTAATTGCAAAAGCTGATAGTTGAGGTTGGCAAGAAAAAGCATAAGAGGAGATCTGATAGGTTGTTGTAAAGAAAATATTAAGCAGATACTAACATTCTGTTAACCAGCACATTGAAGAATATTAAATTCTGAATACAATACTGTTTCCTGTGGCCTGCCATGTAGCCTTACAGATTTCAGAAGCCCCAATGACATTTGCTTTTAATAAAGAAAAATAAACTGTATTGAAAGAAAATCATAAATTTGGCCCTGTGTTACAGTAAAAACTGTGCAGGTAAAACCAAAGGAGGCTATGCAGAATTCCACTGAAAACATTCTGTAATGAGATAATCCAGGGATGCATGCTTATGGAAAGGACTTGATTTTACAGTGAAAAGAAATGTGCAGAGGAGAGGCCTGACATAATCCTGGCTTAACGTGTTTGATTAAAGGCAAGATGCTTTCAAAATATGAGAGACTGCTGAGGATGAAGCAAACACTGGTGACTGGGGTGAGTTTGTACTTGACAGGCTTTTAGTAACACAGTCTTTCCAATCCTTGATTCAAATGACATGGAAAAGTGCCAGATCTAAGATTTTCAGCTGTTTCTGAACTGAGACAATAAAAGCAACTACTCAAGCTTATGAGTGTTCTCAGAGGAAGTTAAGAGTGAGGCAATGATAAGGATCAATACTGCCCCAGAAGTCAATAATATCTTTCTTGCTTGACCATCTACTTCCTGTGGCTTGGCCAGTGTTCTTGACTACATATAACTTGTTATCAACTTCTATCTTTCTCTAAAGGACTCAGCAGCTGCTTTTAGCCCCCTGTGCAGGCCATAACACCTTGCAGGACTTGGTCATTATGACCATATAGTCAGTTTTGATATAAGGCCTCAATGTAAATTAATCAAGAACCTCTGAAAATAAAGTGCAAATTTTGCTCTTAAGTACTAGCAATTGAATTTATAGTAGTAAGAAATGAGTTATTTGTTGCAGGAGGGTAGTAATAAAATGTTGTCTTTTTTCATGAATTTTACATTTTGGTTAAACAAAGGTTAATGCCTCTGTATTAGACCTAATATTCTTACAGGATCAATATAATCGTTCCTCTGATTCCTTGCCATGTCATAGAGAGATCAATTTGTATGTTGGTAAAGTAATCAGTTTTCCTTTGGTTAACAGTGGATAACATGGGTAAAATTTGATACTATGTAAGGCAATAATGAATTTTCTCTCTAACCAGGATATAATCAGTGGTATCAGGCCTCGGTCATATAAAATACAAATGTGCATTTGCTTGCATGTTCTACCCTATTGGATAACACTGTTATTTACATATAGATGGTACCTGAAGACCTCCTTTCAACAAAGCTGAAACTTGCTAAGCATTATGCCATCCTGTGTGATCATTCCATGTGAATATGATAATTGCATGAATAGGTACAATACAGAATAGGAAGGTAACTTTTGCTCAGATGAAACCTGGCTACTCCTGTTTGACATTTGCCAAGATTTTATGTCTGTGGTGTTCAAATGAGTAATTTCTGTTTTGTTTTGTTTTACTGAGAATTGCAGGTCAAGAATACAAAAGCTGACAGTTTCTCTTACACCCCGCCTTAAAGGTGGGTTACTTTGTTTTCATAAAGCTAGCTATACACTACCCCCATTATTTGAGTGTCAAAGCATCTCCATGGTGTGTTAAAATAATGATTTCTATTCCATTTATGTGAAATAGTAGGAATTTATGGATATCTCCATTTTACTGAGGAAGAACAAGGGTACAGATGGACTAAAATCTATGCCCATTAGAAGTGCTTAGCACCTTATTCTGGAATATGTCATTAGGACAAGCTCATCAAATTCATCGTAGTCCTCCTAAATAGAATACTCGAGAACTACAGAAAAAGCACTTCACTGAAATCTAAGCTCGAAGGGAAAAACACAAGGCAAATTTCTCAAAGCCTGGGACATTGGGCTTCTGGCCTTTGGACTTTTGATGTCATAGAATCATAGAATATCCAAGATGGAAGGCACCACTGGAAGGCACCATTGAGTCCAACTCCTGGGTCTCCAAAGGACACCTCCCCTCCCCCCACCCCACACCCCAAAAAAAAAAAAGATCATGTGTCTGAGAGCATTGTCCAAATGCTTCTTGAAGTCTGGCAGGCTCAGTGCCATGACCACTTCCCTGCAGTCCTGCTTTGTCATAGTCCATGCCTCTCAGCTGTTGGTCTGCACGCATCAGGCAGACTCAAAACCAGACCAGTATGTGTAGCTATGGGGCTTCTCCACTCTGGCAACATGACATTTCCAAATATCTTTATTCTATCAGGCTTGCTCCTGATTCCTCAGCAGGAAGCTTGGGAACCCTCCAGACTTTTAAGGCTCCTTTCCATTGTTTCTGGACTCTCAGATTTACAGGCTTCTTTTGGAGGCAGAGGAGATGGAAAGGGAAGCAAGGAAGCAATGTCAACATAAGAACTCTGGAAAAGATGTTTTACGTATTTGTAAAGAATCTGTCACTGTGCTGTCAGGAAACCCGTAACATTGATAGGGCTGCTCTTTTTAATTGCAGTTCTCTTTTGATTGCTTTGTTCAGGAGGTATGTGGATTTTAAGTCAAGTAAATATTTAGATGGCAGTAATGAAAATCATGTGAAAAATTTTCTTTTATTTTTCACTGAAAAGGAGTTCACTTATGTTTTACTGTGTTCTTTCATTCTTTAAGATCAGAAGGGCAATCAAACAACTAAAACAATTCTTGATATTCTATTGGGCTGGAACAATGAATTGTACAGCTACTGTAAATGATGATACTGCATTTGCTGCTGCTTAAGATAATCTGACTGGTCAGCTCTCTGGCTCATTATCCTAATACAAACTCAAGTAAGGAAGTCTATTTCTATGGTTCAATAAACAGAGGCAATTGGAAAGATTCTTCAAAGAGAATCAGTGATTACCAAATCCTGTTGAAGTTTAAGTGCCTTCATCAAATACTGACCACCTGTTAAAAGAAGCAGATCTCATATGAACATTGTAAAGGAAAGAAAGAACACTACTGACACGTAGAGGCATGAACCTACAAATATAAATACAGTGAAAACAAATTTTTGGTTGCTTATATATTCTCCATTTTTTTTTCCAGTGAGGCTTTATTTGTATTTTTAATACACGTGGAGAAAAATGTAGCCCCACTTGTAGCTAAGTATACTGTTGACTAGTTTTTATGACAGTAGACTCTTTAGGGGGGTTAAGACTACACAGGTTTTACTGAGTTACAAATAAATTAATTTCTCTAAATGTTGTACCTTTTTTCTTCTGTCATCTTACAGTAGAACTGACTTCATTGAGAGGAATCTGTGCTGGATGGTACTTTTGAGCTTTGTTTCATGGAATAGAATAATTCAGGTGTAAAAAGACCTCTGGAGGCTTTCTAGACCAACCTCCTGCACATAGCAGGGCTAACATTGAGCTTTGTCAGGCTTTCCATGTATAATCTGAGTTTAAGGGTTTTGGAGTTGTTCACATCAGTTTCTTAATGTGAAACATAACCAGATCATCTGTAAATTGAGGGGCATAGGAATATTGGGAAAGACAATTTAGTTGCATTACATGCATACTAATTTGCTTCTGTGTACAAAGGTGGGAAATCATCACTGTTGCTTAACCTGCTGGCAATCTGTTAACATAGTTGGTTTCTCTCACTACTGTAGTAGACCCTTGGACAAGACACAGGTTTCAAGACGAGGTGGTTACATTGATAACATATAGCAAAATGTATACATTCAATGATGTCTCATCATAGCATGATGCCATGATATCATTGCTCACGTCAGCATTTGGAGAACAAATCAGACAAGAAGAGCTACATTTCAGCTGAAAATGTGAACCAATTGTGCATTTCAGTTAAGGTTGAATAGAGATGGAGCAGGATGGGGAATTCCAGGAGATCATCTGTCCTTTATAGAGAAAAAAATTTAGATGTGGCAACTTGTCATTTTCACTCTTTGTACTGGGTCTGGCTGGAATGTTAACTTTCCCGGCAGCAGCCCATACAGTGCCGTACTCTGTACTTGTAGCTGGAACAGCAGTGTTATCACACCAGTGTTGTGGCTACTGCTGAGCAGCAGTGGAACAGCATTGGGCCTTTCTCTAACCCTCCTAGGGGGTGGGCAAAAAAGTGAGGAGAGAAACATCACTAGGGCAGCTGACCTAAACCAATCAAAGGGATATTCCATACCATGTGGTGTCACACTCAGCAATAAAAGGTGGAAACAGGAAGAAGAGGGGAGGGGTGGGCTCTCGAGAAGACGTCGGTCCTCCTCTCGAACACCCGCTGCGTGCGTTGAGGCCTTGCTTCAAGGACGTGGTCAATCATCGCTCATTTGTGGGAAGTAGAGAGTAATTTCTTTCCTCTGCACTTCCATATAGCTTTCATTTATTTTGTTTGTTTGTTTTCCTCCCTTTTTCCCCTTTCCCTTTTATTTCCCCTTAGTTAAATTGTTTAGTTCATGGTAGTCTTTATTTAATTATTATAATTATTTCCCTTTAATTAAATTATCCTTATCTCAACCCGTGAGTTGTTCTTTGCTTTACTTCTCCCCCTCCTTATCTAAAGGAGGGGGAGTGAGAGAGCGGTTGTGGGGTTTAGCTGCCCAGCACGGTAAAACCACCACACTCTTATATCTAAGTCACTTACATACAGTGAACTGTACCTAAAGCATTGTATCCCTCACGGTAATTTTCAAATACTAATGATAAACCAGTGAATTTCTATTAATTACAAATGGTTCAAGTGTGTCTGCACACTTGAAATAGACAATGATGTGAGATTAAATACAAATGGAAGTTACTGAGTAAAGCTAAAGCCAATGCTTTTAGATTACAATTAAGTAGGCAAATTTTCAAGGCAGTGTGATGTCAGTTGAAAAAAGGAATGGGGACTGTAACGTCAGACCTAAACATCAGTTTTTATGGGTCTGTAACAAGCGGATTATTTACTATGACTCAGTTTTTACTATCTGCAAAACATACCTAAAGATAGATACCTGCATTAGGGAAGAATAAAAGAATTAAAGGAGTAAAGTTGCATGAGGGACTTTGAAAAGTTTATAGAAACAATAAAAATATTCTGTGCTGAAATTAACAAACAGGTTTAAATTAAGGAAGAGTGGGGGAAAAATACCCCCACAAAAAAAGACTCAGTATTTCTGATCAGTATTTCCTTTCAGTTTCTCTTCAGTTGTCCATGTCATGGTTTGCTGTCAGTATCCAGAAAGTAGAAAAAACTGTAGAATCCTGATTTTCTACATAGCTTATGAATATATATAGATAGATAGATAGATATTTAATATAAACTATTTATTTTAGATACATGGATTGACATATTTCACTTGGTTTCTACTGGCGATGATTGTTCTATACAAGCTTATACTGGATAGAATATGTTCCCTAATAAGCTGTAGTTGACATCTTCCATCATGTCTTCGTGTTTAGGCTAAGCTTACCTGGATCTTGGTAGCAGGTGATTTCTAGGCTCATCTGAAGAGATCTGAACTTACAGAGTTTTGACAGGCTGGCACATTTATGCTTAAAGTCTCTTCATCAATGGAAACACCATTGCAGCATTGTATATTTTCAGTGCTCTGCTATGGTTGTCAGACACTCTGATAAATGGCCTTGCATACACTTACAACACGCTGTAGATCTTGATGAGGACATCAAAGCTTTATGACCTTGATGCTGCATCTGCTCAACTGTGAAATGAGAAGCATTTGAAGTAGCACCTAGTGGTCCTGAAGAAACTACAGGTGGCCTCTCTGCGTATGGCATGTTAGAAATGAGAAGGGCAAGTCTTCTGTTGTGTGTCTGAAGAGGCAAAATCTTTATTTTGCATGAGCTAGGTAGCTCAGCGGCAGAGATCACTTCTGAATTTTCTTGGTGCCTCTTAAAATAAGTGACTTAAGTTCTTTAAATTGTTTGAATTGTCCTCTTGGATCAAATCCCTGCATGAAAATATCTGAGTTTTGGGGAAATGCAGGTCTTTGTTTAGCATGTTTACTTTACAGCTATGGTTTAAGTTTCTGTATCTGTTCAAGATTAGTGTCTTGAATTGAATATATATGTTATATAAAATTGTACACATCTCCAGCAAGGTACTGCTTTCCAGTGTTGATTGGTAGCTCAGTCTTCAACACAGAAAAGTTGTTACAAGTAAAGTAATACTTTGCAAATTTATCAAAATGATCAGCCTATAATGTTGTCACTAAATGTATCTGTATTACTCTGTGTAACAAGGGTGTAGCATAACTAAAATAAATCTCACTTTGTGTTCTGCAGTATCATTTTTTGAAAGAGCACGAGTTCTTCTATTTCTAGCCATTACAAATGGCTCAGTTGTTTGTTTTTAACTTTATGATCATGAAGAGCAAATTAGTTTAATTTTCTCATTGGAAGGAAAGCCATGGCAGAGGAGTTGCTTTTTCTCTCTTCCTTCTAAAGACATGTTTGAAAGTTTGTGACATGTTTTTGACAGAGGGCACCATGAATTTTGACACAACTTTAACCCTGGTTTTTAGCCATCTCCAGGCCAAGATCAACCAAATTCCAGTAAACAAAGACAAGTAAGAGTAGTGCAGCTTTCAAAGCTTTCAGTCCAGCTACTAAACTCTCTTTGCTTTCCATGAATGGCAGTTATCCTGCTTACCTCTTAATGCCTAATTTCCCTCTGCAGTTAACATGGAGGGGATGGGACTGTCAAAATCTCACTTTGGTGTAAAGAAAAGTGAACATATCTTGCAACATTTTTTTTTCTTGATCTCTTTTTTTTTTTTTTTTTTTTTTTTTTGCTATACATTGCACTAGACCTTGAAAGTCACTGGGATTGAACCTCCTTGCAGCAGACATAGTGTGGAGGAGGAGGGCTGGGTAGTACCAGTGAGACTAGAGACATGGGTTTTGTTTCTATCCCTGCTGAATCTTTGCTAGGTGAGCTCAGGCAAGTCATTTGCACCACACTCCTCCCAAATGTAAAAATGGGGTGGACAGGATGTTATGGCAAAATGATTTGGAATGAGTGGATGGAAATCCTAGGTAAAAGCTTATATTAGGGTGTTTGTTTATGGCTGGAAATGCAGCCTTTTGTGCGTGTTTCCACCTGCACTGTAATGTACTCATAAGTGATTTCTCAAGGTGAAAAAGGAAGGGATGCTGGGATGCATCTCTATGTGTAGTTCCCTACATGTGGAGGGCTACTGCAGTCCCTGCTGGTGGCGTCTCCGCGCTCCCACTGCTGTGCCCCTATCTAGTGGGGAGAACCTGCAGGAAGGTGGACCCTCACAGCATTACTCACAAGAAGTGCTATTTCATTAGGGCTGAAGCTCAACTTAAAATTTCAAATCACAGTGGGGTGAATAGTTTAGTAGAAGTTTGTAATATCAGTACTAGGGCTGGCCAAAAAAAAAGGAAAGGGTAAATATTTTTACCGCAGGACTTCATTAAATGATAGAAAAGCAATTCCGTTTTGCTTAGAAGCTTTGATGAATTTTGTGGGCTTTGTCCTAAGTGGAAAGGATGTGTTTTGTTTACATTTTTCCAAATTGAAAATTGCTAGAGGAATCAAAATCTACCGTTTGTGAAGTAGTTTCACAATGAAAATAGTTGGCACTGATTAATAGCACCAAGTCAGGTTCTTGGTTTTGCCTCTGCTGTAGAAACAATATTTAACATTGTGCTTCTGTAGGCTGATCTCAGACTGAAAGACCTCGTTCAAATATTGGTCTTGATCATGCACTCTGAAATCAATAGATGGGCCATTTGTATAATTACACCTCAAGGTAGCTGATGAAGAAACTAAGAAAGACTTCTGAAGAAGGGAGCTCCACAGCTAAATCGCTGCCTGGGTATCAGGATGGGAAATAGCACCAAGCAGTGCCGGGATTGAGCCCTTCTGTCTTCAGGCAAAAGGCCCTAATTCTCCAGTACATCCCATGTGAGCTCTGATGGGCATCCAGTGGTTCCCAGATTTTAGTCACTTTTTCTGAAGGGGCCCTCTATGTCTATTGACATGAAGAGAAACCACATTTCATGCCTTCTTTTTGGGAACACCCATTGTCAACAATGGGTCATTTTTATGGTCTAGACATGCTGGTGTCATGATGAGAAATGGGTGTTTAGTTACGTGTGCAATGGTATATGCTATTGAGTAAAAGCACTTGGATTTATTCCAGTAAATCTCTGATTCAAAGAATATTGCTACAATGATTATTCCACATTAAAAATGAAACAAAACAAAACAAAACAAAAACAAAAAACCAACTGCACTGGTTTTGAAAACTTACACATTTTTTCCTTTATTAAATTGCTTCCTGGTGATGGAAATGTCTAGGATTTTTTTTTTTTTTTTTTCTCCTACTGCATCTGATTTCCTTTACTTGCACACCCCTGAGGTAATTAGTGTAGGTTAAAATTTACATAACTGACTTTGGGGTTTTGCAAATAAGAAAGATGGAAATTTATTCAAGGTGGTGAATAATTCATTTTAAAGCGAGTTCCTGCTTTTTTTTTTTTTTTTTTTAATCATGTAGAAGATGTATTACAGACTCATAGAGGTTTTCTGAATAGGACCCTAAGCATTGAATTTTTGATATATTTCTTAGTGTAGGTAAAGAAATATTAACCATGACTCATTGCACTTTTCCTGTTCAATAAGATTTGAATAAACTTAACAAATTTATTAGGTAGATGATAGAGCTTTTAAAAAATTATCATGACACACTGTGACAAATATTTTACTAGGATCCAGTAGAAATAGCTTTAACTCATATTCCCATTGCCACTTCAGAGACAGAGATGGAAAACAGCGCAGTTCATACAGAGAATCCCAGTTCATATTTTCTTTTGAATATTCATTATTTAATTAAGATTAGAAAGATAAACAAGGGGATTGGATAGCTATGGGAGTCTGGTAATATAATCTTTTTTTTTTTTTTTTTTTTTATGTAAGCCTAGACTGGCAATGTCTGAAGGTTGTAATCTTACAGCTACTTGATATTTTAAGTGAAAAAAGTTTTCTGTGTTATCTTATTTCTTAACCCAGATGCCCACCTTATAAACATGGCTATTCCAGCTGTCACTAAGAGCTGGATCCAGCAGATAAATCATGAACTAAGCCTTCCTCTTGCCTTCCTAACTTTAGCGTTACCTGCCTCAGTCCAAGACTTTAAAGCCTCTTTCCATTTGCTACCAAACTCTGGTCTGCAGCTTTTGTCACTAAACTTTCTTTAGAACATTTAACACTGTTGCTTGGCACAGTGAAATGTCCCAGACATGACAGCCTGGTGCCCATGCCTTTTGGGAACTAAAAATGTTTCTGTTTGGTCCTTGCTGTCACTGGGATGTCTCTGCTACACTGGCAAGAGCACTTCTCTGTGGGACAGCCAGGGAAGACCAAGCTACACTTTTTCTTGGTGTGTTCTTCTGTGGCTGCACTCCCTACCAGACTGTGGGACTCAGTTGCCCTAACAGAAAGCTCCCAGCTTTGCTGGAGCAAGAGATGGGGCAGGAGCCAGCTCCCAGACCTTCCTAGGGAAGTGGTGTAGGTGGTGATTCACCCGGCTGGAGAAAGAAAATCAGTGACAGTATTTGTGGGGGTGGGAGAAAACATGGGTCCCTGTTCTGGAGACTTATAGTGAACTTAAGCCAAAAGCAGTCCAGGAGCATGAGGGCTTAGGTCCCACTAACAGAGAAGCAATTGTGGAGGGAGCATTGCCCATGATACAACTGCCACATGGAGAGCTGGAAGGGCTCAATGTGAGCCAATTTGGTCATGTCACCTTTGCAATCCAGGTATGTGCAATGCCTGACAGGAGCCTGCAGGATTTATTGTATCCATCTGAGGCTCTCTGCTGAGACAACTGGCAAGTCATACTGTGTTTTAAAGCAAATATGTTGTCTCTACTTTACTTCTAAATAATTTAAACAAGTTATGTTAAAAGCTATACACAGAGATATATGTAATATACTTTTTTGTAGTCTGCTTTCATACTCTGATAATATTTATTTTGGAAATGTAAAGGATTCTTTGCAAATAACTTTCCCAGTGCCTTATTTTTCAAGAGAGATTCCTACCCTTCATTGAAAACAGACAGATTCTTGTCCAGAACTTTTGCATTCTTTCTTCCAAAATATTTTTGGCTTTAAGGCTTGACAACAGTAGATAATTTTACACTTGTAGCTTGTATTTTCATGTTTTTCTGTATGTTTGGAAACAAGCTTTTTTTAAAAAAATTATTTATTTTTTCTTTTTTATTTTTTCGGCATGTAGGTCTCAAAGTACCACAAGGAAGTCTCTCACCAGAACAAACAAAAGTTGCAAGCCAGGATTCATGAGCTCTTTCAAAGGTAGGTCATATAAGAACTACTTTGTACTTCCAACTAATGTGCTTTCCCTCCAAAGGCCTTTCAGTGTTTTACAGATATTAATGAATGGAACTTCTTGCAGACAAAGAACCTCAGACGTAGAAAAATTAAGCCTGTGCTTCTGAAAGAGGCCTCTGTTTTTTGGTTACCTCCATTTTCAGATACCAAGCCTGGGCTGCAATTTTTAAGTGCTATGCACACTGCTTCAGAAGGTGATCAAATGGCTTCTCCTAGTGTCCTTCATCCCTGCCTCTGAGTTACCCTAAGAGAGTAAAGGAAATATGAATTGGAGCAATATTTTCATGATCAAACAATGCATGACCATCAGATAAAGACATGTATCAAAATACCTGTAAAGAAATGAATAGAGGAAATAAATAACTCTCATGGATAGAGCTTAGGAAGCTCTGTTCTACTGTGACAATTGATGAGCATGCTGGTGAGCACAAAAGATGCCTAATTTTACTGACTAAATTATTCTCTTGAATCTAATACCCAACAAAAGGGGAGAAAAGAGGAAAATGTTGCAACCCGAAAAGAGATCAACTGTGGTTATTTAAATGTTTGATGTTCAATAATGAAAACTGTTTACCTTCATAATTGTGTATTAGCAGCTAATAAAGGCAATAGATACAGTAGTTTAAAAGTAATAAAATCAACAACAAAGTGTATTTAATTTTAAATTGAATTGCAAGCAAATGGGTGTCCTAATGAACCCCTGTGTCAATGCAGCTCTAACCAAATTAACTGAAATAATTTCCATCATGAGAAACTAAATAAGTACAAAGTTCCAAACAGACCATTATTTTTGAGGAGGAAAGTTAACTTCTCAGATGTTTCAACTCTAAGAGCTAGCTAGTGACTTTCAAGGGACATCTTCTACTCCCTCCATTTAGGGAAATTGGACCCAAGTTTACCTGAATGCAGCTCAAAGATAAAACTTCTGAGGTTGGTTGACCATGCATTTCTTGTGTTCAGTCCTTAACACCGCAGATTCTCGTCATTAGTTTTGGTCAGTTGTGGCCTGGGCAAAATTCCCAGTTATGTCATTGACACTAATGTCTATGCAGACCTTCCAGCTAATTCAGATGTTGTCTGTGCATTTACATGATTCAATTTTCCTGGTAGAAGAATCTGCAAAACAATTGACCTATGTGCCAGTGACAATTTAGCTGATGCAAATCTCTATATATGTTTCTAAAATAATCTTAAAAAAAAAAAAAAAAAAAAAAGGGTAAGCAAGATCTGAGTAGAAACTGGTTTACAGCAATGTGTCAAGAATTTGGAGACAGGACTACCTATTTTGCATTATTGTAAAAGACTTAGTTCTCCATTTGATTCTGCTGAGCACTAAAACTGGAGATTTTCCCATACGTTACAGTGTATTTTGTGCATCCTGTGCATTAAGTAAGGTGGTGTTGGAGTATCCTGTAAAATTCTGTACTTACACCACTTCCCGGAGTTCTGTTTTGGTCTGTGGATCTCCCTTAAGCGAAAATTCCTCATGGTGATATAATTACCCCAAAAGCTACTTTAACAAAAAGTTAACATATGAATGCCAAGGAAAGTTTAATGATTGACATACAGATGAAAAGCTCTGTGTGTGCATTTATGTAGTTATATATACATATACAATTTATCTATATAATACTACTTTAAATTAGGTTTATAAAAAATACAAGATTTATATCTAAAGCTATAAGATTGTTTTGAAAAAAAGACTCAGATTGATAAAAGCAACTCAGTCCCTAAGGAACTAATGATTCCCAAAAACATGTTTCAAAGCTGTCAATTGGTCCTAAAAGTGTCAACAGAGACAATGACTTCCTACTTTAATTTTGTTAATCTTGAATCTGAGCCTAAAAGTTCCTTTATCTCGACATGTGGCACAGACTGACAAATAAAGGTTGTATTACTGGAGCTGTGACTGTATTTTTCCTGTGTTACTTTTTGAAGCCTATCCATTTCTCTGCATTGCACACTGTTGTTTCCCCTAGGTGTTCTCTGCAGGGTTTATGATATATTCCAGGAAAACATCAAACTGTGATGTAGTTCCAATGGCAAGTGTTTCTCATGTCTGCATTGTAGTTGATTTCTTTGCAGTTCTTCTTCCCTCTTCCCTTTGTAGCCACTGCAGAGCAGAAAGTCAGCCATTGACAGCAAAGGTGAATGGATGTGAAGAAGAAATTGTAGCCAGTTTTGGTAATCTTGCAGGCATGAAAACTGGATTAAATGGAGCAGCAAGATTTTGTGGGAAGGTAAGGTTCTCCACAAGTGCTCTTTTTGCTAATGCAAACTGCTAAAAGACTAGATCAATTGTATTGCATTATCCTATATTTTATTTCCTTTCATGGTTTAAGAGGATAGAATTTAGCATGTTTGAAAAAAATATACAACAATAGTACCCATACACTTAAAGAGAACATCTAAAGCTATTAATGGTGAATCATTTGGGCATGACAAGAGTTCTTCAAAACAGTTTGTCAGTGCTGGCCAAGCAAAGTCTTTCAGCAGCAGATGAGAAAGTTATGCCACCATGCAAATGAGACAGGCTTGAAATATGATGAATCTTCTATCTCCTTTTCCTACTCAACTGACACTCGCTTTCAGGAAGGTTGTAAATGCAAGAGAGATTGTGGTATAATTCCTCAGACTGGCGTTTCTGCCCCCCAGTCACTATTCGATTATCTTCCAAATTGCTGTGTTTCAGAGAGATAAAGATTTTTTATGGCTTGCTGACTTGAAACAACCAGAAGAGCCAGAAAAGAGATGGCTAACCGGCCATGCATAGTAATTCCATTGGTAAATGACAAAATCTTTGTTTGTATGACATTTCCAAAATTACTACAGAAGATGAATCTAAAATACAAAATGTCACATTTGGCATGCAAAACTATCACTATATATTTCAGTATAAAATTCATAGAGGCGTTTAATTTAGAATGTGTTTAATAACGAAGTCTGCCTGCATCAGTAATCCTGCCTTGAGGTTTAAAAAGATTGTCTTATTTATTCACATAGTGTTAATTTTTTATATATGATTTAGAAACCAAAAATATTAAGGTTAAATCTTCATTGTTAATTAAGATTTTCTAATTAAGCTGAAAATAATTGTCATTCAGATTAGTTGTTAACTATGGTTTGTGTTGAAAAACAAAAGAACTTTAACAAATTCAACTGTTTATTTAACTGCTTAAATTAATTCCAGAAGCTTTCTATCTATATGGAAATATGCTATCTATTCCGAAATAAATCCAAGGCAGGATTAAAGAAGAGATTATTAGCTACCGTATACTCAAATTGCAAGACTAGTAAACCTACTAGTCAATGTAGCCATTTGATTTTGAAGTGTGACATGGATTCTTATGTTACATTATGCTAGAAGAAGACTACTCTTACACTAGAATTTTCTCAAAATAGTGGAAGAAATTGGTTCCTTATTGGGGGAAAAAAATCACTGCTGATTTGAAGCAGTAAATAATTAATTATTGGAGAAGTCATTTTAGTCATTGAAGTTAACACTGGAGCTAAACTGGGACTGCCTGTTATATGCATGATCTTGCAGAAAGTATTTGGGAATACTTTAAAAAAGTATTTCAGAAAGTATTTGTGAATACATACCAGAAAGACTAATATGTATGCTGATATAGTGGGATGGACCCTATACTATTACACAGATGAGACTTGCAAGGATCATACCACTATGCCTGTTTTCCTCTGCCAACCTCCACACTACAAGCTGAGCATACTAGAAAAGCACCAAAAAGACATTTCAGATACGCAACACAGCATTTATACCATACTAAGCATTCTGTAACTCAGACAACATCTTGTCAACAGCAAGGAGCAGATGTTTCCCTTTGTCTGGACTTGGCATAAAGGTGCCTGTAGGGAGTTGTTATTAAACTCAACACGTGTTGCACTTTGATTACTATTTTTAAGAGAATCTGATTATATGATAAGCAGAAGGTGAAAGGATACTCTGCATATTACACAGCACTAACAGCCTTGGTAAGGCTAATAATTAGTATGAAAACATGGTATGCCCTGCCTCTCTGTGCCTGCAGCCTGCTCATCATGTCATGTATTGTGCCCGTCCTACAAAGCATTAAATATTTTTGAAGGTGTTGCTTTCCAGTGAATTCTGCCTTACTATTGCAGACTAATGGTTTCTGGTGTCATACTTCAACAGCTCCACCTTCCCCTCAAGGATTGAACTGAAGGATTTTATTAGCAGTATTTCTATTATTTTTTTATCTGTTATATCTACGACTTTTGACCTTCCTAATTGCAGATCCTCAGTTAGCAATAGGTAATTGCAGCCTGAACAAGAAATATGCTTCTTGGTAACTATTTTCACAAAGAAATTTTTTTCTGGCTAATTGTATGGCTAAAGTCAGCTCAACCCAGGTCAGTAACTCAGAGCTTTCTCCCTAGGTTAACTGCTCCAAGACATCGCAGCTGATAGAAATCCACATCAAATGCCTGAGGGGAGTCAAAGATAAGGTTCCCAAAGGCCATTATACACTGAAAGTTTCCATTCTCAACCGCTTAGGTGGTCGCTTACTGCAGTGGCCCAAACTGAAGGAACAGCCTTGGATCAGGACCACTCTGCCTGTTAGTCATGATGGAAACTTCTACAACACTGAGATCTACTTCGGACAAAGTATCCACACAGTAAGCAACACATCTTAAATATGCTGTCTTTGCTTTGAAAGTTAAAACACATCCGCTTATTCTCCTTCAGGCTTATATATTTAATGCATTCCATCATATTCATAATTTATTTAATAATTTAAGGTGCAATTTAGGAAGGTGCATTTTTCCCCCCTAGGTTAACCCTCATCACTCACTCTAAAAGTGCCAAATATACACTGCATCATGTAGTGTTGTCAGCTAATTTTAAATTTTACTTTTATTCTCTCTTATCTACGCAGCTTGTCAGCTATGTAATTTGATTTCAGTAAAGTAGCTTTAGAATAATAAATGAACGAGTGGGTGTATATAAACACATGAATGCCCAAATCCTTCTGTGAGCTTTTAGCTCTATTGACCCCTATTTGCCAAAAAAGCAGCATTTGGATTATTTTGGAAGGAGCCCAAACACTTGAGGCTCTATTCTGTCTTTTGTGACTGAGGCATACATATTTTCCTGCCTAAGCATGCTGTGCATGGCAGGATTGTTGTGTGTCAGTTGCTTGCTCTTGTAGCTAATGCCTAGTGCTGGTTGAAGCATTGGTCTTAGCTAAACTCTCTGGCACACAAAAGCTTCTTTACAGTTTGGGAATCAACCCTGTTTTTTCTCAGTGTCTTTTTCTGTTATGAGGCATTGATAGATTAGGAAGGACAGCTTTTCTGTTTTCAATTACTATTTATTTTACAGTACAACCTGAACGGCAGATTTCTTTCCTTCACCCCATCCACTGCATTAAGCATTATGTAGATACAGAACAGAAAGACAGTCCCTATTCCTTTCAGATAAAGCAAATTTACATATCCAACATTGATGCTTTGAGTTACTTGTGGATAGGTCATTTCATCTATTGGGTTTGTGATATGTGAATTGCCTCTAAGTCACATTTTCTGCTGTTTAATTGTTTATCATTTGTAATAGATAATGAACAATCTGTTCATAAATACAGCTGTTGGCATGAAAAGAATCACACATACAAAGAGGGAAATTGTGAATGTGACTCTCACATGATGTTAAAACAAATACATGTAACTGTCAGAGAAATCACTGATGCCAAGTTGAGATTCCTCCATCATTGGGAGGATGAAGTATTGTCTTCTCAGATTTCATTGAAAGACGACTAAGGGCAGTACTACTGAATGACTCCAGCAAGCCCCACCTCTTGCTTTCAGCATTGTGTTTCTCCTGGGTCTCGCCTGCTGCTTTGCTCCCACTGGGGAATGTCCCCTATTCAAAACTGCATGGCTTAGTTCTCACTACTAAGCAAGAGCTAGTTCAGAATGACCAGTCTCTTGTCCAGCTCCTCCACAATGTGAAGGAATCACAGAATCACAGAATTGTCTATGTTGGAAGAGACCTCAAGATCATCGAGTCCAACCTCTGACCTAACACTAACAAGTCCTCCACTAAACCATATCGCTAAGTTCAACATCTAAATGTCTTTTAAAGACCTCCAGGATGGTGACTCCACCACTTCCCTGGGCAGCTCATTCCAATGCCTAGCAACCCTCTCAGTAAAGAAGTTCTTCCTAATATCCAACCTAAAACACCCCTGGCATAACTTTAGCCCGTTCCCTCTCGTCCTGTCACCAGGCATGTGGGAGAACAGACCAACCCCCGCCTCGCTACAGCCTCCTTTAATGTATATTTTATAAAGAGCTGAGCCTCCTTTTCTCCAGGCCTCAACAAGCCCAGCTCCCTCAGCTGCTCCTCGTAGGACTTGTTGAGGAGTATGTGCAAAATCTGAATACTTGTCTTTCTATGAATCTCTGCTGAGTTGTGCAGATACCTCAAAAACTGCTTAGAGATGGCTAATTTTGCTCCATTCAAAGGTCTGAGAGAAATGTTTGGTAATTCTACCATTGTTTCAGAGTTTGATATAAAGTACCCTTTGAATCTCACAGAGGACATCTTCACCAAACTTCATTTTAGTCTAGTTAACCAGTGTGCAGGTCTCAGGGAAGTCCAATTAAAATTCAGGACCAGGAGGAGCAGTTGGACTAAATGAACCCCTGTTGATTCCCTGTCTTCATTACTGTATAATGGATAGAAAATCTTTCATAATTTTAGAAAGCCTCCTTCATCAGCTTATTCTAAATACATACGTGTTGTATCCTGAACATTTCTACTTTTCTGTTCTTCCACCTTGGAATTGCCACAAAATCTGAATGTGTGTTTCAAAAGAAACCCCTAAGATCTGTGCTGAGATGGGGAAAATTTCATGGTTCAGATGATTCGTGTCTACTACAAAACTTAGTGTAAGCAGTGAGGTCTTATTGGTGAGATGCAGATGAGTATCTGGGGTTAAACACAATCATAAATACAGCACTGTTGCCCTGGGATATATTACAGGGGGGAAATGCAAGTGCTCACAGATGAAGAATAAGCTTTTGTTTTCATTGACCAGAATAATGATAGGAGTTTAGTGTAAACATGGTGAAAAGGAAGACATGCATGCTTGATATTGAAGGAAAGCCTAGTTTTAACTAATACATTAGAGAAATTGTTCCAGAACACTACATCCTTCCAAAAATAATAACCTTGTCATGTCGGCAAAGTTGGTGTCAGCATGGGTTACCTGCTGCGTACAGAAAGTGCTGGTCATGTAAGTTAGACCTGCCTCAGGGCTAGTCTGACTTGCGCACCTGACCTTTTAGAAATGTTTTTTGTTCATTAATCAATGTTCTTTGCTCCAGCTTGCCAGCTCCCCTTCCTTCCCCTCCTTCACTGTCCTCCTTTCTAGTTTGTCAGCCTACCTCCCCCAATAACCTCTGACTACATACTAGACAGTGGCTCCTAATAGTTCCAGTTGAATTTTATTTGGTTTTCAGTAAGGCCAGATGGTCACACAAATTATACTGGACAAAACATACACGGATCCTTTGGATAGGGATAAAATGTAACTGCTGTTTCAAATGACTCTACCATTTTAGGAACAGCACCTAACAGCATGATCTGAAGGAGACTTGTTTTAGACCCTGCATTTCAAGGACATTTTCACACATTTAATTTATGCAAAGGGGCTGTAGGCTTTCTGTGAGTTAATGATGTCTGGTTTACATGAAGCAGGAGCTAATCTGAAGCTTCACTCACCTTCTAACACAAATTGAAGTCAAACTCAATCTGAAACAAACAAAAAAATGCAGTAGGTTAAAACTAGAGGTAAAGAACCTTTGTTCTTAAACTTTCAATATGCACTGACGGATTTTTGCCAAGTTTGCATTCAAAGTTGAGTAAGAAGAGGATAAGAAAGCAGAAATGCTTACTTTGCATCTGGTAAGGCAGTTATTGAAATTAGATTTTCCTTGACAGTGCCTGCAAAGTTGTAACTGCATCATCTTTACACCAGCCCAAGGATTTTACTAGTATAATTTCCTTATCAGTGTCTCATAGTGGCCAAAATCCTACTGTAGTTAAATCCTAGGTATTCAGTGAACATTTTTTGCTTAGTGTATTTACAGCAATGCCTTATTACTCCAAAGGATCCATGTCACATCACTGGTGCAGTGTTAGCAAGTCTAGATTATTACATTTTTCAGCTTAATTATGACTTTAAGAGCAGAAACAAAAAGTTGTGGTGCATGAAAGTCTGATTTTGCTCAGAAAAATAAAATTAGTCCACTTAGTTTAGTTCAGTGAAAATTAAAACAGCTGTACAAAATAATTATAACAGTAAGATATCCCACACTTTTCAGAGTCAAAATATTCATTGCCTTCAATGGAATAAAAATTGAGTGTGGCTAAAATGGCACACTTTCTTTAAAACAAACAAACAAACAAACAAAACAAAGCACACACACAACTGTTTTCACCTATAATTTGTTATCATTACAAAAATAATTTCAACTATACATTGAAAGTTTCTCCTACTACAAAAAGTGAATTTGAAAGAAATGTTCCTATTTCAAGTATATGCAGATTTTTAAATTTAATTATAAACAGACCTGGAAACTTTTCCCAGAAAAATATTACCTGTTAGGAAGTGAGGTTTTGTTCAGAAGGGGAAGTTCAGGTAGGAAATTTTCAACATTTATGAATAACACTGTAAGCTGATGAGGTTGCCTGCAAGTGACATTTAGAAAACATTCATTAAGCCACTCATTCACCTGCAATGTCAGTTCAGCTCTAATTAAGGGAATCACAGAATCATAAACCGGTTGAGATGGAAAGGGACCTCTGGAGGTCATCTGGTCCAACACTCCTGCTCAGGCAGGGGCATGTGTGAAGCTTCAGGGCCAGTTTTATCGGTGTTGGGCTTCTCAAGCAGCCTTTTGACCACAGTCTCACTGCACCCATTTGGCAGCTGCCCTTCTTCTGTGCCAGCCTCTCAAAATTGGTACTTTGGCAAAAAGAATGTGAGCTCCAGGAGTATGTCATCACAGGAGTGACACATTTTCCCCAATGTACCTGGAACTGGAGATGGCACTAAATCAGTCCATATGCATATTGAACCTGAGTTGGTGACAGAACAATTCACATATCTGTAGATTTTAAGGAGTATATCAGCTGGTTAATATTTATGTATCAGTGTGGCAAGGTACTAGCAATATTGTAACAGTAGCTGGGTACCATTTTGTTTTACTTGAGGGAAATTCAGTATGAATAAAACAGCAACTTTTCAAACATGACATTTAATCCACACATGTAAATCATACCAGGAGATCTATTATTCATTATTAAAAGGGCACCATATTTTTATTACACTGAAAATGAAACACAAATGCTGTGAAAAATTTAGTGCCTTTTCCTGAAGTTTCAGGACACTTATCATGCAGTCATCTAGCAGAGGCTGACACTCATTTTAAAATATAGCTACAAAAATTAATAAATTTAAGTCTTTTGCTTAGAAAAAGAGGATGTTCCATTTCACTGAATGAGGTGGATTTATTTTTTATTTAAGGCTTCCTAAATACTTAAGATGGCCAAGTACTTTAGTAATGTTAAGACTCAGATTTAGATCTATAACAAGTAAAGTTCATATCTTTGTTGTTATTAGTCATTTCCAGCATTTTCTTCCCTGAAGTGCATTTTGAAAACTACATACATCAGAAACTGATTAACATGTCCTAAGGTATTAATTCTTAAAATATGATGAAACAAACAGTTTCAAGGAACTTACTTTCTGTATGTCAGCAGCTGTCTAAGGACTCTGATGCTTTTAGTAATTACAAAACAAGGTATCATTAGGAAAAGTAGAGCACAAACTTTTTTTCTCCTTTATTTTGTTCTTGAGCTAAATGGTGGCACAGATGAAGAACATTTAGCTGTAGGACACTTTATAGGACATAGCATAAGACTCTGATACACGATGAAAAAGATAGGAAGTAATAACACATGGCAGTGCCAGAGGACTTCTAAAATGAGAGCCTCTTAAATTTTTCCTGGATGCAATTATTTGCAGTTGGGATGATAAGGTGCTACGTGAACCTTTTGGTAAATGCAAAAGCTAAGCTTAGATGGATGCTTGCGTGTATTTGAAGACTGCAATTCTGTTTTTTTTTTTTTTTTTTTTTTATGTTATTTTATTTATTTATTTATTTATTTATTTTTCACACAGCAGGAACACATATATACGACTGCTTCTGGTTTGTTTATCAGAATTTGTTTGGGATTTTGGTTTTCAGGTGCTATTTGCTAACAATCTTTTTGTAACAGATCCTGAAGATGTGTGTTTTCAGAGCAATTCTGTCCTGGCTGTATTACACCTCTGGGGACAGGTCATTATGGTGTATTGCAAGCAGCCCTCAGATTTGGTGCTGTTTATACCATGTTCAGTCTGGTGCTGGACCTTCAGCAGTGCTCCTCTTCCAAATGGTTGTGAACTTTTCTCCTCACTGTGGGTCTAGAAAACAGTGTCATTGTATACCAATCACAATTCAGCTGGAACCAGCTGAATTCCCAGGATGGCACTGGGGCACTTTGCTGCCCGTTGATGGTCTTTACCAACATGGAAAGCTCCATTTCCAGCACTGTGTAAAGACTTGAAGGGATTCATTAAGTCTGGTGTGCTGGCATTATAAAGCCATTGCATAATAGTAGAATCTATTGCATCTACTGTATTAAGTGTTATGCAATTGATTTACATATGGAAAAGGTTAAAGCTTATCCCTGTTTTTGTTTTCAATAATTATTTGGACTTATGTTGTATGTTGTCTAGTCATTGTGTTCATGTAGGATTCTTGGATTGTACTGCATGTGCTCTTGCAGCTTAGACCAAAGCATACTGCCCAAACACCTCAGAAATGTGACCTACATTATAATGCATCGCATCTAATTTAGGATTAGATATGTGGTCTGTATTGGAAATAGCTAGCAGACATATGTTAAAAATCAGGAGTGTCTTGGTACAGGCTTTTACTTTGGACCACTGTGTGTCCTCTTCCTTAATTAATGGGAAATTATATCTGTAAGAGTGCTTGGTATGAGCCAATGGATGCAACAGTTGGGTGCAATATCTTATCGGGCAGATCAGCTGAAACACAGAATGCAGCATTCTCTGCCTTTATCCTTAGCTCCAAGTAAACTGCAGACAACAGAGGACACCAAGAGCAAACTAAATATCTGTCACAACAACAACAAAAAATAATGATGAGAGTGTAAAAATGTTGTGAGTGGAGCAATTCCAGGACTCACCAGATCTGACATTCTGGGACTAAAAAAAGGCTTAAACTGTGTGTTGGTCCATATCTGCAAGCTGTGAGAACCAGAAAAACATCCTCAGAAGGCACTTTTTTTCTTAAAATGTCTGGCTTTGAAGCACTTCGTCTTTTCAATAGTTATCTACCTACCCTATGAGGAAAGAGTGAAGGAGTTAGGCCTTTTCACCCTGAAAAAGAGAAGGTTCAAGGGGGACCTCATCACAGTACTGCAGTACTTAGAGGGTGTCTACAGAGAGGACACAGGCTCTCTCTCCACAAGGAGACACATGGAGAAGACAAGGAGCAAGTGGTACAAGTTGCACCCAGGAGAGATTTCAACTCTATATAAGAAAGGAAATTTACACAGTAAGAGCAATCCATCACTGTAACAACCTCTAAAGGGACATGGTGCAGCTCCCATCACTGATGGCTTTTAAGATGTGGTTGTACAAGTATTCTGGATAATATCATCCAGGCATCTCCTTCCCACAGAAAGATGGACCTGGTGGTCTTTTGAGGTCCCCTCTAACCTGTGCAGTTCTCTGATCTGTGAACTCAACATCAGCAGGCTAATTGCAAAGCTGTACAACAGAAACGCAGAGTACTTTATCATTAAAAAATAAGAGAGAGGGAGGACCTGTTTAAATATGCAAATTTTAAGTAGAATACACAAGAAAAGGGGGATTTGTTTGGAGGAGCCAGTATCCCTGTGTTTTTGCTGAAGGAGCTGTTATCTGAGTCCTGGAGAAGGGAACAGATCCTGAGTGAGGTCTGGACCATCCATGAGCATGACCTCTGCTGTGACAGAACTTTTCTGATCAGGGAAATGTCACTGTGTCCTAGTCCTGATTGAAACTTAAGAAGCCAGCAAGTGTTTTGCGAAATGTGTTTGAGAATCCAGAACAGCATGAGGAAAGAGAACTGGAAGGGAAGAGCCAAAAGGGGAGGAAAACTGTGTGTTACTGCTCTGGGGACATGGGAAGACCCAGGCAGGGAGAGTGTGGTGAGCATCTCAGCACCTCATGCCAAATGAATAGTGTCCTTCTTGGGCTCCTTGGTTTCCTGTGGTCTATGTGTTCTCCTGACATAGAAGAAATAAACTGCTGTTTTGTGTACGGCCTACTGTATCACAGAAAACTGATGCTCTGACCAGGCTGGAATAAATCTCAGGAATAAATAACTGGCACAGGAGTGGCAAAAGAAGTAACCTCAGTTCCTGGTTTCAGCTTACAAAGGCAAATTCTCCTCTTGCACAATGAGGTCAGAATCTACCCAAGCCAGCGGTATATCACCCGAAACTCTCAGGGAGGCTAGTGCTGGCTGTACCATACATTACTACTCCCTGCTGGTCAAAGAACAGAGAAGAATTAGCAGCAGATGTGCCAGGACAATTAGCAACAGATGCAGAGGCTGAAGCTCACAGAATGTGAACATTATTTCCTGGTATTTGCAAAGATAAAAGGCCAGATTCTGGTCCTCTGGTGTAAGGCAATAGAGCTGCAAGAGACAGAATCGGTGTTAACTGTGCCTTGAGTTATCTCCTGGAAGAACAGGAGGCGCTGGAAAATTGTCACTGTTGAATGGCACAAAGGTGTTTCCATCAGGGCAGTCAGAACTGCTCTGAGAAGGCATTGGGGTGCCTTGGCCAGGGAATGTAATTCTCCTGGGTGTGCAGGGCTTGGCAAGCAATGCTGAGCTTGCAGGCGCTGCACCATGAAAACTTCTGTCCCATACTACCCCATAATCAGGAGATTTTGGGTGCTGGATCACAGAGAAAGTAGTGGTACTACAGCAGCATTTAAGGAGATTCTCAAGAAACATGGAGAGAAGACACTTGGATGACCTATGTCAGGCTTGAAAGGTCTCATCTCTTTTTCAGAAAATAGAAATATATACATATATATATATATGGGAAAATGAATCTGCACAGCATCTGCACAGCCCTTTGATTTGTGTGCTATTCTGTATTCAGATACCCGTTTACAGGCAGGCAAAAATGGAAAGATGGGGAAGTAAGTTTCCATTCAGATGATAGATAGATAGATATTCTGATGATAGATAAGACTTTTGGAAAACCCTAATAACCCAATATTGTATTTTTACCTCAGTCCACGTTTGTATTTCCTCTCCTCTGGCCTTTTATAAATTTCAAAGTTACATTAACACTTCCCAAGAATGCCCTTCCATCTGCCTGTATGCTAGCTTTGCATGTAAACAGGGAGGGCTTGAAATCTGGTCATAAAAGCTCCGCCCTGTTTTAACAGTAACAACCTTATCTCCAGCACTTTTCATTTTACATAGTGAAATAATTTATTTTATTTTTTAATGAAATGGTTTGATGGGAACAATCTCCTATTTAAGAGGTTTTATACTGGTGTTTTATGCCAGTAAGGTTCATTTACTACACTTTTCATAATCAGAAATGGTGAACCATTAATTTATATGTTGTTTTGCAAGACTCTTCTATATAATAAGTAAACATCAAGTTGCCTTTACATTTCTTAATTTAGTTTAATCCATTTGAGTGCTAGATGTTTAGTGGTCTTTTTTTTTTTTTTTTTTTTGTGTTATGTGAATTTGGAAATGGCATTTTTATCCTTTTTCTTCTAAATTGAAAGCATTTGAAGGTGCAGAGGAGAGAGGCAAAGGTTTATTTCTTCTCTGACAAGGTTAAAACCCAATAGAAAGTCAGACAAAAGCCCCAGATCCTCACCCTGGATCTGTTTATTGAAATATTCAGATAGAATCCATTCTCTCTCTAGAGTAAATGATTTCTTTGCTGAAATTATGGTGGCATATGGAGAAGTAAGATATATTACAATAAAACTGATATAAAACAGTTGAATTCAGAAATAGTGGGAAGAGATAATTTTAGTTCACCATGATTTAATTCAATTAAATGCAACAATGTTAACTGCAGACTAAGAAGAATTACTTGTGTGTGTGCAGGAACACACAAGCATTATTTATTCTCTACTGCATCTCTATCTGCAGAAGAAATTACACCATGGAAAACCGGGCATAGGATGTTTTCGTACACTGGAAAAAGCCACACACTTCACAGACCTCAGTGGAAATTTCACCTGAGTAAGGAGAAACTGTGAGATAACCTGTCATAGATTAGATCCATGGATTTATGTATTATGCTCTTTTTGGACATCAGCAGTGATGGTGCAGGCCTGTGGACTAACTTGCAAAATGGTGCCTCAAAAGAGGTTGCTACCAGCAGTGAAAATATTAGCTGCTAATTTTTTTCTTCAGGAACAAAACATTCCATCCAGACATGTATGCCCATCCTAAGCATTGCCCCAAGCCAGGCAGTGTTCTCTGCAGATGCATGTTCTCCCACAGCTCCAGAAAGCACCTCTTCTTGTTTCCTCCAAGGACCTTAGGTCTCATAGGGGAGAGCAATTTGCCAATTCCCCTTCCCTTACCATTCATGTTGCTCCCTGCCCTCACCTGCAAACAGGGACACCAGTTCACAGTGGCATGCAGGATCTCAAGGACTGTGGACTTTCATAGAGACATTTCTAAGGTGCCTAAATGCCTTTGTGTTTGCATGTCTATGGGTCTTGCTGGCCATGCCCCAGATCCTCGCTCTTGGACCCTGCCTTGTGGAAGGCTACTGAAGGGCCAGTGGCACAGCCCTGAGCTCCCTCCTGGGGCAGACTGGCCCTGCGGCTGCAGGACAGCAGGCTGTGGCAGATGCATGTTCACCGTGGTGATGGGAATGGGTCTAGCATGGGGATGTCGGGGAGACTCCTTTTCAAAACTCTTCTGTTTCAGCCTGACTGCCTGTTCCTAACCAGCAGTTCCCCTGTATAAGTCATGCTCCCAGCATCCGTCGGGATGAAAATGAAAGCCCACAGGCTTTTCATTTTTTGTATGAATGCTTGGCACACTGGCATAGAGTAACAGGAAGAGATTTGGCAAATATTTCTGTATAGATTCAGCAGAAAGAAATTGCTTATTTGGTAGATATATTTTATTAGACTGTGCAAGCTAAGATGTGTCCTGCCTTGGTCAGACATTTGATGTTCAGGTGTGAGAACTCCCAGAATGAATCTTACAACCTCAGGCTTTGTAGCATACAGTTGTGTGACCAAATCCCTCTTTTTATTCATTATATGTTTGGATTATGGAATGGCATAAACATCCAGCTCCTGTAACTCTGAGCGAAGGGATGCTTTCAGTCCTAAGGAGTGATTTTGCGATCTAAGACTAGGATGAGAGTTTACAGCAAATGAAGAATAACAGTGAGCAGAAAACAAACAAGTGAATTTTTAATAGTCAGTCTGACTACCCTTACGTCAGCTGCCTGACCACTGTCTGTTCATAGACAGGCTGGTAGAAGAGGGCATACTGTTGAGTCAATTTTAAAAAAAAAAGAATAAGTCTGGAAACAAGGGAGAAACTGAAGGGGATGTTGTGATACAGCAGTGATTGCAGCTGCTTATGCTTTGGTATTGCTCAATAATACAGGTAATTGTCTTTGATCGTATCCTTGTAACCACCACCTTTAATTTGTTGCACAGAGGTTACTATCTAGCACCCAGCTAGCCAAATGAAATGTATGGCTTGATTAAGGATCTCTTTTGTCAGTAATTTGTGCCTAATGCTTTTAGCTTTCCCACGGGCTGTTATAGAAAATGGTAAATCTGGTTTAAATGAAACCTGATACTGTTAATGGTTTAATAGCAGCTGCCACAGGGTTATGGCATTTTTCAACAGATCCTTCTGTTACATTCTAAGCCTACACTAAATCTTAGAATATATTTACATAATTAATATAAAGTACACCTACATAATAATGACAATATTTATAGTTTTAAAATATTTCCTTAAATGTCTTCCTCTGTATTGTCATTATTTAATAATATAAAACTTGAAACACAAAAGCATACTATTATAAATAATAATTTATATTTACCTCATCCAAAAATACCTAGAACATAGCACAACTATAAAAGCATAACACCTCCCAACATAGAAATCATTAATGTAGGTAAATCCCTTAACTGCTTCAGAAAAAGACAGAAATTGTTTCTATTTGGAGACAAATGTGTCTATCTGGAGGTCTTGGTCTGAGTTTCAAAAAATGCTGAAGATACATCCTACAAGACACTCAGAAGTTTAAGTACTCAAATTAGAGGACACCCTTGAACATCATGGCTTACATGCCAATTCACAAGGAAGAGAAAGAAGGAGCAAAGGTTCCTCTTTCCCCGTCTTCACTGTAAAACAAGGTAATGTAAATGGGAAGGCAACTGTACCAAGGCAGACACTGCTAAGAACTTTGAGAACTGAAATAGGAAAAAAAAAAAAAGGTGGAAAATGTAAAAATAATACAACAAAGTCTCTATTACAGAAATATCCAAGACAATTTAAGCGATTAGGCAAAATTCCAGTTCTCAATTATCCAGAAGAATGTGTAGGATCTACTGGGTCTAGCTAGGATGTTAACTTTCCCTGCAGCAGCCCATACAGTGCTGTGCTCTGCACTTGTAGCTAGAACAGCAGTGGTATCACACCAGCGTTGTGTCTGCTGCTGAGCCGTGCTGGCACAAGATCAGGACCCTCTCTAACCCTCCTACTAGGGGGTGGGCAAAAAAGTGAGAAAGGAACATCACTTGGGCAGCTGACCTAAACCAACCACAGGGATATTCCATACCATATGATGTCACACTCAACAATAAAAGGTGGAAAAAGGAAGAAGAGGTGAGGGGTGGGTTCTTGTGAAAACATCTGTCCTCCCAAACACTGGCTACATGTGTTGAGGCCCTGCTTCAAGGATGTGGTCAAGCATCTCTCATTTGTGGCAAGTAGAGAGTAATTTCTTTCCTCTGAACTTCCACACAGCCTTTACTTGTTTTATTTTGTTTAGTTTTCCCTTTTCCCCTCCCTTTTCCCCTTTCCCTTTTTCCCTTTATTTAAATTGCTTAATTAATAATAATCTTTCCTTAATAACTATTTTTCCCTTTAATTAAATTATCCTTATCTCCACCCATGAGTTGTTCTTTCCTTTACTTCTTTCCCTCCTCTTCTAAGGAGGGGGAATGAGAGAACGGTTGTGGTGGAGTTCAGCTGCCTAGCATGGTAAAACCACCACAAGGATCAGTGGAGAAGTAAATGTTCTGATGAGTGAGTGGTGTAGCTGACCTATTGTTCCCCTTTCTCCAGGTGACTGCCTTTCAGGTCTGGTAGCCGGGGTATGATGGCAGCCACCTTCCGTGTTCCCGATTTTGCATGTTTTTTAGTTGTCCTTTAGAATGAATTAGAACTGCTCAACAGGACTAGGATTAACCCCCATGTTAATTAAAGAACAGTTAAAATTGTGGCATAGGATTGGATTCCCTTGTCTTTGCCCTGCTTCATCCTCTACTTCTTCATGGCCATCTGCTTCACGTCCAATTTTTTCACACAGCAAATCTTATAGAGGGATTTATGTAACTTCTTTATATCAGGATTCTTCACCCCTGATTTTCAAGTCTATGTCATGGAAGTGCAATTACTCCAGGGCCTTAAGGCCCTCTTCAACAGGTCTATACTCTTCAACAGGTCTAAACCTGCTGAGAATAGCTCTGGCTATCTTATAAAAAGTGTAAAGGGTATTAGCAAGGTTTTGGTATGTTTGAGTTTTCCACCTCAGATTCCTTTTTGACTCCATACTGAGATTCACATACTTTGCAAGAAGGGCTTCCATGTTTTAAGTTAAAGGAGACTACTATTGTGTACCAATATCATTCCCAGAACTGTGTGGAGAATTTATGACTCAGTGAGGAGCAAGCATGTGTTCTCATTAGGTATAAGAGTAGGTGATCAAGTAGGTGAACCCTTCAAAGTTGCTGCAGAAAGAACCCAGTGGTGAATCTGAATAAGATTTCACAGGGACGTCTCATATTCCAATGTTGATTCATTATTATTTTTTTTTTAATTTTCTCGGGGCAATGTTATTCTACTACTGGTAAGTAAAGAGACTTTCAGAAAGCCAGGGGAAAAAAGAAACCACAAAATTAGCATGAATAAAGTGCACAGCATTTTCTGTCCGAGTGGGAAATTGTTCAAAGACGTGATTTAGTGGAAAGAGTTTTTCATTGCTTTAGTGTGCAAAATTAATTCAAAGTTATGATGTTTGTAGAGTGTTATATGATAAAAGAAAGATGTTTCCCTTGTGATGTTTTTAAAACAAATAATTATTTTATTTTCTTCCTTTGCTAGGTTCTACCACCTAGAAAGGCTGTGAAGCCGGGCATGGCAGTACTCTTTGAACTCTTCCTTCTTGGTGGAACCTATACTTGGATTGATCGAGAAGTGGGATGGGGGGTTTTTCCCTTATGTGACAACAGTCTGAATGCTTTGGAGGGAAAGTTTAAATGTCCTTTCCTTAGAGGCCATTATGATTCTAAAATTGACCGATTCAAAAAAATTGAAAATTTAATTTCTCAAGACTTGGACCATTGGTTGTGCAATCTATACTTTCAGGTTTGTACATAAACATTTCTGTTTTGTTTAATTGAGAATAAATTCCACATTTTTTCCCCTGTCATCCTTAATCCTTTGTCCTGTTTTCAGCTAAGATAAAGTTAATTTTCCTCCAAGTAGCTGGTATGGTGCTGTGTTTTGGATTTAGGATGAAAATAATGTTGATAATAGGCCAATGTTTTAATTGTTGCAGAACAGAGCTTACACTAAGCCAAGGACTTTTCAGCTTCTCATTCCACTCTGCCAGTGGTGTGCACCCCCAGCCAGGGGGTGCACAAGAAGCCAGGAGGGGGCAGAACCACACCAGCTGATCCAAACTGGCCAGAGGGATATCCCATAACATATGGTGTCATGCTGAACAATTAATGTGGGGTGACTAGTTGGGGTATGAGGGAGGACCGCTGCTCAGGGATGGGAAGGGCATTGGTCAACAGGTGGTGAGCAATTGCATTGTGCATCACTTGTTTTGTACATATTATTATTATTATTACTGTTACTGTTACTGTTATTACTATTATTGTTTTATTATTTCTCTTTTTTTTTCTGTCCTATTAAACTGTCTTTATCTCAACCCACAAGCTTTTACTTTTTTTCCCCTGATTGTCTCCCCCATCCCACTGTGGAGGGGAGGGTGAGCAAATAGTTGTGTGGGGCTGAACTGCCTGCTGGGTTAAACTACAACATCCTGTCTTCGTAAAAAAGAACAGTTTATCAAGCTACCTACTAGACATATAAAGAAAATGAACATCAAATACATCTCCAACTCTCACCTGAAATTAATGATTTTTCAAAGCCAGATTGTATTTGAAATGCTGAAATACTGTTTGTAGTCCTGGATCAAAAAATAAGACAAAGTTAAAATTCTGAGTTTAAAATTCTGAGTTTAAGCCTGTCACCAGTATATGTGAATTGGCACCACAGTTTTAGTGAATCTCAGAGGTGCTTTTGCAGTTATACATGGCTACAAAATAAAAGAGTGTGGTTTATGATATCATTGCATTTGTATGCCTGGGATCCCTAGCTACCAAGCGGCGATCTGTTGTAGAAACCTTACTTTTGAATAGGTTTTTGTCCAAACATACATAACTTTTTTTTTTTTTTTTTTAATAACTGCTTTAAATAGGCCTGAATTAAGAACTCTTTTTCAGTGGAAGCTTTGTTTCTGGAATTGTAAATTAACTGTGTTGTTTGTAATTGAAATATGTTCCCTCATTTGGAATCCTAATGAGACCTCAAACTTATACCTCTTTTATAGTTGTTTCTGGATCAGGAAAAAGTAGTTACCAAAAGTGGTGAATTTTGAAAGTATCTTAATTATAACATGGGTTACTTAAAATAAAGTGTACTTATTTGTTCTGCATTTTTTTGTAAAGGTGTTTTTAGGGTAATCTTCATTTTTAGATATACTAAGGAATTGAAAATAACTTCAGAATCATGTAAAGCAACAAGAGTTTATAGCAAAAGACATAGCATCAGACAAGCTAGGAAAGGGCAAGAGAAGAGTCAAAGTAGTTGAAATAGGGTAAAAAAACTCAGAAAATTAGCCTTTCAACACAATGCATAATCCTCGTGGCTGGGATGATTTAACAAGCCAGGGAATCTATACTTTCCTAGATGATTTGGACAATGAGTGACCTCCATTTATGGGGTGTCCACCTTAGTCTGTGTGTAAAGGAAATGCATACAGGAAACTGATATGAGAGCAGAGTGTAGTAAATGGAGTATGGAGAAGCAAGAACATCCTAACATGCTCATACCAGTGGACTTCTAGAGTTCACAAATAGTGTATGCTTGTATGTTTTGGCTTTGTGGAATATTGAACTGATTATGTGTTTTGCTTTGTGTTTTTTTTTTTTTTTTTTTTTTTTCCTTAATAGATGATTAAACTACCACAGGATTCAGATAAACATGATGTGCATCTTCATCTCCCACCTGAACTTCCCATGTATTCCAGTATTGCTGAAAAAAATGAAAAGAATGGTGCTTCAGAGAAGGTTAAGTGTCATGGACCACAAGGTGATGATTTCAAACTTTAACATTTAAATTCAGGCTTTTATTGGAGCAACCCTTCATTCCATTTCAATATTAGCTAGTTGTTAGTGTTCTTGTCAGCCTAGATTTTCCTCGTTCAGGTATTGGTCCAACATGCGTTATAGCAGGAATGGTGATTCTTTTTTATTAAGATTGCTTAATTTTGTTTTCAGTTGTGAGCAATTTAAACCACCCTCATTGCTGAAGATGAAACTTTCCATGCTGACTTCTGCTTGAGGCTGAATAATGCTTGGAAAGTCACAGTAATAATAGTTCAGCTGGTTTTGACAACAGGCTTACAGGATTTTTTTTTTTTTTTAATATTACTTTATGTCTAATTATTTTTGGAAGAACTCTAGCACCTCCCTGGGCTAGAACAGGGACTTCAAGTTTGACAAGGAGATAGCTCTAGTGTTATAGTCATGCCTTATGCTATTCCTATGAAATTTTATTAAGATTCAGTCAAGTGGTAACCTAGAGGAAAGCCAAATTATCATTTGCTTATGTGGAGCAGACCTCCCCAGAAGCTTCCTTGCAAAACTTCTAAATGTTCCCATTAGACTGAACATCCTCTCTGGCCTCAGTGAGTCTTCTGAGGTAGCTAAGCTGAAGACATAATTAACCATATTGTGGTGGCCCTTCCCAAATTAGTTATCCTCTTCCCTTAGGAATGCAAAATTGGAAAGAATGGGAGGACACTGCCATTGGGTTTTCTCTTTCAGTGTGTGGGATCTGACTGCAAAGCTGAAAGGGACAATAAGAATTATTTTCTGGCATATAGACATGCTTATGTTCCCTCTTGTTTAATGAATTGAAGGATGCAGCCAACCCACAGGTTTTAGGGTCTGTGTGAGTATTATGTGTAGATCTGAAACAGAGATTTAGTTCTTAAAGACAGAGGTTCATCAGGCATTTGATAACAGCAGCAGTGATGCATGATAGAAGACATGGGAGGAGAAAGAGGAGGATGTTGTAAGGAAAGGAGGAGAGCGGATAAGCAGTAGTCATTTACTGTGGCAAATGAACAGCTCAGGTTGGATGTGTAACATCAGAAGAGTCCAATAGAAGTATTTTCAGACTGTGAGAGATAGTTTAGGAGATAAAGTAAATGAGGTTTGCCCTGCATCACTTTTAGGCTAAGCAGCAACCAAACTGATCAAAAGAGTTTTATGTACCCTGATACCAGAACTACAGAGGTTTAAACATACATCATTATGAGGATTAAGGTCTTTTTGTTGCCGTGAATCTTCTATATGTCTGCTAAGAATCTTCCTTCTCCAGATTCAGAACAAACCAATGAATAGTAGATTCAGAAGGTGGAGTTGCAGCCAATTTTTCTCAACAGTGAAAAAGAGTTATAGACAAGCTTTTAATAAATCAAAACTCATCCTTACCATTATTTTATCCTACCATTATTCTTTCCATGCACACAGACACACACATAACAAAGGGGCTGCAGCTAAATAGATAACTGTTTTGGAAATGAAGAAAAACCTGAGATACTCAGATGCAGAAAGATGTGTTTCTAAGAACTTAGGAAAAGCATTAGTGTATGTCCTATTTGACATGCAGACCTCTGAAATATGCTGATAAGCTGATCATGGAAGATCTGCAATTTCCATGCCACACAGATTTACATTAACAAAATTCCATGAGTAATTTCTGATATTGTTTATATTTATTTATTTTTCTTGGAACCTTCTTTAAAGATATTATTAGCTGCTAATATCCCCCATGGGTTTGCTTTTTAATGTATCTATGCAGTGCTACAGTATGCTGTTTCTGCTGGTGATATGTTGCTAAGAGATTTAATAATGGGTAAACAAACACAACATGTGGTAATCCATTTCAAATTAAAAGTTTATTAAACGCTAGCTTGATGACTTTCTGGCTATTTACAATTAAAGGAATGAACCTTAGGGAACTGGAGATCACGTGGTGAAAAATCACGACTTCAACATTTCCAACAGAAAGATGTGTTTATGATCTGTGGCAAGCTGTCGCACATTGATATGCTCTATAAATACTATATTATATCTGTTAAAACACCAAAAGCAGGAATAAATAAATAAATAAATAAATAAATAAAAGCAGCTCTGTTAATGTGACATTAAGGTTGAGACACAAACCAGAAAAAGCAAGAACAGTCTAAATGAAGACTGGTGTTTTGTAACTCACTCTACTGCAGTAGTCTAAATAGTGAGTGATCTTACATATCAATGCCATATGTGGTGCTGCAACATATAAGCAAAATAGAGCAGGTTAGAAGATGGTGTTTTATCCTTCACTTCAAATTTGTCTTGGTTATATAAGTTTAGGACAGAACCTTCATATTATTTCCACTGACTCCAGGCTACATTATTCTTTTAAACCGTAGATCTTTATTGAGCTAGGTATGGCTCTTCCCTCCTACACAGGATCTCTCTTTCAATGCACACTGTAGGGGAATGCTACCTAATGCTCCCTATAGCTTCCATTCTACCTTCCTTTTAGATTATGAATGTGCATTATCAGATCCAGTGCATGCCTTTAGTCCAAATCACGCCTTTTCTCCATTCTTCTGAAGTGTTATTCCTTGTAAGGTTCATGGAAGAGGACAGCTTCTGCTTCCATGGTCACCATTCTCTGCTGTTTTTAAGAAAAGTTTCTGTTATTTTTAGTCTATTGCCCCATTGCAGGCTCAACAGGCTCTGTCAATAAATAGATGATAATTTCTGCCTGGAATTCATTAGCTATTGTTGTGTGTTTGGAAGGCAGCAACAACTCTAATAACATAGGTATGAAAATTTGATGCAACTAGCATAGGTTTGGATATAAATAAGCAAGTATTCTAAATGCATGAAAACATCTTTAGAATCAATCTCCATATAAAACATTAGACATAAACATTCTTGAAGAGACTGCTCTTTATCAAAGCAAAATCCACAGCTAGATCTCTGTTGACTTTAGCATCCATAGAAGAGGGGATTCACATGTGTAAAAGGCCAGTGTAATTCAGTTGCATTCAGAAGAGTGTTAGCTCTTTCAGCCTCAGCAAAGTAGCTGGACAGAACTTTCATATCTGTTCTCTAGTTCAAACAACTTTAGATCAGACCCATTTAGGAAGTTTTACTCTACACCTGTTGGGAACATTCTTCCAGTTACTTGCTTTGCTATCTGTGCTATTCTTCTGGCTTGTAAAATTAAAGGAAAACCCACTTCATTCTAGTCAGTTATTCACATCTCTTTAAAATTGGCTAGTTTGAAGTTCTGGCACTGAACTAGCATGTAATGATTTGTACTCAAGACCTCAAAAGGGTGCTTAGAAGGGAGAAGGTGGAAGAGTGGCTGAGGAGGAGTAAGATACTAGAATAGCTTTTTCAGTGCAATGTTGTGTGCCATTTTTGGCCAAGTTACAGTAAAAATCACTACCTGGAGCTAAGCACTTATGATAAATGGTACATCTTTTTAAGCAGAATCTTGAAAGTTTCACAACTGTGTGGAACCAGGAGGGGAGTTTTGCATTGTGTTCCTAAGCCATGGCTGCCATTGTGGATGCCCTTGCTTTGAAACCGCATAGGACTGCAGGCTGGGAGTTTGCCTTTACTGAAAGCTAAGGGAAATAAGTGCTATGTGAATTTTTGCTCTAGCCTGTCAGTGTTAGAGCTGAGGCCAAGGTTTTCAAGGAAAATGCTTGAAGGTAGCTGAGTTGTTTTGGTCCCAGCAGCAGGATGATCTCGCTGTAGTAGAGCTATGATACAGGCTATATTAGCCTGGGTAGTGTTACGTTAGCACGATTGCACTACTTGTGTTATCTGGGTTATCAGAGACGTTTGTTGCTGCTGTTTTGCAGGGTGGATGTATCATATGGAAGGACTCCCACTGCCTCATCATTCTTTGGACTAGATCCTTATGAAGGCAACATGCAGATTTTCTAGGCATCTATAGTATTTTCTCTCCAAGAAGTCTGCTTGTCCCTCATTCCCCCTGCTCTACTACACTTCAGGAAGATAAATAAAAAGCAACTTAACTCTTCAAGAATGGTTTTAAGGACATTTATTTGCACTAGCATATAATGGAAAAACAGCTCATTCTTTTCCTAAATTTTATTTTCCTCCCCCTACAAGGTTTGCTGTCTTATGGCTGGCTCATGTGCAACATGAATCAACCAGAAGAAAACTTAATACAGCTGATTTTTTTTTTTTGTTTCCCAAACAACAAGCATATAATGGAAATAAATATTATAAAGTAGAATCATTTTCATTTATACAATTTATCCATTTAAAATACATTATAGAGCATTTTTTTCAGTATTTCTTCCTACTTTTTGCTTGCCTGGCTGTTGAAAGCAGCATTGCTTTCTATCATTTGGCTTTGGCAGTCCCCGAAATACACTGGAGTTGTAAAGCTTTAAACAGTTGCGCAGGTCTTTAATTGTAAATTAGTTTTGACAGAGCTGCTAGGCAAAGGCCTGGCCCATACCGTCATGATGCTAGCTGACAACCCCTTACTGCTCCTGGAGCAAGGAAACATGTGGAAGGAATTGTTCTTCTACATTTCGCAGCTTGTCATTTCCTCTGCAGGGCAACCTCTGACCTCCCTGAAAGATCCTGACACCCATAAGGGAAGTATTCCCACTGTTGTAAAGGAAGTGGAAAAGCAGTTTAATGCTGCAAAAGGAGGAGAAGCGTGTGCACCAGAAGAAACTGGGAGGAAAATGGAAGAGCTTAAAATGCATCCAGCAGGTTAGGACTTTTATTGCATCATTTAATTTACTCAAAGTTTGCAAATAGATCTGTTTGGCATGTGTGTAAATACCCTCATCTCCCTTCCCCTTGCTCTGTGATATCATCTCATAATTATTTCACTAGGCAAAGGAAGTGATGGAAGAGTTTAAGTCGATTCTGAGGGATCAAAAGCAGCTTAGGCAAGAAGGTACAGAAGTGGTGGGCTCCTCTGTCTAAAATGTATTAGTAGGCCAAATGTGTTAGCAATTACAAGGTGTGTGTGGAGTGTACTGACAACATTAAATTATGGCTGGTGTTTCTGTGATGTTTTTACATCCTTTCATTTTATTTGTTCACTTATATCCATGGATTACATGTTGTTAGATGCTTGGGGAGTATTTATTCTTCCTGCAACATTTTTAATAGCAATATCCTTTATTAATTGTGCTGAAATACAGTAGGAGTGCTTGTCTGTATTGACATCAGGTAACATTTGTTTCTGGGACGTGGGATTTCTTTTGAAGGTGAAAGTCTTGCAAATTACACTGTTCTTTTTATCCCAGGTAAATTGTGTTTCTGAGAATTAGGTAGTATAACTCCTAGGTCCTATGCTAAGCTCATATGCTAGCATGATGTCCAGAGACAGATTCACCATAGGACAAGCTAAACGAGGGGTTGCCCCCATAATTAGGGTCTGCAGTTGTACCCAGCACTCGGGGCTCTCCTACCTACTGCAAGGGTCAGCTTTTGTTTTAGGGAATGGATGATTCTCACTCCCTTGAAGTGCAGAGAGAGCTAAATGTGCAAGTGACAATAAATGAATCCTGACACTTGAAAGAAAAGTGCAGTTCTCCTTTTACAGCAGGACGTTATGGTAGGCCATTTTAGACACTGAACAGAAAAAAAAAAAAAAAAAAAAGACGTAAGAAATAGCTACCTGAGGGTTCCTGCATAAGCAGTAGTTCTTGGTATTTTTCAAATCTGTGGTCTTCACAGAACTACACAATAGACATCTGGATGGTGGTTTTAAGCCAGTATTCATGGCAGTTTTCCTTTTAGAGCAACCCCCAAAACAATTCAAAACCATTTCTCTGGAGGTGTTTGTTGACTGACCAAGAAGACTATGTGTCTGCTCTTACGAGCACATGAGTTGAATAGCTCATAGAATGTTAAGTGGGTACAAGCAGAGGTAAGAGCTTGCATGGCATTGCTTAGTAAGGACTTATAACAACTGTGCATTGATATTGACCACCATAGATGCATAAGAAGGAGAATACAGAGTTAATGACAATTTCTGCTAAAGGGTGTTGGTGACAAATATTAACAAGGTTATGGAAAAATTGTAACTAAAATTTCAGTACACCTCATAATAAGACCAACACTTTGTTAACATGTCTTTTCTGGATGTTGTTCCTTCAAAGAATATAATCACGGCTCTAACTTAGATCTTTTTCCCCATGTTTTTACTTTGGGGAAATTTACATGGAAATTCATTCAGTTCATGCGCACATTAGTTGCGCAAAGCAGCTTAGAGCACTCACAGTATTTTAATACGAATAACCTGTATGAACATAATTATATTAAATAATATCTAATGGTATTTTGACATTTGCTTTTTTATCTGGTTTATATTTTTTTTGAAGACTTATTCTCCTTGACAACATTTGGATGGGTCTACATTTAGAATGTATAAGCAATTAATTTTTGTGCAGGTAGACAGCTATTCCTTCTGCTCTCTTCTGCCTATCCCCATCACCAATGTTTACCTGGGTCTAAAACTACAATGTCAAAATTTTATTCAACTTAGTTATGTGGAATTTAGTAGATGTCCAATGTTAAATAAAACATTTTAGGGCTCATATTTTCAATTCAAGGTCTCTTTACAAATACCCTGAAACAATATATTTAAAGAAGTGGTCTGATTTTGAAAGGTGCTAAATTACAATGACTTTGATTGAAGTAAGATTAAGAAATTGTTTTGCGTAATTAGAGGATCTTACTTAGTATACTCTGTAAGAAGAAATACTACAATCACGTACAGAGAATTAAAAAAAAAGATCTGGTATAATAAGGGAGCCTACCTGAACTTCCAGCAGACCTCCAAAAGCATCCCTGGATTTGCAACAGGCAAAAATTATTTTTGTTCATCTTTATTCACATATCAACAGATTTTTTTTTCTTGAAGAGCTCAATTTATGATGCTTGGTAAGTCTATTACATGTTAATTTAATTCAAAACTTTGATTTCAAAAGTTTTGTTTGTTTTATGATGGAGGATTGTCAGTAACGTAACCAGTAAACTCAATATCTGCACTCAGAACTAGAAAGGGGAAAATGTTTCACTTTGAAATCCTCCAATTAGTTATGCAGTATCATGTATAAACTAGGATTTATAGTCTATCTAATGTTTAATTTCAACAGCATTTTCCTGCCCATCAATGCTCACCCCAACAGGCAGTGCCTCCCCAGCCTTCCTGTCAACTGAAGCCTAATTTATTTTTTTCATAGTCTCCAATTACACATGTACCACAGTAAAAATCGTGGAAACGTGTTAAATAATTGTCACAAATATTGTTAGTCAACCTGTGACAGAAAGCTTTCTGTTCATGTTCTGTTTTTCCTTCATTCCAATGCTTTATCACCTTTCTATAGCACACCCAGAAGAAATGTTTGGACCCTGATTTTCAAATCTACCAGCTCAGAAATATTCTTTTGTTTAATGTCTGTTTTCAAAAATAAACCAAATATTGTCTGAGAATATTTAAGAACTTCAATTTGAAACTCCCTCCATGTCTGTGAAAAAAAACATTGCAAGTGAATTGTGTCCTTTCATGATATCAAAAAACATTTGTCTGAACAAAGCTTCAGAATAACACCTAAGAAAGGGAGGCACTCAGTCTAACTTTGGTGCTCTTGCAGATAATACTCAGCATTGTATTCAGAACATATTAAGTTGTCCCCTCCATATAAAAACAAACAAACAAAGACACAAACAGAGACACAGCTTCATTGTACTTTTGTTATTATGTTTGGACAGAAAGAGTTTATTTTTTAAAACAGACTTGTGTAAGTGAGAAATGGTTCTGTTGAGAGGATTGTTCTGTTGAGAATACTCACAGATACTTCTGAAACAATTTTTTGAAAATCATTGAGTCTTCCTTGTAGTATTTCTCATTATGCTGTAACATGATTCTTTTTCTAACATGCTGATTACATCTCCATAACCATTGCATGCAGATGCAAAAGTAATAACCTAAAATAAAAGCCCCCAGAGCTGTTCTCATTGGTAGTTCCTCATGGGTGCCACATTCAAGGGAAATATGTTTTAAAATGAAGGTTACTTGCCCTTCATACTTTGTACAGGCAGAGACTCAGGTGGCTGAACCTTCTCTTTCTCTGATGATTTTTTTTTACTCTAAGTGGGACTGTGTAAAGGATTGGGTGATTCTTGCAGATAGGATTAAATTCAACTCCCACTTACAGTTGTGCAATCAATATAATCCACATTCTTCTCTTTTTCCAATTCTTACCACATCGATTGATTCCCAAAGGGCAGGGTGTAACTGAGGAGAGAGTCCCGTTTGACTTTTCGTGTTGTTCTGTAATTCAACCAAGTTGGAGATTTGTGTGTCTGCTGCCCCACTCCTGGGTGGCACCATTGTAAAATTCTTACCCCCTGACTAAAAAAGAAGTTGTGGCCATCTGAAGGGAGTGCACTTTATCCTTCTCTGACTATAAAAGTCAGAAATATTTCCTGTCAAACCATCTTAAGCTAATTTCCTAGCTGGTGACTGTCCTGTTTCTTTTTGTTCACCTTTTTAAAAATTGAGTGTTTAAAAATGCTCATTTTTATGGTGATAACAATTTCAGTAGAAAGAACAACTGAATTTCTAAACATCTTGTCCAATATTCAAACAGGATAGAGGAGACTCAGATCCAAATTACTTTCTTTTTCTCTTCAATTTTGACTTCTGCAGGTCTCTTCCCACCCCCGAATATCTCAAAATTTCACAGTAAATTATCTATATGTATCCTTTAAAACATTCATAGTACAGACAATTTTTCCCATTCCGTTCCAATCCCAGTTCACAAAGGATGTATCTAACTTTTAGGTTTTAGGGCAACTTTGAAGCAAATGTCTTGCTCTCTGGTTCACTTTGCAGAGTAATCTCAAGATCAGAGGGTCTGGACTCCATTAAGATGAAGCTAAGCAACAGGGTGCACTTTGGGATTATGCATCAGGTAGGACAATTAGGTCCATCAATTTCCAGGATGAGACTAGTGCAAACATGAAAGAAACCCTTCAACACACAGTAGGATACTCAAAGCTTACTGTGGTCCTCGGAATTGCCACTTTCACTCCACAGACCCACTCTTATTGCACCACAGTACTTGTTACAGAAGACATAACCAAAAAGGGTAAATTCCAAACTTGATGTAGGCGATTAAAACATTTACATTATACTCTCCAGGGCCTGAGAGGCAGTAAGACACCCTCCATGATTAAGAGTCATGCTAATACTCTCAGGTATTGCCCCTAAAAGGCTTATGCTGAGAAAAGTAGTTGCATAGAATTAATATTTTAGTTTCCAACTTTCCATCCTTTTTATAAAATGTAGTTCCCAGCTGAACTCATGGACTTGTCACAGGTGACATATTCTTTGCATCTCATATCAGATGTGAGCTATGTAGCATCTAAATTCTTTTTTGGGTGGACCTAATATAACCAAGAAATAAGATCGCCCTCTTTCCCATTCTTTCTTAAATCTAGGTGTTATGTTATGCCTATTCCAAAGTGGTGGGTAAAAATGTCAGCTATTTTTTCCTGTTTGCCTTATACAGATGCATATCATCAAAACCATTCTGCTGGAGTTCCTATTAGTACCTGATCACTGATTTAAAGCATTGCAGTTATATTAAGGTTTTTATTGTTTTTGCCAGGTCCTGGTATAATCCCACTTTCCCATTCTTATGTGAATTATCTAATTTATTAACAGAAAGTTTACCTTGTTGTACCTTTATCATAGTTATGATACCTATCTTTGTTCATTCTTACTTGGTGCTATTTTCTCCTCTTCAAATTGTTCATTTTTATCATGAATGTTATGCTCCCTTGTCAGGGAACAAAATGTGTTTTGAGTCAGTTTACTAAAATAGTCACTGCTAAGTGCTATATCTGGACAAAGTTGACACCTTTGACATTTTCTAAAATGGCAAAAATAACTGTATTTAAGGTATGATTTATGGGTACTATATATCAAAGCAATTTCTATGTTACTACAGTTTCTGATGCAGTCATCCCAACTCCTTCAATGAAGGAGCTGTTGATAACACAGCTAATTAATGTTTTATTAGTTTTCTGTGGTCAATTTTAAAGAGTCTTTAAAAAAAAAAAAAAAAGCTAAAATGCAATTTAATAATGAAGAACTCTGTGAATCTTTTTTTCTTTCTCAGAACTGCTTTTTTTTTTTTTTTTTTTTTTTTTTTTTTTGTGCATATGGAAGAAACAATGTCTACATAGCTCAATTTTATAAGTCGCATTTCCCCCCACTATGAGCAACTCCTATGATTAAAAAGAAGACTGGAGTCTTTAGATGTCTTTCTGATTGCTGGCCTCTATTAAAATCTTCTTAAAATAATAGATAGGTTTAATTCCTCAAGTCAAAGAAAAATTATATCATCTTAAGTATTTTCCATATTTATTATATTGATGAGACTTGGCTATAGAGAAAAAAAAAGGAAGCAAAATCTCTTGTATTGCAAGTTTTAAATGTACCAGGCTAAGGTTTACTTAATTAGAACCTCCAGGCAATAAAGGAGCCCTTTTTTTAAATTCTGTGAATCTTAATATGCTAAATAATGCAAAGCTTCAACTCTTCGAGCATGAGACACACATCTGGCAGCTTAACATTTAAATTACAGAAAAAAAAAAAAACACAACAAAACACAACACTTCAGTAGTAATTTTCATGAAGAAAAGAGTGGGAAATGTATTATAACTAAATTTAATTTCTTTTTAGATTTTTCATCCTGTCTAATTGTAAGCATTTGCCATCTCCTTTATTTATTTATTTTCATACATTTTTTTTTCTGTACTTTTTATTGATCTTTAATTTGAGCAGCTTCTTACTGTTATAGCATTGAAGAGTTACAAGGTGTTTTTACTTGGCAAAAATTGTTTAGAGAAATCTATGAGGAATTAAAGTAATGAGCTCAGTGGTATAGAAAGAGACAAACATTCAGAGGCTTACAAATAAAATATTAAAAAAAAAAAGCATGTAATGATTAAATAACAAACTAGAGATCCCATTTCTAAATTGAGTACCATTGTTTTCTTTATTCTTTTTATTGTGTGACTTTTATTTTTATTTTTTTGTCCAAGGTAATTATTGCTTTGTTCATTTGCCTGCAAAAACGTTGTCAAAGTTTTCATTATTTCAGCAAGGCTATTTGGGAATTATTTCAGTTACAAACAAAATAAATAAATAAATTGCACAACAAAGAAAACCACAGCAACCATCTTTTCAAAGGTATGCTTATATTTTAGTATGTGTCTGTGTATGTGATACATATCTTTTGTATCTGGTCCTGTATCACATGCATGGAATATGTGGAAAGGATTCAAAGTATTTGTGCCACATATGTGCAGAAGTGTGACAAAACCCAGTAACTAATTCGTGTAACTTCACTGATTTCAGTAGACCTCTTCTTTCACCCCACCTGTAAATCCCCTCTGAGTGCTCAGCATATATATATACCTGTATATCCATAGATCTATAAACAAACTGTACCATATTTTTATAACGTATATCTACAGCTATAATAGCTAAAGGCAATTATGTTTTTAAGGACACTTGACTGTCTTTTATTTAGGGGGAATTGGAACCAACTGGGAAAAAAAAAAACACAAAACTAATCATTAAGTATATTTTTGGCTTATCTTCTGTGTGCCATAGATTAAGAAATACAATGCAGACATTTATTTCCTCCTCACCATTGCTTGCCATTATGTGGGAGTACATTTGTGTTCATGCTGCAGGTCACTGCTTTTACGTATTTTGACGGACTCACTAACTAAGTAAACGTTGCTTAGAAAACATTAATACTTCAGATCCCCATGCCTCATTTGGTGACATTCTCAATCCGCAATCATGGCCATGCAAGAAAACAAACTTTCTTCTCTTTTCAGATGAACATATTCCGGAGTGTTTAAAATATCTTTCACTGTTCTTCTTGAGTCTATTTTTTTTCCTACTTATTCTTTCTCCATGGTATTTATACAGTCATTATTTCCTGCACCACAGTATCTGAAGTCTTCCCTGCATCAGCCTAATGCTTCTGGAAGGTAGGAAAAAACAAACAACCTACTTATAAGTAGGACAAATGGGGAAAAATGACCTGCCTGGAGTCATGCAGGACTGTGGTGGAGGAGGGAACAAAACCCAGTTCCTTCCTTTTCAGAGTTTTATCTTATGTACCAATATAAAAATGCACCTTTTCTATTACAGAGAATGATTTTTACCAAGATTGCTCTGGCTATACAGATGATCACTGTGGTATCTTTCAGCTGAAAGAAGAACAAGGAATACGGCACAAGGTACTGGCTTTAGTCTGAGCATCACCATCACCCTGCAAGTGCATGGTGAAGCCACTGGAGCTTCCACCTGTGCCATTTAGGAATAAGTTGGGGGTGTTGTTGTTGCTGGGTTTCTTTAACACTGTGGATTTGATTACAGCTACCATAAAGTTTTACGTGGCCAGCAGTATTTCTGTCTCCTGTGTCTGTCTCAGCCAAAACAAAACAAAACAAAACAAAACAAAACAAAACAAAACAAACAAACAAAAAAATTTCCAAAGAGGAGTAGGAAAGACCATCCAATAATCAGGCAATAATAATAACAGCTTGATCGAGGCTGCACTGCAAGGTGATATAATTTCAGTGATATTTAAATGCAACATAGATTTCCTATGTATATATAAACTTCAAGTCCTCATTTCCTTGTGCAGAAGAACCATCATCAGGTTCTTTTTAGTATTCGTATTCCTTGTAAATTAGTCAAGGACATAATTAATTTGTGAACAAATATTTTGTCAATACAAGGTACCATGAAATCACATATGTATTGTGACAACACCTCCTGGGTGAGTTATACCACATAAATACTGAGAACTAAGACAGAAGGAAAACGTGTTCCTGAAAATTTGTCCATTACTTCTACCTGCATAAGCTGATGTAAGTCAGATATTTTCTAAGCAAAGATGCCAGTTTTGTCTTTAAGTGTTGCTACCCTTTAGCTCTGCATGAACTGTGATTGCAAATGTGAATATTCGAATTAACAGTTCTGGCAATTCATCTCACCCTGTTCTAGTCTACTCTGAAACATTTTTAATGCTTTTAATTGCCAATGGAAAAACGTCATCATGGTTAAACAGTACTCAGAGTACTCTTAAACTTGTATACATGTACTATATGCATATACCTGTACATGTACCATGGTATGAATACCTGGTAGATGGGAATTATTATTGCAACTTTGACTTTATTAGTGTTTTTCCATACTTGGTGATGATTTGCATATAAATATCCATGAACAAAACCAAACTGGGCAATGGGAAATTCCTGCATTTTAAATGACTATGTTTTCAAGTGACTTATTTCTTTAGGGAAGTAACTTAGAGAAATCAGTTATAAATGAGTTTAACTGCAGACTGATGTGTGTGTAGTCTTATATCTATAGGAAGACCAATCTAAAGACCAATGAAGTGGGTGTAATGGGCAAAGCAACCCAACCCATGGGAGTGGTAGAATGAAAGTCATTTCCTACAATCCCATAATAGCACATTGCCTTTGAACAAAATGCCACACTCTTATAGGATCCTCAGATGTGGCTAGCTCTCAAAGCCACATTAAAGTGACCTGATTTTAGCAAGGTGCATAAGCTCAAGGGTAATTCAATACTGTCTAGCCCCTTTGGATTTAGTGAAATGACTCACTAGCTTACAGTTATTGACATGTTTAAATAGATTTCTGAACTGAGAGTCTTACAAGAAAAGTTCTGCACAAAAGAAACGTGAGCATGTGAAATCTCATTTCAAAGGTTGTAAGAGCCCCTCTTTTTTAATAGGATGAGTGAACCCTAATGTTCAGAGATCCCTGTTTTAGCACATTCAAGATTTAGACACTTAATCTGAACTATGTCATTTAGGCCTACTTGTAACTCTAAATTGAAAATGTCTTCTAAAATAATTTTACTCAACAATCGTAAATTGGACACAATACAGAACTAGCATAAACAGGGGGAAGACAGCAGTTCATGTAGTGGATTATTCAACTCGACTACCACTTTTCCTTCTGAAAAAATATATATATGTGTATGTATATATATATATATATTTAAACACAAACAGAATTTTGGGTCTCACCTAACCATTTTGGGAAAAGTAGATTACATCAGTGAAAACAAACATAACCCTTCAGACCTCCAATCACCTATGCTACAGAAGTACATAATCTCCCACTGAGTATCTCCTGAGCAATGGGCATTAGCGACAACTTATTTTTTGTTGCAATTGGAATACACACAGTTGCATGTATTCAAGATATTAAATGTTTTCTATGAAGGACACAGTGCTTCTGGCCAGTAACTTCCATGAGAAGTAAAATATATTCTGTTGCCATAGTCCCATCCTCATGCATATGAGCAAGCTCCTGCTTTTGTACTTCAGACAAGACCAAACATAGTCTCAGAGAAATTCACTCATAATGCTTTTCAATGCTTTTAGGGTTTATGTTTTAAATAATATTTTATATGTATTTTGCACAGGAACTAGTTTCATGGAGACCATGTCAATGTAAGGCACTTTACACACTACAACCAACTATGTAGCCGGGACTTTTTCTAGGGAATTAGGCCAGTCATGTAGTAAAGTGCAATGCTATCAGTAGCTGCTTGGCATTAGTATTTAAAAAGAGCTTTGAGTGTGCTACCCTTTTCTAGTCTGCCTTAACTCTTCATATTTACATAGAATCACTTTTTGACAATATATCCCATTGCTTGTGGCAGCTTTTCCAATAGCTGCTGAATATATAATGCTTGTGTCATGTTTACCAATAACAATGTTCAGCATTATGTAGGCATGGATATGAACCTCTGTCTGTTACGTCCATGAGCCTTAAATTAAAATTCAAAATGTAGCTGCAGTCTAGGTAATCCAAGCTTCAGAATACAAATTTGCCTTTTAGAGCAAAATAGTTTACTGAGTGAAAAAGGAAAAAATAAATCTTTGTAGATTTCGTAATTAGTGAAGTATACAGTGATGTAACTACATCTAAAGCTAAAGCTTGGAAAGCTTGTTCCTTGGAAACTTTGAGATTTTTGAGATCAAGAGAGCAAATTTGGATATTCTTTTTCATTACAATTTGCATAAACATGAAGGCCAGAAGCATCCTTAAATCATTTAGGTTGTCTTCAAGGAAAGTTTAGAAAATTTTAACCACTTCTTCAGTAAGATCAGTAATGTCTTCAAGTGAACTACACTAGTTTCCAGATAGTCATTTACTCTTAACCTTGAAGGCATCAAACACCTAGAAAACCCTTCACAGAGTTTGCTATTGTGCTTAGAAATGTATTAATAGATAGCTTTGTTAAGTCCCCTGAGGAAATCTGTTTAGTAATGGCGTCTCTTAGTGGAAGTGATGTCCAGTCCTCTAAGAAGGGTCAATTAATGCCAAGCACACAAGAAACTTGCAATCACTCAAGAGAAAGGTGACGCTAGTGCTGAATTGGGCCTGAATAATAAGAAGAATTTTATTCCAGTGATAAGCACAGATTATGAATCTATACTTGGTGTTGCACTGAAATATGCAGTACTATCCCAACTCCTCCTCTGTTCTGGCACCAGAGCAGTGTGGCCTGGATCAGAGTGGATCCAGCTGAGAGCTAACCCAATTTAAAAAGAAAGAGGCCAAATAGTGTTAATTCCCTTCCTAGATCAGCTCCCTCCGTATGCTGTGTGGATTCTGTATGGATGTCCAATTTTTATGCTGATAAAGTGCAGTGAAATGAGAAGGTAGAGGAAGGCTAGATGACTTCTGGTGTCAACATGAGTTAAGAGGATTTCTCAAACCACCAACGTATAATAACAAATCAATCCATTGAATGATACTCTTAAGCATGTTGAGCCATATTTGCCACTGCTTTTTACAATTTTCTTGCAGAGTGAGAAGTAAGACAGAGATGGAAGTCCAAAACAGGGTGAAATTGGCAGCTCTTTGTTAGCTGTGCCCAGCTAATCACACTACTATACTTTTTATTTTTTTTTTCTTTTCATTTAAAGATCAACTGGAATAACCCACCTGAACAATATTATCAAGAAAAATCTGGTCCTGTAAACAATACAAGCCTGGAAGAAGGTAAAGCATCTTCAGAGATCAACTTTTACTTGGAGGAGTTAGAGAAGTATACTTTTTCTCTATGGTAAGTAATCTCATCACCAAATAACTTCACAACCCAGAAGCATGCTTTGTTATTCTTGTATTACAGAGGTATCTACATTCAGATGAAAGTTATTAAGCCACAAATCCAATACATAAAGTTTGACAATTACTTAAGCAATGTCAGATTGTCACCTTTCTACATGCCTATTATGATTATGACATCATAGGCTATTTTTCCATAGAGATCATTTTTCTGTATGTGTGCTATTTGTTCAGGTAAATATTAAGTATTTTAGTTTCTGCTGTTTGCTCACAGTAGCTCCTGGCCTTATTTACAACATGTATACCTTGCCTGGAATACAGGATTACTGATTTCATTGTACATTTCTTCCCAATAAAACTTTACAACCAATATTTCATTTTCATTCACAAAATCATTGTAAAGTGAAAAAAGGGTATTATTTCCCCTTCATAGATAGGGATACGAGGTAAGATATTTCTTGCATTTATAAGCAACCAATGTTTTTTGTTTGTTTGTTTGTATTTTACTCCTTATTATCTTGTATGACTGAGGATGATCAGAAAAAAAATTGGAAACAATTTATACCTGATAATGCAATTTTGAAATTCTAGTATTGCTTTGAGAAACTGTGAGTTTTGCCAAATAAATAAATAAATAAATAAATAAGGAGTGGAAATGGAAGATTTATAGCAAAATCTCAGTTCTGTGTTTTAGTAACAGTACACTATTATTCTTGGATGTTACTTTAAATATTATTTTTCTCTATTATAAAATACAGATATGGGTAATGACATAAAATGAAAAGATAATTTAAAATGAAATTAAAAGACCTAATTAAAATGAAATCTTTTCTTTTACTTATAATTGTTTTTCCTGGGATTTCATCTTCAAGGTAATTGCAAAAGTTGGACAGTTATTTATAATTAGTAGGAAACAATGAAGACCCAATCCTTTGTGAAATGAAATAACAGTCTTTCATATAACTGTATTGTGATTTAAAAGTTCAAATTGTGTTTTGAAAGTTCTTAACACAGCCATATTGTATATCTCTTCCACCTGCAAATCATCTCCAAAGTCTCAAAGCATCCAGAAAATGAACATCAGGATAGGGAGGATGTCTCCAAAAATTTGGGTTCAAATGACTTCCCTATCAAACCATTGGAAAGCAGGATTAACTGCAAACCAAGCAGCCTCCAATATTGCTAGTCTGGATAATAGCCTGTCATTCCCTGCTCTCACTTGCCATGTTCAATTCATGCTTTTAAAGTTTGGCAGGAAATCGGGTGAAGACACTACAGAAACAAGGTATATTTTTACTATACAAACCTGAACTAATCCCTAGAGATGGTCAGAACTGAGCATTGCACGATGCAACAATCAAGTGGAAAAAGCACATAATAAAAAAGACTGACATGACTTTGCTGAACTAATCAATATTATTTTGGACTATTAAAAGCTCCTGCGTCCTGGCCATGATTTAAGAAGATTTTAGAGTAGCAGTGTTCATCTAAATATCTTTGCCTGCTCCCACTGTTTTATTTACCTGTCTCAGTTTTCAAATTATATTAACCATATTATCATCAATGATTTCCATCTCAAGGTGCTTATTTTATGTGTCAGTGTTTCTCTTCTGCGTCTTTCAGAGTTACAGCAATCCAATTAATTTTAAAGTCAGTAACTGGACAGCATCAATCTTTCTTTCCAAAGTCATTCAGCTTGAAAATGTTGGGAAATGGGGCCCAAATTCACTCTTCCTTAGCAGCAAAGAACTCCTGGAGCACATATTAGTTTCTGGTCACTGTCCCTTCAGCAGCCTAGCTCCAGGCTTTTCAAGCTCATGGTCTCTGTGGTGGCATGAATATATGGTTTGCACCCTGTAAGGTGCTCCAGCAGGAACAGCCATTATATGGGACCTCAGCTGGCATTCACCTCACAGGCATGGGATCTCAGCTGGCATTTACCTCACAGTCTTATATGGGACCCAAGACAAAATGATGGTTCTCTCCTCCTTTTGCTTTTCCATTTCCTCTGCTTGTCATTTCTGAGGAAACCTGGTTGATTTTTGGATCCCTGTGCCAGTGTGGACACTGGCTTTGCTGTGGTTCCATTAAGGGGACCAGAGCTATATTTGAGCACCATGAGTTACAGGGTGCAAACCATATATTCCCAGTATGAAACAAAGGCTACCAAGCATGCTTCCCAGTGACTGTGCTTTCTGTCCTTCAGTGAAGACAGCTGAGGATAGTATTTTATTATTTCAATATGCCATTCTATTTACAGCCTTTGTCATCCTGTTTGAAATAAGCATCACTGTTTGCTTTTTTTACTTTTTTGTTTATTATGTGAAGGTCCCATGAGCTTAGAACAAAACAGAATTTAGAGAGCATTTCTTTGCTTTCTGCTACACAAGTGGTAAAATGTCATCTTTATCAGAAAGAAAAAGAAAAAGAATGGGAAAACAAATCATTCCATTCTTGGTAAAGTAATATAGATATTGTCTGTAGCATGCCATGTAAAGAATACGTCTTTAATCATCCTTTTTTTTTTTTTTTTTTTTTTTTCTTTTTTTTTTCACTGAGAGTTAATTCAGTTTCTGTCTGTAATTGAAGGAGTATCAGATCCCATACAAGTTGTTAATTGCATTTGCTAACATGCCAGTATGAGGTTTCAGTTGTTATTCACTTCTGTCCATCTTTTCTCCTTTCCTTGTCTCCTACTTTCTCCATCAAAGGGCGTCAAATCCTCTTTGTCTGTTTCCAGACCTTCCTCTCTGCTAGGATTGCTGCCTTTTAAAAAATGCAATGCAAGATAATTAGCTACTACAAAATTTTTTAAGAGGACTTTAGATCTGGGGGCAGCTTAGATGTCCATAAACTTCAGAGTTTCAGATGCTCCAAGATGCAATCTGAGCAATTTCCTTGATCTTTTACTGCAGCTGGTAAATCATTTATTGGGGCAGGTTATTTTACAAAATCCTCTTTAGAAACAAAATCCCATAAAATGTATTTATCATAAAATACTGCACAACCAACAGTCTTCAAAGTTGTACATACACAGTATTAATTAAAAGCTAGTGTTGTATTGTGACAAGTTAAAAGTATGCACCCACAGTCTCTCTTTCCTTCTCTCCCCCTGACTCTCCCTGTATTTATTTCTCTCTCCTTTCCTCTCTCTCATCATCTCTTTTCTTGTAGAGCTTGCCAAGGGGGAGATTGCAGAGCAGAAGCAAAATTTTGTTTTGTGATCAAAAATAGCTTTTTTGATAACTGTGATTATTTTTTTTCATTGCTCTAGCATCCTTGTCATTTTCCATTCAGATTAGTTTGACAGTGGTGCCTCACATCCATCGGCCAACCCTTCTTATAGCGGGCATCACACACGTATGTAATAAAAAGATGACAATTCTGGCTCCAGAAACCTACAGCCTTCAGCTTTGATCTTTCAGGCTGCTCAAGTGGCTCTTCTACTGCACCCATGTGCATCCTTGCTGAAAGCAATTGTCTTTTTCTTAGACCCAGCTAGTGGAGGGGGAGATGAGTCCAAAACTTATGAAGAAAGAGAGCAGGTTAAGACAACAGATGAGTGTGGTCGTATATTAAAAGGAGGTGTGCACAGTTAATGTGATCAGCAAAAGGAGAGCTTTGTAGGTACTGCTGGAGAGCTGACTCCAGGACCTTTCCTCATACCATGGCTTTGCTGAACCTCCTTTCTCTCAGCAGTTTGCCTTTCTAGAAGTAAGAGCCCATGCAACCTGTAGCAGAATGTGGTGGCTATTGTCTAAAACAGATGAAATCTATAACCTTGAGAGAGAAAATGTTTGGACAAATTTCAACCCTTGCAGCCCAAAACCTGCTGTCAGAAGTTTTGTTGTTGGTGGTGGTGGTGGTGTTTTTTTTTTTCCTATCTTTGTTCTTCAGTCCCCTGAAATAAGCAGAATTTGATGAAAACTGTTCTTCACAGCTTTTTGTCACTATAAAGGCAGATTTTCTGAAAGGAGATAATAAGTACAGAAGTAAGAAATAATTTCAGCACTTCCACATTTTAACACTGCTTTTTATATGTTGTTGTATTGGAGTTAGAAAAAACATCCCAGATTGCAAGAAGTTTTATCTGTTTCAATAACCCCAAATAATGTCATAAATGATTTCTGTGACTCTAGGAATCAAGTTTGACTTCAAATACAAACAATGAACTAGTAGTTTCAATTACCACCAACGTATCGTCAAACGTGAACTCTTAAGGGTTAATATCGCACAGTAATATAAAAGTAACAATCATCCTTTGTCTCCATGTAATTAGCTTTTTAACAACATGCCTGTAGCTTATATCGAGGCTAAATGCTGCTTTGAAATGTTTTCTCCTGAGCTCCAAACGTGTTAAGCTGATTTTGGCCAGCTTCTGTAAAAACAATTTATCGCAGGACACCATAAGTCATGAGGCCGAGTGGTGTATTGCCCCAGGTAGCTCAGGGGTAGGCTGGATGGTGCATTTCCAAAGGAAGATCAGAGAGCATCTTGAGACAGGAGATAAGATGTTGTCTCACTGCACACAGGCATCAGTAAGAAATAAATCCTACCTACATGTAGATTTACATACTCACACCTCTAAAATCCTTGGGCTTGGGTCAGGCTTTGGTTCTGACTTGTAGTCATCAGGAGCAGACTTGGTCTGAGAAGGGTAGGAAGGGGAGAAGAAACAGGCTCTTGGCAGCACACAGCAGCCCAGACAAGGTGATAGGGTAGATGAGACCTTTGCAACGCTGCACCTGTAGCCCTGGTTTTACCTAATCTTTTTTTTATTATTTTTTAATGAAATCACTAATCATACTGAGGGACAGGAAGAGTTAACTGTAAGCAGCACAATATAGTAAAGTTGTTTTTAATAAAAACAATAAAATTCTTCTTTATAACACACATGTGATTTGACATTGAAATAAATGCAGATGCTTCTTTGCTTGGTGTATTCCCTGTTGTGCTTTCTAAAACACCTTCACATATGGTTTGCCTCATTCCTGTGAAACTGCTTGTTGTTTATGTCATACAAACAGAACAGATTGAATTTACACTGAGCAAGGAGAATGATGAATTAGACATTGGAAAATCCTTGTGTGGGTGTTTAAAATTTGTTCAAAATTAGTGGCGCCTGTTTAGAAACTTTCCCTGGATTCACCCTTGAAGTCTTCTAAAGATTTTGTTAAAATATAGAAGAGAATTGTGTGTCTGCCTATGCTGCCTTTTATTCAAATATGTAACATTTAGCTAAAATCAAAGGTCAAAATTTACCATTTTTTTATAGCTGTACTAGTACAATCTCCTTCTTGTACTATGTAGAAAATATTGTCACTAAGAGTGGGCATTCAACTTTCTTTTTGAAAAAAAAAAAAAAAAGGACTGTCTCTTTATTGCTTGCTTTAAAAAGCAAATTTAAAAATTTAAAAATTAAAAAAAAATTAAGGAAGAGTTTCTCAGTAAATTCTGAGAACCCAATTTCACTGTTTCTTCTCCATTTTGAAGCATATTTTTTGTTTGTTTTTGTTTTTTAAGAAGGAGATTTAAAGGTAAGCCAAGTGTCACATGTTAAGAGAAATTGGAAACTCCACTATTTTATTTGATTACCCTCAAATACTTGATATGCCCTTCCTAAAACACTAAAGCTTTGGCTATATGAGCATGGAGTGTCACCTGCATCAGTCTTGATTCTGTACTCTCCATGGGAGTTTAGTTTTGCAAGCAAGTCACAGCAGGACATAGGTCATGGATTTTTTTTTTTTTTTTTCATTTATTCAGGTGTTAGATTAGTGCTTACACTGGTGCATGTCTTTACAACTTTGCAGTCTGAGTTTTGTATCAGACTGGTACATATTTCTGTGGAGTTTTTGCTTTAGTCTTAAGCCTTGTGGGGGATTTTTCTGTTGCAGTAAATGTTTATTTTCTGGAGACTTCTACTTATATGGACAAATCATTAAATATAGCTATGGTGTCTTCCCTGTTCCCTGCATTTTTCTGAAGCTGTCTGTTCCTCTTTTTGTTTAATTCAGTACAGTTCATAAATGGACAAAGTCTCATGAACTGCATACATTCAGAGAGACTGTGTTTCTTTGTAGACTGGTATAAATGAAGAACTATATCCCTGCATCAATGCATTATGGTAAAGTGGTGTAAGTGAAGGGTGAATGAGAAATAAGTTGTATCTCTTGATAATACAGATGTGGAGACAGAGGTGACCAAACTGGAAACAAATGTAAAATAATAATAAAAAAAAAAGGTGCAGATATCTAAAGTCTGCTACCTGTCTGTCCAAAATCAAGTAATTTAGGTGGCAGAGCAACATAGATTTGGATATTCAAATGTAACAGGGAGTTTATAGATCCCAGAAGTGACCAGTAGATTAAGCAATCAAAAACATGTTTGCCCTTGTGTCCCAGCAGTGTCAGAGAGATAGCTGTGTGCCTGTATTTATATGCAATAAATTCTGTCTTTGATTCCTCCTATCATATAACCTGCTTAAATATTTTTAGCCATAACCTTCAACAGGTTAAGAACATTAGGGACTCCTTCTAGCCACAACTAACTTGTTTTCATGGGTTACATGATATTTGGTGTTGCCAAAATATGTTCTAAGGAGACATAAGTCTTTTCAGAGATGTCTTTTACAGAGTACTTTTGCAAAGCCCTCTAGTATCTATGCACACAGTTGATTTTGCCTGAATTTGATGGTACTATGGTGATAGAAAAATTTAGTATTGCAAGTACCTATTTACTCCAATGGAGTTATGGTTGACAGTAATTTTATTTATTCACTCAGGATGGTGAAATGAGTTGGCAGCTGCTGCCCTTCCTCCTGCAGGTTCCACATCTGTAGAACTTTACTAGTTTACAGCTGGCTTCTGAGCAATGGAGAGGAGAAACTGGTGATACAAATCTCTCAGTAGGAAGTTGAGAGTGATGAGTGAATAATCCCTTACTGATGCTGCTAGTGAGATTTTTTTTTTTTTTTCTACTGGCATTAATATTCTCAACCAGAAAGGAGGAGTGGGCTCAGTCCTTGAGCAACTTCATTAAGAGTATCAAGTTTTCATAGAGATATTGGCAAGGAACTTGTGAGGTTGCTATGTGATTATATGTAATGGAGCAGGAGGAGGAGGAAAATGCTCCTCAACTCTGGAAAAGACAAGTCACAGTTTGCCCTTGCCCTCTTCAGAAAAACAGCTTTATAATTCCTGCCAAAATGCTTGCTTTTCCCTCTCCTCCTCCCCCCCTTAATGAATTCCCATTTGGTGAAAGTGAAAGAAGATGGCAATAGTCAGTGGAAAGCTGGTTATGAGGACAGAATATGGCTTTCATGCATGAAATTTCTTTTCTTCTTAAATACTAGGAATGTTGAAATCTCCAGTTGCCAAGCAACCTGGGTTCCCAAAGTTGTTGGAGCTTTTGCCAGAAGGGCAGTCAAAGTGGCTCTCATTGAGTATTGCTGGCATTCCTCCATCACAGACATTTCAGACCATTTAGCCTTGATTCCTGCTCAACACAAAATCACTTCTTGGCCTAGCTTAATTGCTCTTTGCTTTCTTCAGGCTCAGAAGAAGGTAGAAGACTTGACAAGCTCTCTGTGCAGCATTGGGTAAGGAGAGATGTGGTGGTTGTTTGTCATTTAATACACATTCTGTTTCCATGAGCTAGAAAAGATCACATTACTGATGACTAGTGGAGAAAATAAAAGCTATAAGTGCACAATACACGGTCATCTCTAATGAATAGAATGAATAAAAATAATAAGTGCATTACGTAGCTAACTGTCACATCTTCAGGGCACTACAGTAAATAAGAAGGAGTTAAACATGTGCGTTAGCAGCAAAATGGGTACCACACTTTCTATCCTATCAAGTATAGTGTGGAGAAAAAAATATGATAGATTGCTGCTTTTTATCTGTTACTGCCGTGGCACAGAAGCATAGACCATATGTATGTAAAACAACTTTGTTATTTCAGTAAATTCTCTAACTCTTTCTGTTGTAGCCTGTAGCAAAATGAATAAGTAGCTGAAAATCCTGGTGGGATAGCTCTGAATCTATCAGAATAAAATACCTCTGCAGAGGCATAATTATTATTAAATATACAGTGATGTGTGACAAAACAGCCCAGTAAGCTAGGAGGGTCTCTGCCCTTGCAGGCTTACAGTATAAACTGAGACACTTTGCAAAGGATGAGAACAAGAAGCTATGATGGTAAGCTGAAAAGAGGAGCTGAAAAGAGGCACAAGAAAGTTTGAGCAGGTGTGGGCCTTCTAACTGCAGGTCACTCTTGTTTCTTATCCCAGAGGTGATGCAAGAAGTGTGAGTCACCATCAGAATGGTGAGATGACAGAGGCTGAAGTCATTGAGTGAGGATGCTGGAGTTTTCCTATAGTTTTATTAGTGGCTTTTTATTGGTTTGCTTTGTCCTATAATGATTCGCTGCATGTTTCTCATCTCCTGTCAGTGATACACATTGCTAGCTGCTGGCAGTATTCAGCAAAACAAAAATACCAAGCAGTCAGTCAGCCAGGGCTCTTGTGTCTTGCATTCCTGCTGGGTGCTGCACAGGTGATGAAATCCTCCTTCTCACTGACTTAGCAGGACCAAGATTTCATCCCAAGTAATTTGTCCTTACTTTCAGTGGAACGCAATAGGTCTCTTCCTGGTGATATCCTATTGGGGCAGTATAGAGATCTGAAAGGTGAATATGAAAGAACAGAGGAAATTGCAAGATTGCAAGAACCAGACCTAAACTGACAGGTTTGGAAGTCTTACAAAATTCTGAATAAACTACATTGTCTGCCTTTTGATTCAAGGGAAAGTCTGTCAAACTGGGAATTTGCAATAGTCATGCTTGAATGTTATAGAGGTGTGAATCATTGTCTTCAGCTTTTTTTCAAATGGACTAGGTAGTTCTTTGATGTACTTTGTCCTTGTAAGCTTCTCATACTGGTACTGAGATCTATCCCAGTGTTTGAGTTAGGTCTCTGCTGAGAGATGATGACTAGAAACATTCTGTTCTGTTTGACTGATGGGATTCAAAATGTTCAGCTATTCATTCTTGCAGCTGTACTGAATGCTGAGTCTTTCTCACAAATGAGCAGAGTTGCCTTCTCTGACTGTTAGTCCTCCAGTCTAAACAATCACAGGGGGAGAGAGCTGGGGACACAGCAGAAAAGTTCCTATTTGTTGACAATTACTCAGAAATAGAGGGCAAGCTATTTCACAGACTGACTATGTAACATGTTCTGCATTGTGTACCCATTAATCCAAAAATTACTGTTCCCTTTGAAGCCTGCTGTATGTAGAGGAAACAGTGCCACCCTTAACCAATGTGTGTATGATTTTAGACCAAGTAACTATTGGTTTGTATTTGCCTTGAATTTCAGTTAAAATTAGTACAGGGGCCTTATAGTATAATAGTTTGATAAGTTGTAGGGTTTCAAAGTTGTAATAATATCCATTTCAAAACATTGCATCATGATTTTCAGCTTCTATAAGACACTTGAATATATGCTAATGTCACAAGTATTCAATTTAGACTTAGACGTGGAAGGAATTTTGAGGAAAGAAGAGACTTTTTTGTCTCTGAATATCTTTCCCTCTCTGGCTTTAACATACATGCATTAGATACTGGGTTTGACCTACAAAATGGCAGAGGGTAAAGGGTGAAAGACACATATTCAGTCCAGTTCATCATGTGACAAAGCACAAGGCATATGGAGAAATACTTTGTCTGTACATGGGTCATATATTTAAGTACATGAGCCATTTGAAAACAATGCCTTTATTTATTTATTTATTTTTTCCTGGAGACGGCTATAAGAACCAGTATTTCCAGTGTGGTAGCCTCTCTCTTATTCTTCAGCTTTCAGGAAAAATATGATAAATGGAAGCTTTAGCCACCATAATGCCCGTAATTTTTCCTCAAGGCTGAAAATGAATAAATACTGAATTTCCAGATTTGAGGTTCCAAGGGGAGGTCAATTGCTGGTAGCAGAAACTAAATGATCTTGCAGTAGCTTTCAATGGAAACACACTTCCTTGATATTTTTTTTCAGTTCCTAAAAAGTGAGCAGTCCAGTTAAGATCATAGCAGGACCATCCAAACAGTGGCCCAAGGAATGGTTCCATCCAATATATATCCGTGCCTTTCAGCAATTCATTGCGATTGTATATGCCCCAAAACGTAGTGCCAGCTGTGCTGTGGCCACAGGAATGTGCCTGCACATTCACTTAATTTCATTGGTAAATTGGCTATAATTTTTTGTTAGTACCCCAGCTAAATGCATTATGCTATGCTAATAATAAGTCCGAATTAATTCTGGGAGGGAGTTTTCAAAGTGACATACAGCAAGCTGGTGTCCCAGTGGTAGGTTTTCTCCTGTGTGTTAGAGTGGAAATATGTTACATTAAAAGCTCTGTCTATTAGACTATCTTGATTCTCTAAAGCAATGAGTCCATTTAACTTAGTGAGCTGGTTATTTTCCAGAATATTTCCAGTTCTTTAATTTTAATTATTCATATATTCTAAAAAGTAGTAGTGGGAGGAGAGATGGGTGGATTTTTTTAATATGAACAGCTATCTCCTAGAAGTTCAGTTGAAATAATTTCATATTGTTAACTTATATTTAACTTAAATGGGAAATTCAGGGAAATCTGACTTGGACAATGTAAAAAAATCTCAATCATGGTATAAAGTGACAAGAGAAGTAATATTTTAGGCCTGGCCCACACAAAACTGCAGCCTTGCGGAATTTTCCCATTTGCCTTCACTGGGCTTTGGATCAAGCCCTGGGGATACAAACCATAGTTCACGGGTTTATGCTTATTGCTAATTTTAGAAACAATGCCAGGGTTCAAAATAGGGGCGGCATTCCACATGCACCAGGAGTAGCTTTGAGTAATGTTACAGGAACAATAAAAAATTCTTGCTACTGGGAATGTAAAGCTCTGTGGAACTTAGATGGGACCTGACATTTATATAGTTCATCAGTAGCGTAGATCAAGGAGCGCTACTTTTAGCAAAGAATGCATATTCATTCTTTTTTGTTAACCTTTTCTTCACTGCATTCATGACGCGATTGTATGGGTATGTAGCTGTGTTTTAAGAGTTTTTTAATTTCAGTTGTTGCTTGAAGCACTATGCTGGAAATTAGACACTTTTAGTAGTTCAATTATTGTTGATTTATTCATCCCTCTTGTAGATACAGTGAATGTAGTTACTATAGTAAGGTTATCTAGTTCTGAATGCCAAATGCCAAGTTTCAGATCTTACGTCTCGGCAACTGCAAGACTTATTGGCCTGGAATTTGTCATGCCAGAAGTACTGCCTTATGGCGTTTATTTCACAGATTTTCATTAAATGGGGGAAGACGAGAGAATAGTGCTTCTAGTGACATTGTGCATCAAACTGTTTACTAACAGTACAGGGAAATCAGTTAAAAATAACGTACTCCAGGCTTTGTTCTGCTGTTTTCCTAGACTTCATTGGAAGAATGACAGCATTACACCAAATATAAAAATGTTAATCTGGAAACATGATTTATTTAATATCACCCATTTTGGAAGAAAAAAAAAAAAGAGAGAGAAGGGAGAGAAAGAAGAAAGCTTAGAACAACATAATGAACTAAAAATATTATATAATGCTTGAACATTCATTAACTTTGTTCTAATTTCTCTTTTGGGGGAATGAGTCAGCAGAAACATGCTTAAATTCCACTAGTTTTAGCATCTACTTTCAATATTTTGCCAAAGACAGTGAATGCTACAGTAATAGGGCTGAACCTCAGCTGAGGTAAAGTTGTTCCAGTGGAGTGATGACAATTTATTCTGACTGAAATGTAAACTTTCATGCTAACGTACTGTAACACTTTCCATCACACTGTAGACTGTCTACACATGAAATATAATGCACCTAATGGCATTTAAATTAGCAATCATTGGAGACATCTGTCACACTATAATCTTTCCTAGTCACTTGTAAGGTCCTCTACCACTTAGTCTCCCTCTGCTTTTCAATAGCGTGCCTTGTGGTGTTGTTACTCTACACCCAAAGATATCAGCTCTCATCTCACCTTGTCACTACCTCTACTTTGCAGCTTTAACCTATCCCTTTTACTTGGGGAGGACTCCTCATGATACTTATGAAGCCTCTTTAATCCCATCCTCCCCAAAAAGGCAGCTAGAAATCATTACCATCAAGCTCCGCTTAGAGTCATGAGAATCTGAGAGGGCTGAGCCTGGTGTGATGTCAAATGAAAGCACAGACCCATTCATGCCTTTTGAACTTACATTTCTGTTTAGTTCTCCACCATGCAGTTTTGCAGTTTCAATGCTACATTACAACCTCTCTGAAACATGAGCTGGCAATGTTATTAGTTCATATAGCATTTTGATGCTTCTAGAACAACAATATTATATATATATTATATATATATATAATATATTATATATATATATATATATATAAAGAATGCCAATTAATCATTTGCATTTACCATTTAAAAACAATAGGACTTCAGCTGGTCACTATTGCTACAGTCATTTAAATGGTCATACATAAGTAAGAAGGTGATTGTAATAGTTCAGCCAAAACCTACATGTATAGCAGGTGTGTGAGAATGGGTACGCTCATGAGTGATCCATAATCAGATGATAAGAAGCACTATGTACTGTAGTTATTTTGTTTCAATGTCTGTCATCAGCTAAAGGTGTCATATTTGGTTTGGATTAAAATGAAAAATCACAGATCTTCTTTCTTAATTTGTAGCTTTCCCCCAAAACAGTTAACATAAAAATTTTGACTGGGAAAAGGGGGAGCATAAAAGTTCTTTTCCATCGTGATTATTTCTTTCAGAGGTTGAGGATAGTATTCTATGCTTCAATTAGGAACTCTGCACTTAAGTTTTCTTCAAATGGTTTTCACCAAAATTTTAAGATTTTGGCTTTACTATAATAATGCCTTTTGTACTATCACTGCTTTGTTCTCATTAAAAAATAAAATAAAATAAAATAAAATAAAATAAAATAAAATAAAATAAAATAAAATAAACAACAAAACAGATTTTTTTTAAAGAATTGCTGAACCTAGAATACATCAGAGTCTAATATTCTTTTGATCCAGAGTTCCTTGTTGCTTTTCTGATTGTCTTCAAATGCCTGTTTCAGACCCACTGATATATTAACTCTATTTTTTTTTACCTGGCTAATTCATGTATGTGAAATGTTTCTGGTTTCACTGCTGTCCCCTTTTCCTCATTAGTGGTGCACAGGTTTTCTCAGGCATTTGAGAAACACACGCTGTTCCAGAATACTTTCTAATCCATATTTGCCACTAACTGAATTATACATGGGTGGCATAGCACATATTCAGTCTTTCATCCTTATCTGTTACTTCATCATTACTTTCAATCTGCAGTGAAAAATGTGACTAACATGTTGTGTGGTATAGACACTTCAGGTTGAGATCATTTATGCATGGTTTGAATTTTGATGAAATTTTATACTGCCCTCTGGGCTAAACACTTAACCTAAGTGATTGTCCCAATAATTTTGTTGAATCAAACCTTTTTGGATAGAAGTTTTACCTTTCATTATCTTCTAAATTGTTTATTATAAAGCTTTCCAAGAGTGTTAGGAAGCAAATAAAAAGGACACAGCTTCTGTTTATCAGTGATTCTGTGAATCATTATCTTGTCATTATAAATGACTGGAAATAGGAATATAAAGTACTTTAACTCAAAAGACCATGTGTTAAGTCATAGCTGTCCAACCTCAATATTTTTTTCTTCTACAGCCACAAGATTGGATGTAATGCAAAATTTGAAAGTATAAATGTAGATCTGTCTACTTACAAATATTTATGTATATTTACATTTGGTACAATTAATTGTTCCAATTTATGTAATTCTCAAGTTTAACTTTTTAACTGTAGCAGTTGTATGATCTTCTTATATTTACTTGTTTGCTATTAAAATTGCTTCTGCTCTATTTCTGTCATTGTTAAAAACGATGCTTCAGGTCTCTATTTGGGTTAATTTTTATTTCAATTACAAACATTCTCTCCATGTGGCTTTATTGTTTTTGATGTTGAAAAGTCTGGAATTTATTATTATGAGCTGAAAGCAATCATTGAACACTGACATTTTAAGTATGAAAATAATGCAAGAAATTGTCATTCATTCATTCAAGATATTCCATTTCTTGCAACAACCAATTATAAGCTGGTGCTTTTAACTGGAAATGTGTTTTCTTCAGTTTTCAGCTGAGCATATTGTAGAGATTTTCATTGTTCATAACCATGGGAAGTTGCTGATCAAATATCACTCGTTACTTTTCGTTAGCAATTTTTAAGTTAATGTCCCTAATTTGTAAACTAAATTTAGGAAAACAACTGTTTCTTCTTCAGAAAGTGACAGCTTTTTAATACATTTGAAATGTCTAGACTAGAACTAAGTGGCTTGGTTCAGAAAGGTTGTCACTGTTGCATGCTGACCATTGTGTTGGCGGTCTCCTCTGTAGTCCTTGTTTTCTAGTCCTCTCAATTGAGGTTGGTCATGGAGTGGTCTCCCATCCTGCCTGTCCTCATGGCTTTCTTTGGTGAAAACCTGTCTCAATGGGGTGAGGATGGAAGGAATAGCACTCAGGTGAAGAAGAGCAGGGTGTGCATCTGGTGATCATGAGGTCAGTGTTAAGCCCTGAAAGTATTTGACCAGTAGTTTGTCCATGGCACTGTGTCTAATCTCCTCATTTCCCACTAAAGCAAAGGCTTCCCGGGGAGGCTACATACTTGCCCCCATGCAGCTTGGTCTCTTTGCCTGTAAGTTGCACATTGGGATGGGAGTTGCACACTGGTATATACAAATGAGGTGATCTGGCAAGAGTGCCTTAAACAGCTGTGGGCAGTAGAAATGAAGAGCTAGTTACCAGTTCTGAAGAGAGAGACTGCTGAAACAAGTTTTATTTTTTCAACACCAAAATCCAAGCATTTTATCAAGAAAAAAAATCACATGGAAAGGCAGTTTTCTGACAACCACTGCTAGTCAGAAGTCCCAATTCTCTTTCACACAGGAGTCTCAATGGAAAATTTTATGGCTAGCCCTAGTACAGACTCTTTCAGAGGTGTTGAGCACCCACTGTGCCCATTAATTTAAATAAGCCCATAATGTGGTTAACATTTAATAAACTTGCAGCCTCCACATGAGCCAGGTTTACTGAGTGTTGCCTGCTTCCCTGCTGGGTCTGAGTCTGCTGGTCTGGATAGTGCAAGAGACTTGGACTCAGCACATGCCTTTACCCCTTGTGTTTGTTAGAACTCCAAGCAAAGACTACTGAGAATGTGTTTTCACCCAGTAGAGAAGACTTTTATTTGAGGATAAGCTTGCACACAAGTAAACTGAAAAATGAAAAGGTTTGTATATGGAAGAGCCCTTTTATTTTTGGTTGTGTTGCAGCTAAGTTATCAGAATTGAACTCTGATAATTTTGATAAATAAAAGCAGTGTGTTGCTTTAGCAGTTAACACAGCACTCTTCTGTGCCTGAGACATGTTAGATCTATTGTGTGTGGACTAACAGCATGCAAATGTGCAAGAAATGTGGTGCTCTCTAGATGCCTTGCACACATATGCAGCTCTCTGGACAGTAATGCAGTAGTAAGTCTGACATAACCCTGACTATCAGACTGAGTGTGTATATGCTCTGCAGTGCATGGGAAAATCTGTTCCTTATGAGAAAGCCCAGAGGTATTAATCCTGTAAGTAGAACAGCCATGGTTCTTGAATATGAAGTGAAAGATATCTTATTTTTTTATTTTATTTTACAAAATTATGTAAATCTTATGTACTGATTTTTGTTCAGCACAAAAGGCTGTATTTTCTAGTATGGCTCTGTATTAGAAGGTTTATTACTACTCTGATCTGTTGGGGGGCTTATTTCCAAGTCACACTGATCAATCTACATATTAAAAAAAATATAGCCCCCAAACAAATCACATTGTAAGCAGGATTTCTTCAGCTTTTGGAATTATGGATTAATGAATCTGCCTATATGAAATTCCTAAACACTGTTTAATGTTGGAATTGCATGGACTTTTGTGCCAGACTGAGAACTGCATGTTTGATATATGAGCTATCTGCTTTCTCTGTTTTACCTTTTCTTCCTGATTTCATGTTGGACAGAAATCCCAACTGATGAAATAGTAGGGTCAATTATAAAGATCCATTAAATAAACTTAGATAAGCACATATACATGGTATAAACGTCTTGATCAAAGGATTTGCTTTCAGGCAAAGAGTTGACCAACTGACAAATGATTGGAAATACCTTTTTTTTTTGAGGCCTGTATTGGGTGATAATAAAGTGAAAATAATAAAATATTGAGGAGGCATGCTCTTTCACTGACTATGCTGGAGAAAGTGTAAAAGACTACTTGTGGAAGAAGCAGTGTCTTCCAGAGGAGAGACCATCTCTGGGAAGAGCAGAGGTAGAGAAGATCCTAGCTCACTGAAGAGAACTCTGACCTCAGTCGAAGGAGTGCTCAAGAGCAGCGAAGACGTGCAAAAAGGATGATGCATTAGGCTTGTGTTTTTACCACTATATGCTCCAGGAAAGATGCATCATTAACAAAGAGCAGTCACAAAGCTGCAGTACTGTAGCCCGAGAGGTTAGACCTCACCTGGAGATAGGCTGAGACAGCTGGGATAGTGCATCTCATTTTTCTGGAGGTCTAACACCTGTGCCCAGAAATTATGCCAAAGGAGGCCAAGGAAAGAAATGGTATTTCTGTCTCTTGGCAACAGTGATACAAGATCACTGAAAGAAAGCAAAAACGTCGGGGTAATTTGACAATTGACACATCAAGGCTTAGAGGCTATATTAAAAAACTACTGGGCATGTCAATTAATTTACCTTTACTTCATTAATGAACATCTTAGCTATGCATCTTCTGTTTGAAGCAGCAAGCAATCATTTTTCCAGGTTCCTTCATGCTATGACAAGTCACAGTCCTCCTGAGACACAGATGAGGCAGGGTATAATATAGCATGATTATTGTTCCTAATTTCATGACTGACTCTTACCTTTCCAACTGAAGGGAAATTTAATACTTATTTTGGATGTCAAATGCTGTCTAAAAAAATGAAACCTATGCAATTTGACATTCTTCAAAGCATCAGCTTTTACCATACTTTGAATTTTATTCTTTTGCAGTAACTCAGTTTATCCACTACTTCCAATCTGAGATTCCAGTCAAAGAATCAAAAGAAGGAACAAACAAACAAACAAAAACAAATCACAACAAGAAAGTACCCAAACCATAGCACACTCCTCCTTTTACCATGAGAGCTTTGAAGTTGCTGATGACCTTCATTAAATGCCACACCAAACTTCTGATGTGCTCAGCTGTGAGTCTCATGACCCACAAATAGAAGTCAATCTAAATCATGGACTGGTTGTATTTGTCTTTTGTGTCTAGAAGTCTGCTGCTGAAATTTGCTGAGTGCCTCTAAAAATATAGCAGAAGGTTCACTGACAAAAGGCATTGTCTTTGTAAGTCCTACCTTCAAATTTTGAGCCTAGCAAGTAAAAACTATTTAATGAGTAGACACACACACACAAAACAAACAACAACAACAACAAAACCAAAAAGCAAACAAGAACAACAAAGAACAACAATAAAAAACACAAAACCCTAAATTCTTTCTGTCTCTTACTTCTTTTGGTAATGATTCAAAGTCTTTAAACTGAAAGAATAACATCAAATACAACCTGTGAACCAATTTGGCTTCAGGTGAAAACAGAAGTAAAATTTTAAAAATAACACAGTATATTAACAAAATTTTAAGGTTACACAACGAAAATATCATCAAACAGAAGCTAGGAGATGTGAAAACTAAAGTTTTAACATAACTTAAAGTTCTGAAGCATTGTGGATCAATGATTAAATTGCAAGTATCAATGATTAAATTGCAAGTATCTAGGCATCATAACAAAACCTCTTCAAAACTGCAAAAACTCATATGGATATTGATTAGCTGTGAATTTAATGAGTCACATTTTGTTTTTAAAGGAATTTGCCTTTTCTAAGTCCTCACTTTCTGACCTCTCAGGATAAAGTTAAAGCTTTCTGTGATGGTGCGGATGTCTTAGGCTAGCATTCTACATAGATTGGGAAAGATGACAAGATGAAAGATGTAGTACACAAATAAATATGTTCTTTGCAGAGACTTATTTATAAGCTAGTCTATTTTTTGCACCCCAAAATCCTTCACCTACCCCTATGCTTCTTATTACTCTTCTCTACTGGTGTTTTTCAATGATGCTGGTTTGTGTCTTGGCTCATATTGGAGGTCACTCAGTCACACCCAGCACAGCTGTTTTGGATGTGCCTGAGAGGAAATGCCGCAAAGAAAAGCACAGACCCAGAGCACAATTTAACCTAGAGCATACAGAAAACACGTAACAAGTTTATTATATTATATTTTCAGTATCACAAAGCAGCATTTCTACCAGGAAAAAGATGGCCCTTGTATCATTTGAGTGCATATTTTTACACAGTTGGAGCTATGTATCGCCATGGTACTGCACAGTAATTAGCTGTAAATTCCAGGCTTTCTTAGCACCAGAGAGAAAGGTTTGCTTTTCATAACAAATGTCCCCTTTGGGAAGGAAATTTCAGATGAAGAGCATTTCACTGGATCAATAGATGACACCAACAGGAAAGGAAGCCTGCATTTGTCTTGCCATGCCTTACATGTAGCTATGGGCAATAGAGAAATGTATGTTATCTAGAGATTGTTTCTGATAAGGGGATATCCCTCAAACACCCAGTGCAGCTAGCAATCATACATTGATTTCAGAGAAACAAGCTGTGGCAATTTTTTAATTTCTCTTTTATACTCTGGAAGCAGAGGACTAAGGCCATGTCTTCATATTGAAAGAAAATTTGTGAAATTTCTTTCTGAAGGCAGCCTATTATAATGCTGCTTGAACACCTTGAACACAGCTAATATCCATTATGTCATGTAGGATAGCAAGCAGGAAGGAGAGCACTGCACAAGAAATTGCAGTTTTCTTTCTTTCGCTTTCTCTATTTTTTAAAGGCGGAAGACCTGATTTCTGTAAACAACCCCCTAGAGGTACTCCCCTACCAATAGCAGTCCACCGTGGAATAGATAAGGTTCTCATTATGTATCCCCCATGTCTTGATCATAATTTCTATCATGGTTGACATTCTGGTCCAGTTATATCAGGTACATTCTGTATAAGTCCTTTAGAAGACCAGGATAAAACCCTGCTGAATGCAGGATCGTTTTGCCTTGGGGAGAGAGTTAGTCAAAGTGCACATAGTTCAAGGTGGATTTCTAGTCAGATTCTGCAGCACTGGGGCATTCTAAAAGAAATATTTTTGAATTGAACATAGCTCAGAATGAATTAAATTAGTTCTTTAATGCTTGTTTTTTTCTTCAGAGCCATCAACACAAATTACATTCTAAAATAGGCAACTAAATATAATAACACAGCATTAAATTGAAAAGAAAAAGTTAATACTGTTATTATGTGATGCATTTTGTTTGACTAAATTGTATAGATAATTTCCACCATAATTTCAGTGGTGTTTATAAAGATCTTTTAAAAAGATTTCAGTTTAACATTTCATATAGCTGTACTTTTTCATAATATAAATGAATTTAAGATATCCTTACAGTATCTAAGTTTTCTCATCTTGATAACTACTTAATGAAGTTTTAAATATAATAGCATCCCAGAGTATTCTGCAAATGCACAGAACATTTTTCCCTTCCCTTCTTATTTTTATTTTATTTTATTTTATTTTATTTTATTTTATTTTATTTTATTTTATTTTATTTTATTTTATTTTATTTTATTTACTTTTAAATTCCCTCAGGCTTTTAAAGATTTATCTGACCTGGCCCAAAATAAATTTGTTTCTTTCAGAAATCAGCTTGTATTAAAGTAAAAATATATTTCAAAATGCAGTGCTATAACATCAGTCACCTGCTCAAAACTCAAATTGTTCTAATTTGTCAAAACCTGGAAGAAGAGTTCTTCCAAATGGTTTGTTACAGCTCCATTTGGACAAAGTAAGCATCATAAATACTCTGAATACTTCAGACGGTTTTCTGTTTGTGATATTTATTTTTCACTGTATTGCATTTTCCTTGTAGTTTCATGAACTGCCTTATCTGGCCACATTTAAATCTGCAAGGATTTATTTGTAACTATGTTCTGACCAGCATTATGTGGTTCACATTGTACTTAATTTTCTTCATGGACTGGTATTCCTGCATTAAACACTTCTGTGCATGGATATATTGACACACAAGATAATATTAACTGAGATAATTGATGTCAAGAAAAAAAATAATTCCTAATGAAAAATTGCTATAAATACATATCTCCTCCTTCCCCCAGACTCCATTTGTTTTGCCTGTTTAGTTCTATCTTATAAATTTTACTATAGAAAAGGGAAGGTCATTTTTGTCAGGTCAGTACAGAAGCTAATAGAGGAATAACGCTAATGGTCTTTTAGAAACATATCATAATACATACAAGCTACAGCCATAGATTCACCTTTTTCTCTCTCATTTTCATACCCACCTATTCCTATTGTGAATCAGTATTATAAATCTGCACATGAAGTGAACTGTGCCTTCAGTTCAACAATCAACATCCTAACTTTAGCATCTTCACACATGTATGATTAACCTGTTGCCAGAGTAAGAATAAGAGCATACAAGAATTCAATTTTTGTTTCAGCTTTTTGCTGTAAAAAAAAATAGATACAACTGAAGAAGTAAAGGAGCTTTGACTTGTGGCTTGTCTGTGTTCATATAAAATGAAGTTTCATTGCTGCACAGCCAGCCAGCAAAAGGTCTTTCTGAAACAAGACCATCACATGCAATACATTTCCTGCCCTGCTATGTCCACAGCAGCCTCGAGTTTGTCAGTACTTACGGAATGTGGCCATTTGACTCCAACTGTACAGGCCAACACTCCTAGTGTGATACCGGTACTAATTAAGTCCAGAATGGAAAAGAGGAAAAGATCAAACTTGTGACCTTTTTTTTTTTTTTTCTTTTTTTTTTTTTTTTTCCCCCTCACGTCTGTCTCTTATTTTGAAGCTTCATTATGCTCTACTCCAACATTCACTGTAAACCTTCAACTGTTTGCTTGGTGGAGTTTTGACTAGTATTGAATTGCCATTTCAACTTGGCAACCTCAGAGTCTTGTTTCCCAATGGCCTGCCAGCTAAATTGGTGTGTTACAGATGAATGCACAGCTCACAGATGGTGTTTGAGCATTTAGAGGCTCTCACAAGTAGATACGTATTTGGTCAGAAGGAAGATTACATTTTTCCTCCAGACAGAGCAAATGTCCTTGGGGATGTTTTCTGTGTCAAGGTAAAAACAGCTCCACACATCAGGTACAAGAGACTCTGTTAGCATAACCAAGAATATTACATATATATACATGTATATATATATATGTATGTATTTTCCTTCTGGATATGTTGCGCTGCTGCTAGTAATGTGAATGAAAAGTTTTATCTTGATTCTCCTGAACTTCTCTAGATACTTTAGGCCTAGCATCTCCTTTATTTTTACCTTTTTTCTTTTCAACTGGGTTGAGCTTGAAGGTGTACTTATGAATCCTGGTGACCTGTAAAGTTCTTCCTCACAGCCTAAACTCTTTGTTTTATTGCTCATGCACAAGTTTGAGTATTTATGCTACTTGCTGTTGGAACAACTTTGTGGATAGCACTGTGTTTGTGAGACCTATACCTCCACTAACATCTCTCATCCTCCCATGTAAGGATTGTGTCTTTTTCTCATTCATTCATTGTTTTTGTATTTACTTAAAATGGTCAGAGGGCAAGAAGTAGGGGAGGAGTTACATGCTTTCTTTTCCTTGACTGACCTATTCATGTCGTGAGGATGAATAACAGGCTGTCCGCTGTTTTTTGTTCCTTTCTAGTATGAAATATAAAACAGAGCTTCTTAAAAGTTCTGCAAGCTGCACTTGAGCTTCCTTGATTCATGTTTGTTCTCAACCACAGTTGGAACCAGACAGACTAGAATATTTTAACAAAGTCTGTTCTTGTAAGGTTTTCAGACTATTTTGCAAAGCCAGCAGGCTCATGAAAATGCAGTTGAGCATGAAATAGGCAAAGTTTTAGTTGCCTACTTAAACTGCAGCCATGATGATAATCATTTATTGTTGTCATTTTTGTTTTGTTATTGTTAGATGCAGCTCAAAACTGAAATGTGCAAAGCACTGATAGCTCTCTACAAGGAACCACACTGTCCTCCTGCATCACTGCTACTCTGATGAACTTTTGAACCCTCCTTCTTCCTATGCTTCCTTCCCCATCTTGGTAAGAAATCTCTTCTTGGGAATTTCTTGGTTATTCCCTCAGGAAATTCTTAGTTGGCTAGAGGCAGAAAATGGGCTCCTCTATCAGCTGTACGTCTTCAGGTAAAGGGGCTGCTGAGGACAAGAATCTGCTGGTATTCACCAATTTTCTGTTATTATAAGATCTTTTATAGTGAAGGCTGAGTGTTGAACATACTGCAGCTAGCACAGATGTATTGAGAGGAATATGAAGCTCTTAGCAGTTCCTTCCCTTCTTTAATAAACACATCTTGGCGCAGTGATCCACAGTGCCCATCCCCTAGCTTGGAGGGTCTACCCAAGGCAACAGCTGTGTCAGGATACTTCCCTCTGAGCTTTTTGGCACGAACAGGTTACAGGAAACATTCAGCTGATGTGTTTGTTCTGGCTCCTGGCTATGCATGCCTAGGCTGTTGCTGATCCAGAGCTTGATGACTGCTGGCCCTCTCCTTGTGAGTTGATGCAGCCTGGACCTTGTCAGGGACTCAAACCTGTCTCCCCTCTCCCCAGCCTGGTGAGGCAGCATGAGTGCTGCCAGGTACACTCACATGCTTATGTCATGCTGTTTGAAGTGAACCAAAGCAATTGCTGCAATTAATGGCTGACTACTTTTCCTGTTTTGCAAGCATGTTTACTTCTTAAAGCCTTCCTTTAGTGCTTTTGGATTTTGTATACTTCTGGCAGTTTCTTTTTTCCACCATGTGTGCACCTGAAAAATAAGCCTACCATGATTTCTAGTATTTCATCTGAATTGTGGTTTTGGATTTTTCAGCAAGCTGCAGAACAAGTGCTCCTATCAGCATTTGGAATAACCAAATATTAGGAATAATCTAATATTCCTTCAGATTTTTGTTGCTTCTCTTACAGCAGATAGTCCCTAGATAGTGCCTGTAAACATTGGTGGTACCCACTTTCTCAGTGCTTGCAAACCAACGAATATGAAGTGTAGCTGTGTCCTGGAAAGAGATGGGCAAAAGCAGTTTTCATCCTTAGCAAATGTTCACTCTGTTTATATTCACTTTGCATACAAATAAACAAAAAAGTAGTATTTTATTAGGAATCCGTGCATAGAATAATGGACTGTAACTCAGCAGAGCTCAGTTCAGAGCTCTGCCACTGGCTTATTGGGCAAAGTCATTTGTGTCATCGCCATATAGCCTGGAATAGACTTTGTAATGTAATATGTGCTATATAAAGAAAAAAATATTATGCAGGAGGAATGATAATAAAATCATTCTAATTATAACACTTTTTTTTTTTCTTTTTTAAATATTTGTTTGTGCTGTGCACAGTGGTCTGAAACAGACTCCATTCTGTCTTATGCTTCATCAGTAATGCTGTTGTTAACTGGATTCCGTTCCAAAGTCTATGTGTGTTGATATATTTTCTTTAGATGTACCTTCAAATACAACTGTGCTTTTCCATTGAAAATGATAACATTTCATTGTAGTAAATCTGGGCAGCATTTGTTGCATCTTCATTGCTGTTGCAAAGCTGTGAAGAACCTGGACTGATTTATGGGTTTCACACTACGTTTAAATGCCTACCATTTATGGTGATAACAGGGAGGGGTCCTTTTATTTGTAAACTGAGTAAATGTGTTGCACAGATTCTTGAGCTGTGGAAACTGTGATCTCCTAAAAGTAATTTGCATAAAGTCATTCATGTTTGCATTTGCTCTTTAAATATTTTCTCTGGCTGTATGAATATATATAAATATAACATTTATTTTGCCTTATTTTATGCAAAGTAAATAATAGATACATTCAGGACTGGATCCTGAATACCTCAGCTGGTATACACCAGTGTAGTTCTGCAACAAACAGGGCTACATCAGCTGAGAATCTGCCCCTACCATCAGCTGTAAGTGCCAGTCTTTTAGTGCATTATACAAATGTTCACCGTAGTTTGTCAGCAGCAAAGCTGTCACCCAACAGTACACACTGCCTTCTATCAGCCATTACTTTTCTGTCATCATCATCAAGTGTAGCTTAAGAGAATCTGTGCATCGTTTCTCTCCTTCTGAACAATTTCCATTGAAATAATTGACCTGCTTTTATGGTAATTTAGTCTCTGCTATTTGTTACTCCAGCATTTTGCAAAGAAAAATGCAAAACTAATGCCCTAGAACAGAAACATTCAGCCAAATTACTTACCAGTAATCCAAGGAATCATGGATAAATCCATTCCTCAAGAGGCTTCTCCTTTTGAGCTTTATACTGTTTTCACCCAAGGGTTGAGATTTGATGTTTTTCTGGGTGGAGGGGTTGTTTTATTTTTGAAAGGTAATGCTCATGCTCTCTGCCCTAGAGCAACTTTATATAAATCTCCTCTGAAAAGCATATCTGCCAGCACTGTCACTCCACCCACAAGCTTTCACTAGTAACAGCAGCTAAAAATATTTAAAGGGGCTGTTTCCACTTGTTTGGTGCATTTCATTCCATGTTTCTGCCTCCTTCTTTCTTCATCACTCAAAAAAGTCAATAAAAGATATAATTTAAGTCTTGTGTTTTGAAGTGACAACCAGCAAACAGCCTTATACCATGATTAATGAGTATTCAGGAATAGTTTGCTATAACTTACAAGTAGGTTGGGGCCTACTGAATTTGTGTTACAGTAAATGGAGAGATTCTGGTTATAGGTTGGGACTTTCACTGAGTCACCAGATATACTATATTTTCCAGTAATTTTTACCACTGCTGCAGATGTTCACATCAAGGTGTTATGCAGTCCTAGGGAAGTACAAGGTAGCACAGAAGTGACACTCAAGGAGTCTGGAGCATCTGAGAAGTTAAACAGTAACAAGGACCTTAGTTTCTGTTAAAAGCTAGAAACTATGATGAACGTGTGTGATGAAAATCATGACGTCTTTTAAATAAATAAAAAAATAAATGCTGTTTTGAAAATCAAAACATACGTTCTTCATACCTAATGAATATGTTTTTCTTGATTTCTTTGACTTCTAGAAAGACTGGCATTCTGTGGAGTTTCTGCATTGCTTTTTTTAGGGGAAAGGTGTACCAAAGTAAAGAGATCGTAAATGTTGCCCAGCTGGTTTAAGCAGGACCATTGTCAGTAGAAGGCTTCTGGGGTTTGATAACAGCTAATGTGCTCTGAATTTCTTTACTCTCCTTTGGAGGTTTGTTGAGTTAGGTGGATTCCCGTGGCTAAGAAAGTCAGCATCTCAGGAAGGATGACAATGCACAGACATTCTGCTCTTTTTCATCTTTGTATCCTGAAAAAGTGCAACTTTTTGGTAGTGATAGTTCACAGGTGGAAACATTAGTTCTAGTGTGACCTCTTGAAAATAGAAGTAGACTGGGAATCAATCTGGGGCTGCAGGAACATTATGAATATTTTTATTACTGCCTGAATCTTAGGGAAGTTTGGTAGCAATATTTTGTATTGTGTGCTCATTCTGCTTACACAAGCAGCTTCTACACGGGGGTTGAGTTACGGGGTTGGAGTAGTTGTATTCATGAAACTCCTGTGAAAGTACTGATTGCATAGCTAGGTTCTGTCTTCATGAAGCTATCTCACCTTCCCAACTTAGCATTTTGGTCGTTAATATATCTCCATGTTTCTGGTACTCCAGGATCACTGTAAATGGAAGAGACTTGGTATTCTCAGCACTCTATTTTGAGCTGCATGCCCTCTTTCTTAATCTCTGTGTTGGGTAGGAGTAATGATTGATGTCTTGAAACATTTTACAAATAGTATATTGAACATTTCACTCTGGTGTTGCTTGTTTGTAGGTATCTTAATTTAGTAAAGCAAACCCAAATAACCTAGTATCAAAAGACTTTTACATGAAATGAGGTGATGATCTCAATACAGACTTTTGTGGAAAATACATGATTACTTGTTCTCGCAGTACAGAGTTGAAGATTGGCAGTGTTCCCTATAGGATACGGATTTCTTCCATGGGTGAGGCCGGGTGGGACATCTATGTGATTCTGCTTGTTTGATGAAGGATAAGAAGAATATTATGAACTAAGACACTAAGACAGTATTCTTTTTTTTTTTCTTTTTTTTTTCTTTTTTTTTTTCTCTCCCCCTTTTTTTTTTTCAACAAACAACAAAAACAACAAACTATTCAGTCTAAGCTATAAAACTGTGTGGCTACTCCTGCCCTATTAATTCTCCTAAAAGGGTGAATACCTTATGTGTAGATTTGGAGATTTAGACAGATTATTCATTAAATTATTTTTATTCTATAATTATTATTAAATTATTATAAATAATTATTAATTAATAATTATAAATTATTAAAAAGGAAAAGAATTCCTTTATATAAAACAAAATGTAGTACAGTCTAGATTCAGAACACCCAGACTGCCATGCTTATATTAATATAATACCACAGACAATTATATTTCTCATTTTATATTTTTATTTGTTTCTTTCTCACAGAGCATGGACTATGATTTCATAATGTTAACGAAATATGTGTGGTGATGCTTCTGTAGGCCGCTGTGGGTAAATAATTGCAATATGAGGAAAGTGATTCATAACGTAGCTTTAAGCCTTTAAAGTAGGACTTTGTGATTGATTAGGATATAAACAAAGTAGACTGCAATGTTTCAAAAAGCCCTTCAAAGCTGCTGACAAATCAATCTATAGTCACTGGAAGAATCACCAATTTCAGACCAACACATTTTTCTGTGGGAAATTTGGGGGATTTGTACTTAAGGCCTTATAAGAGACAGATAAACTAATTTTTGTGGTTTTTCCCTCATAACTACACCTCATGTTCTTTGAACAGTCAGGTGAGTAAAGCTTGTGCCTTCTCATGAGAAGAGGTACTGGTCTGAAATATCTTTATATTTTTATATGTAAGATATCTTTAATACCTTTATCGATGATCTGGATGAGGGGATCAAGTGCACCCTCAGTAAGTTTGCAGATGACACCAAGTTAGGTGCATGTGTCGATCTGCTCGAGGGTAGGAAGGCTCTGCAGGAGGATCTAGATAGGCTAGAACAATGGGCTGAGGCCAGCTGTATGAAGTTCAACAAGGCCAAGTGCTGGGTCCTGCACCTGGGGCACAATAACCCCAAGCAGAGCTACAGGCTGGGAGTTGAGTTGTTGGAAAGCTGCTTGGCAGAGAAGGACCTGGGAGTATTGGTTGATAGTCAGCTGAATATGAGCCAGCAGTGTGCTCAGGTGGCCAAGAAGGCTGACAGCATCCTGGCTTGTATAAGAAGCAGTGTGGCCAGCAGGGCTAGGGAGGTGATTGTCCCCCTGTAACTTGGCTCTGGTGAGGCCGCACCTCAAGTTCTGTGTTCAGTTTTGGGCCCCTTGCTACAAGAAGGACATTGAGGTGCTTGAGAGAGTCCAGAGAAGGGCAACGAAGCTGGTGAGGGGTCTGGAGAACAAGTCTTACGAGGAGTGGCTGAGGGAGCTGGGGTTGTTCAGCCTGGAGAAAAGGAGGCTAAGGTGCGACCATATTTTTTTCTATAGGTAACTTAAAGGAGGCTGTAGCAAGGTGGGGATTGGTCTATTCTCCCATGTGCCTGGTGACAGGATGAGGGGGAATGGGCTGAAGTAGCACCAGGGGAGGTTTAGGTTGCATATTAGGAAAAACTTCTTTACTGAAAGGATTGTTAGGCATTGGAATGGGCTGCCCAGGGAAGTGGTTGAGTCACCATCCCTCGAGGTCTTTAAAAGATGTTTAGATGTAGAGCTTAGTAATATGGTTTAGTGGAGGACTGGTTAGTGTTAGGTCAGAGGTCAGACTAGGTGATCTTGGAGGTCTCTTCCAACCTAGACGATTCTGTGATTCTGTGAAAACATGTCTCCTCCTCTTCCTGCACAGGTATCCTGCTCAACACCAAGTGTCAGGACATATACAATGCCAAGAACAGACCCAAAATCCAGGCCTATGGCTGGCAATTTTTTTTACTTTTAATTTATTTTTATTATTTTTTATTTTTTATCTCTCCTGCTTATTCAAATCTAGACCAAGTGCAGAATCCTCTTGAGTTTCTCCATTGCTACTTGTATTTCTGAGAGATATGAGTATTAATTTCTGACTGCTAGAAAAAGAAACATACAGAGCTATCTAAGAAATACGTACACGTAGACAGGAAAATGCTTTAAAATAGTATAAAGTACAGTGCAAATATTGCTGTCACTTCTTCTCCAGTCATATGCTACACTTAAAAAAGCCGGCATGTTTTCTTCCACAAAAAGATCTTTATATTTCTAAACTTTCAGAAGTCTCAATCAATATAAAAAATGGCCTGAGTAAAATGACATCATATTAGTCCTAGAGTCCTGCATCTCAGCTGCTTAGTCATTTAAATCAATGGAAATAAGCATAACAGTTACTTTCAAAAGGTCAAAGAATTTACTGTCTTTTCAGCTTTGAATCAGCTGAGATACTCCAGTTTCTTGGAAATATAATGCCAAGATTGCATCTCTGCATCTCATTTTTTCCCCTCATTGGAAAACAGTGTAGTAATTAGCTTAAAGCGCAAATCACACCACAGTTAGTAGAATACTATACACTGCAAGTTCCCTTCTATTTTCTCTTTCACTTGCAACTAGTTTAAAGAGGAGTTTTAGCCCACAATGTGTACTCAAATATTTGACTAAAGCTCAAACTCCAAAAAGCTCTTCACGTTTTTAAATAAAATAAATCGTTGGTCAGTACAAATATGACAGTTATTTTACCATTTTCTCAGAAGGAAAATAAGTGATGAACTGTTCCTTGGAGAGTCATTTATAAGAAAACTAAAATGAAGGCAAAAGTCATTTAAAAACTTGGTTTTAAATGCAATTTGTTGTCTTCTTTGTAAAAGTAGCATGTTTTCTGGGAGGAAGCACAAATCATCTAGACAGCATTGGAAACAAAATTCTTTTTTTTTTTTGTTTCTTGTCAGAGGTGTTGGTCAATCAACTGTTTTGATCGGAACACATTTATCTATATAACAGGGCTTTACTGTGTTTCAATAAATTCCTTACCTGTTCTTCCAATGACTCTTTGTTTTATTTCCATGTTTTCAGCTGCCACTCTGCTGTTGAGGTGAAACTGTCCAGAAGGGTTGCTGAGCATTTCCATTTTGGGGTATATGCAGCCTTCTCAGAGCTGGGAGCTGCACGCTGGTGTTCCTGGGACTTCTGGCTGCTTGTACTGCTGGTAGTGTTGCTTTGGTTTGTGAGACTTTACCTGCATTACTGTAGCCAGTGGATCTTCCTTAAGACCATCTCTGTTCCAGTTACAAAGTAAGTCCTGTCGCCTTCTCTCTCTGTTGGAATATTTATACAAATCACTTGATTTAAAGCAGTTCCTTTATGTTACGAAGAGAATTGGCGACTGAGACTAAGGATTCTGCATGCAACCAAGATAGAAGCATTTGCAGAGATTCATAGAACAAGGACCACATCCAAACACTAGATGATCTGATATGTAAGTGTGACCCTAACAGAAAGGGGAAATATATCTTAAACTCAGAACACGATGTGTCCATTTGTGTATCTTGTGCCACCCTTACCTCTTACTCCTCTGAGATACCCAACAGATTATGTATCTTCCAAAAGAATAATTTATCATTTTGGATCAAGTATTTCGAAATGCATAAGAAAATGGTGTGGCCTTGAGGTGAGGAGTAGGACATAATCTCTTTGAATTGCTGGAACTCCTAGGACATTTTCTCCGCAGCTGAGATGCGGGCCCCTAAGGAGGAACAGATACTTTCTTCATATTGCCAGAATTGGCCAGACAATTCATCCATTAGTTAACCATCTCCATCTTTGCAGGTTATTGCCGCCAATGAGCTGTCATATGACAATGGTGCACTCCATACAAACTTCTGCCACATGTGTTTTGTGTACTTCATCTGGATCTTTGGATAACTGTTTTTTGTCTAGATCACTTTAAACAACCTCTAGCATGGCTAATTCCCTCAGGTACTGGACACCTCTCTCCATAGTGGTCAACTTGCCTGGATGACAAATAACATCTTCCTTGAAGGGATACCTTTCCTTCATGCCTGGCTTCTGCCCTAGGGAGCCACATTGGAGTACCTGCTGCAGGGGTTGGAGTAGCTACAGGGCCTGTTGCTAGGATGCATCCAGCTACTAAAAAGAAAATTAATTCTGTCCCAGCTCAAATCAGAACAGAAATGCACAGAACTGAAGAGGCATTTAAATCATACTTGATGTTACCAAATTGATCTATAAGTAAAATACTTCAGAATAATTTAATTTTGATATATCAGTTTTACTGTGATGACTACAATGGGTTGACATATTTTAACTATATGATACATTAACTTTAGAACAGGAATGAGAATTCTCTATAGAGCTCCAGGAAAATCATTACATGTCATCATTTGACATAAAAAAAAAAAAAGATGGATAGGAGAACAACTCCACAAGGTGATATATACCTAGTTCCCTATATGTTGCTGTGGGGAAGAGAATGGGCTTGTAGAAAAACAAAAACAAAAACAAAAAAAAACCTGTTGTATTTAGGGTAGGAAAGATTTTTCCAGTACAAACATTTACATACACACACATATATGTATATTCACTTTAAAGCATCATTAAAAAAAAATAAAAATTGGTAGGTGCTAGTAACTTGCAAATCTGTGACCTGTCTCTGCTTTGAGTTAACTAGGTGATAACTAGGATTACTGGGTAAAATTTGAATAGGGTGTCTGGGCAGACATTGGACAGTGCTGGTTATGGTTAAAGTGGCCTTCTAGATCTTGATGCAAAGCCAGCCATCTCTAGCTTCTGGCCTTGCACAGACCAGGAGGGCTCAGCCAGCTGGCAAAAAAGCTTTTGGGAGGCCAAGCATCAAAAGCATGTGAAAGCAAAGAAACAGAACAGAAGGAAGCAAGGTGTGACAGAAAGGTAGTCATGCTCAAAGACAATAATCACAGCTGTTCCAGACAGTCAGCTACATTAAGGATAATGTTCTCAAGCCAAGATGCCTTGAATCAGCATCTGAATCTGGAGCTGCATTCCCTCAGAACAAGAGATCAAGTTGTACACCCTCCAGTTCCACCAAACACAGTGGTAGCATTCACAAATCAGAACCAAAGTGAATATCAGACCACTTTACCTATAGCTAGGAGCAAAATCTAAGGCACTTCAGTTGGCTTGAAATTTTTGCCTTGTGTTTCAGCATCTGTACATAACTCATAATATCTTTTGCAGTTCCTGTCTACTACAGCACCAGCATATTTACATAGGCAAGCTTTTCAATTCCTTCTTACACAGTGGCTAATATAGGAAAATATGATGAAAAGGACTTCAGGGTTGAGATGAGGACAGGGAGATCACTCAACAATAATTGTAATGGGCAAAATAGAATCATAGAATCATAGAATATCCTGAGCTGGAAGGGACCCTTAAGGATCATCAAGTCCAACTCTTGACACCGCACAGGTCTACCCAAAAGTTCAGACCATGTGACTAAGTGCACAGTCCAATCTCTTCTTAAATTCAGACAGGCTCGGTGCAGTGACCACTTCCCTGGGGAGCCTGTTCCAGTGTGCAACCACCCTCTCTGTGAAGAACCCCCTCCTGATGTCAAGCCTAAATTTCCCCTGCCTCAACTTAACCCCGTTCCCGCTGGTCCTGTCACTGGTGTTAATGGAGAAAAGGTCTCCTGCCTCTCGACACCCCCTTACGAGGAAGTTGTAGACTGTGATGAGGTCTCCCCTCAGCCTCCTCTTCTCCAGGCTGAATAGGCCCAGTGACCTCAGCCGTTCTTCGTACGTCTTCCCCTCCAGGCCTTTCACCACCTTCGTAGCCCTCCTCTGGACACTCTCCAACAGTTTAATGTCCTTTTTATACTGTGGTGCCCAGAACTGCACACAGTACTCGAGGTGAGGCCGCACCAGCGCAGAGTAGAGCGGGACAATCACCTCCCTTGACCTACTAGCGATGCCGTGCTTGATGCACCCCAGGACACGGTTGGCCCTCCTGGCTGCCAGGGCACACTGCTGGCTCATATTCAACTTGCTGTCTACCACGACCCCCAGATCCCTCTCTTCTAGGCTGCTCTCCAGCGTCTCATCGCCCAGTCTGTACGTGCAGCCAGGGTTTCCCCGTCCCAGGTGCAGGACCCGGCACTTGCTCTTATTGAACTTCATGCGGTTGGTGATCGCCCAGCTCTCCAACCTATCCAGATCCCTCTACAAGGCCTTTCCACCCTCATTCGAGTCCACAACTCCTCCAAGTTTGGTGTCATCAGCAAACTTGCTCAAAATACCTTCTATTCCTACATCCAGATCGTTTATAAAAATATTGAAAAGTACCGGCCCTAAAATGGAGCCTTGAGGGACCCCACTGGTGACCGCCCGCCAGCCTGACGCAGCCCCATTTACCATAACCCAGCATAGGGAGATTTATATAATTTATTACTTATTACTAACAAGCTAGAGCAGTGAGCAACTAAAACCAAAACCAACCAACCAAAAACCTTCCCACCATCCATCCTCTTCTATATACTTCCCCTGAAAGGCACAAGGGAATGGGGAATGGGGGCTGCAGTCAGCTCCTAACTCTGTCTCTGCCGCCCCTTCATGGTCACTTTCTGCCCCTGCTCCCAGTGGGGTCCCTCCCACTGGATGCCATCCTTCCCGAACTGAGCCTGTGGGAGCTGCCCACAGGCAGCAGCTCTTCAAAAACTGCTCCAACATGGGTCCATACCATGGGGTCCATTCGTCAAGAGCAAGCTGCTCCAACATGCGTCCTCCATGGGCAGCAACTTCCACCAGATCACCTACTACTGTGTGGGCTCCTCCACGGGCTGCAGCATGGAGATCTGCTCCATGTGGGACCCATGGGCTGCAGGGGGACAGCCTGCTCCACCAGCCTCTCCACAGGCTGCAGTGCCTGAAGCACCTTCTGCCCTCCTGCTGCACTCACCTTGGGGTCTGCAGGGCTGGTTCTCTCTCCTCATTCTCCCAGCTGCTGTGGCACAGCAGTTTTTTTCCCCCTTTCTTTAAATCTGCTCTCACAGAGGCACTAAAAACATCAACTATTGGCTTGGCTCTGGCCAACAGCAGGTCTCTTTGGCCTGTATGGAGTAGCTTCTGGATTCTTCTCACAGAGGCCACCCTTGCAGGCCCCTGCTACCAAAATGTTGCCATGTAAACCCAATACACTCATATAATCCAGCCTGGTGAGTCCCAAGGATCTAGAATTGTATTGAGTGAACTGAGAGATGAGATCAAAGGATGAGGAGGCAGGAGGAGAAGGCTTTGTGTCTTTGAGTAGCTTCATACGCTTGTGATTTACAATGCCATGTGCTGTGTGTGTTTTTTAATGGTTTATCCAAGAGCACAGACAAACTCTCTCCTTGTGCTAATTTACAGATTCCAGTTTTTCCCTCACACTGTTGAACTGTGCTACCAGAACTCCTTGCTGCAGACCAGTGAAGAGTTGGTCGTGGTTGTGGTGGGACCCCTAACCTTGAACGCTGGGCTACTTCTTATGGTCCTGATCAAATGGGGCTGTCAGCAGCTGTTTGGTTCATTCCCTTCCTTCTTGTCAAAGTTTATCATAGCTCTGGGACTCTGGACAGTGCTGGACCCCTTGGCAGTGTTAGTAGTGGATTCGTTCCTGGGGGTAAGTCACTTAAAATAACTTGGACATGAGTCCTTGACGTAGAAGTTTGTTTTATTCAGTGAATCAGTGGAAGATAAGAAATTCCACCCCTGGCAATGGAACATGAAAGTTAAAAAGAAATTAAATAATAATGTTATTATTTACTTTTTTTTAAACAAAATTCCCATCTAATGGAGTCACCATGTTTCTGCATAAAATTAAGAGCATTACACAAGTCATATATGGATATAAGAAAATGAATACACCAGTGGAATGATTGCATCTGTTTTGAAGAGGATTACTGCACTTTTGGATGTTAGCAGAGATGGGTTAATGAGCGGTCCTGATTATTAGCATTAGCATTAGCATAGGAGATATTTCTGAGCACTGAAACAGACAAAATGAAAAAAGAGCAAAAGCAAAGCAAAAGGAGAGGGTATTGTGCACTTATTTGACATGCAAGGTAGTTAACACTATTTTGTGGAACACCTAGAGAGACTTGTAAGATAGGAAGATGAACTTCTTTATGGAAACACCCCCATCGCACCTGAAGTCATATGTTCAAAGCCCTCAGCTCTACCTGTGCCTACATATGGTCTGTGTAGCACATCTGTACGTTGGTGGCAAGGGGACTTCTGTCACATACAGTGGCCAGTCTCCCGGAACATGCCTTTCAGATCCAGATCTCATTGTGCAGCTGACATAGGGTCCTTTTGATGGGCACAGGGCGCTACAAATTTTTGTGAAGGTGTGATACTGTCCTTCCCCTGCCCGCTTTCAAAGACATCTACTTCTGCTGTTTACTACAAATGAAAGGGTAATCTACAGTCGTTGTCATGGAACAGGTCTTCTCATGTCTCTTGATTCCTCATTCACTAACCTGAGCTCTCCTTTTAAGTCCTGTTAAAATGTGATTGTCCATTGCTTACATAATGTTTCCCATTGTGATGTTTTTCAAAATTAAAATTCACCTGTTCAAGTTTAATTGTGGCTTGCTTGGGAGGTAATGCCTTATTTTTAGCATGTGATAACACACTGTAGTTTTCACTTGGACAGCCTGGCTTTTTGTTTGTTTGCATGCTTGCTTGCTTACTTGTTTTTAATTTCATGGTGCAAGCCATGCACAGAATTGAGTTTTAATTGTAATTACTCAGATGAAGATTTTTTTTTTTTCTTTCTGAGGAAGAAAATGGGTATTTTCCCAATATCTAGGCTAAAAATAACTAAATTTTTACACACACACACCCCATTGGTGTATTAAAAAATCTGGAGGAAAGGTCTGAGTGTGGTCTACTTTGCCTTTACCACAACTGCACTGAGAAAATTGTTGCTTTTGACTTCACTAAAATGTCCTTGGTTTGAGTCAGTATGGCTTTGTTACCAATTTCAAATAGGGCTTGTTTGCTTGTTCAGAGGGAAATGTGAGATATGAATAAGGTAAGTTTTGATTACAGTGCACACCCCTCTCTGTATTTTATACTGAAAATTTGGCAATTTTACCCACTGAGACTATCATTGGTAGAAACTCCTTTGTTCAAATATTACACTATATAGTATGTGCATCCTTTCCAAAATGAAACTGTCTCTTACATGTGTTTTTGGTATCCCATTTATGATTTTTTTCTCCTGGCATTCTTTCAGCAGCTATTTCAGATTTACTTGCCCATCTATTTCAGATCAAGCCTTTTTGAATATTATGCCATAGTAATATGAGTTATTTTAGTGCTAGAATATATTTTACAATCCTAGATGGATTTAATACTGATGAAAGATGACAGAGAGCCCTAGGGACAAAGGTTTTGCTGTTTACTATTTTATTATTATTATTATTATTATTAAGGGAAGACTAGTTAGTATTTGAATGCTTGCGGGATTTCAGCTCTTAATGTGAGATACTGTGTGAAATTTGTGAATCCAGGCTTGCTTTGCAGAAGGATCATTCAAGGGGTAAGAAACTTGCCTATGACTGTGTTGAATTCAGTTTGAGTTCTGCCAGAGTTTTCCTGGGACCAGTCACTTTGTACAGCTTGTAAAATGCACAGTAGCACCTCTTTAGCAACATGGATGTTTGTCATCCTAAAAAACATTAGAGACTGTGAAGTGCTCACATGACCATCACTGTGTGATGTGACAAGTACAGAAGACAGGTATTGATGAATGCTATTTAAATAATTTAAAATTAAGACACCTTTCTTGGATTGTGTCTTTGAAGACCACAGAAGGACTGTCACAATTGCATAGTTAGAAAGAAAATGATAGAGAGATACATGTACACTTCCTCATGCTATTTTTTTCTCTTGCCAGAAAGAACTGCTTGGATAAGAAAGAAATGTATTCTTATTTGCCATTCAGAATTTTGCTTCTTTGGAGGGATCTCAGAACATGAGCGCTCTGCAGAGGGTTTTCTTTGGTAGACAGTCTGCTTGGTAAGAAAAGGATGGAGGCAGCCAACTTTTTATGCAACAAGAGCAAGTAAAACATGGAGATAAAAAAAAGAGTTTTTTTTTTTTTTTTTTTTTTTTTTAAATATATTGACAGATCTAAATTAGTGACTAGTCTCTATATGTCATTGCTGGTCTCCCAGAACCTGTAATTTAAATTATAGAAACCTGGCATTGTTGCAAAGGGTGGAGAGAGAACAAAAGTATAGTCAAGAATTTTATCCCTTGTACAGCTCATCACAGGACTTGTAAATGTCATTCCTTTGCTATGCATGTCACCACAAAGTTAGCCAAAAACAGGGAGAAAGTTTTGACTCTGCTAAGGATTAGTCCAGGCAAGTTGTTCCAGAAGATGCAGGTTTCCTGAAGCTCAAAGGTCACCAACTCCCTCTCTGAAAGATAAATAATGGATTTTTTGGTGGTGCAGTTTCACATGTCCTTGCAGAACATGTTAATAGGATTCAGCTTGAATACTGCTCTCACTGTGTCACTTAAAAATAAAAAAATAAAAAAATAAAAAAGTGAATGGAAGAATTTTCTGAGAAGTAGACCTCTGATTCAAGTAGTTGAATTCTTCTAAATCGATCCAGCAGAGGGCAATAATATGTCAATACAGTAGCTAGTTCTTAAGAACTAGATATGGAAAAAAACAAGGGGGGAGGAAATCACATAGATTTTTGGAAAACCTGTTCCCGCATTTTACTGGAAGTATATTGAAACATAGAGTGCTGCAAAACCTTCAGGACTCTCTGTGAATCCATGTTAAAATACACAAAGTACATTATTCCCAATTAGATTACAATTTTTATTCTATGAATATTAATTCCTTACTGAGATTTATTATGTTGGATATTTATTTTATCCTCAGTAGAAGGAAAACAGTTATTTATGTTTATTTTGTTACAGAGCAATTGAACAAAAAGTATTAATTGCATAGTTAAGTAGGATATATAATGGTTATGTATCTTAGTAGAATCTATTAATGATGCAACTTACAGCTGCTACTTTGTACAATTAAAAGGTATCTTTAACTCCACCACAGCAGTGGGAGTATAGTCAGATCTCTTTAGTAGTACTGGTTTCACTGTGTCTCTATTTCTTCTCAGGAAAGAATGAAATTGAGTAAGATGGTTGCACCATAAAATAATGTTTATGCTTGGTGGTTCTTCAGAGTTACAGGCTGTTCTTTGTGGCTTCTCACATGGGACTGACTGGATGCTAAGAGTGGGGTCTGATGGCAATATCTCATTTTATGACAATACATTCCAGGCAGACATGGTAATGCATGTATATAAATTGAAATACTGCTTTATAAGGGGGAACTTGTCTCTTTTGCACTTAAAGAAGGTCAGCCTCTTTGGGCAACACTTAAAACTCTGCTGGTATGCTCTGTTGATCTCCTTGCAGTTGCTTTCTCCATTTTTTCTTACCTCATTGGGTCTCAGTGATGCTTGGTGAATCTACCTTCTTTGACTGATGATGTTGTTTGCAAGGCTAGTAGAAAAGCTATACTAGGTATTAGCTAGCAACACATGCAGACAGGGTAGTACTTCCACTGAGCTTTTCAGATAACATTATGGTTGGTTTTGCTTTCCAATGGTAGCACCAAACACTGACTTGTTTTGAAATTGAGAGCTGGAGCATATATGCCATCCAAAGTGTACATGTTCAGAATGATGAATGGGTATCTTGATGAGTCTGATAGGAACCAGTATTCTTCTTGTAACAAGGACACCTTGAGACTGGTCAGTTTGGAATTGTGCACTGGCACAAGTTTTTTCTGCTCACTCAGCACTCCCAACAACAGCAGCATAAATCATTTAATATTATTCCACTGGTCATTGAAATAAAGCAAATTTCAGCCTTCCTCTCCTTCCACTGTTTCTCAACTATGTTAATGAAACCCTCATTAAGTGCTATTACTGTGACCTTGAGTTTTGTTTCATGAGCCACAAAGTCATCTATGTAAGTTAAACATCTTGTGGTTAATTTCAAACTTTGTGTCACAGACACAAGATGGGTGAACCACAGATTACAGTTAGCACTTCTTATGAAGAAATTCAGGTTCTTTTATGTCTGTAGGTATATAGGCTAATTAAGTTTGGTGTTTGCTTATGTCAATCTTTTTTCCCCCATGGCAGCGACTTGTGAACAGTGTAGAGAAACCCATTGCTGATGCTGCAAAGCTCTACTGGGTCTTTCTAAGAACAGAAGAGTCGGGGGTTCTCGGTGCTCTAATCACTGTGATGCTTTACACAGTCCTGTTCATCATCTCCTCGGCAGTGTTGTACCTTTACTTTCTAAGGTATGTCTCTTAGTTTCATTATTCGCTTAGGAATTTAGGCACAAGCTCCTTCTCTTGTAAGATAAAATACAGTGATATCGGAAAAGAAGTTTCAATGACACATTACCAAAACCCAAAATTGCAGACAATCAGGGAGGTGATGGCTCCTGTGGCCCCAGTGAGTCAAAGAGGCAGCCATTCCACAAAAGGAATGTAATTGATACCATGAGTTTTCATTATGTCTATGAGCCTCTGCTCCATTGGCTTCCAACAGTGGTGTCTATTTTCACAGTTTAAACTTTAAAGTATGTATACTTGCATTTAGGTACCTTGGAAGACCTTATCTTTAGACTTCCAAGTAGGGTTTTTTAGATGACAAGATTTTTGGCTTGATGTGACTGAGGCTTAAATACAGTTCACGATGTAGAATCATAGAATATCCTGAGTTGGAAGGAACCCACAAGGATCATCAAGTCCAACTCCTGGCATAGATGTGACTTATTCCAACTCATTTTTTTCATGACTTCTTCATATTATCAGTATTGCTAGTCTTTAGTTCATCATGAAGTTTGACCATCTGACTTTCCACCCATCTAGCTGGCACCATTAACTGTACAGGCAATAGGGACAGGCGTGGGACACTGGAAACAAATGAGATTGGTTATCTAAATTTATCTCGGTTATCTATTGCCTAAAAAAGTTTTTTTTCTTTTTTTCTTTTTTCTTTTATTTTTTTTCTGAACAATTCATCCATAATGCAGTATGAATGTTGTACTGGCATTTGATTCCCTTCAGCAATGAACACTGAATAAGCACCAATAAAAAACTGTATGCAAAGGCAGGGTCTAGGCAGGTATAAGAATAGTAAAGCTCAGCATACTCCCTCCATCTGACAGAATCATCTCTCAATCTCCTTTGCACAAACTCCATTGCAGCAGGCAGAAAAAGATAAATGGCAATCTATATTTCTGCATAGCATTTCAGAGTTCCTGCATTCCTGGAAGCTGTACACAACTCCAATGTACTGGTAGTCTAGTTAATTAGTTTCTGAGATGTTAATGCCTTCTTAATCATTGACTTAATAGTTTTGAATAGCTTCATAAGTTTTAGCTGCTGTCGTTTATTACTCAGGAAAATTAATTTAAATTAAAACATTTGTAAGGCAGGTTTTTATGAGAATATTACCAACATCTTCATTGTCTGGGGAACAGGTGCAAGATCATCAAAGGTTTCTTTCCTTCTGGATCAATTTTCCCATAATGTTTTCCAATAAAGGGGTGGGGGAAGAATGTTACTGGGGGAAAAAATGTTGTCTTAGTACAACACATTTTAAAAATGATTCATAGCAAAATACAAAAACAAAGGGAAGATAACAAAATCTGTTACTGTGCATAAGGTCTTTGAAGTTCTTTGCCTGATAACAAAAAGAAACATTTTGAATACTGGAGTCTGTGAAGGGTGAAGTTATACTGTGAGCTTCTGAGATTGGATAAACTTTCTTTTCCTCATCAGTCCATACCCCAGCAAAATGGGAACCTTGTACCTAGCATACTTAAGCAACACATAGTCCACTAATGATAGCATTAAAACATTTTCAAGTATCTTTAGGGAAAACATCTCTGCAATTCATAACTTTAACTGCGTTCCCTTAATATTGATATAATGGCATTTGTTTCTAAGATAAAAGTATTGTAAACAAGACATCCGTTTGTGTGAATAGTCCTCATCTGTTATATCCCAGAAGTATTCTTCTTCTAAGTGTTGAGTGATGTCTTTTGTGTCCTAAGACATTGGTCCACAGGAAAGACTTTGTCCCTTGGGTGCCATTGTTTGGAATTACTCACCTATTTGCCATTTAGCCGAATTGTTCAGTATAAAAAATATAAAAAGTATTAAAAATATAAAAATAATGTAATATTTATAAAATATGTAAAAGTATAAAATTTTTTCACTGTCAAAAAAAATATGAGAAGAACAGTCAACCCACCAGAACACCAAAGAACGTAGGGGAAATACCTGTTTCTAACAGCTGGAAAGCCTTGTGCCAGCAGTAGGCATCTTTTTGCATCTTTATAAAACAACATACCTGTCTCCCCTTGGGTGACTTGGGACTCTGTAGTACCTGTAGCATGGAGAGATATTCTCATTACTTTTTGTAAAAATGTAGTGGCTCTGGTTACAATTCCTTCATTTTAATTCCACTAGACAGTAGAAACAGTCAGGAATTTGTTGGTGAAATGTTTCCTGCACTGTGAGAAAATCCAGAGCCAGCTCAACTAAAAGTGTCTACTGGAAAGGGTTTATGTCTAAATTTCTTGGTATTGATTTTTTCTTTTTTCTTTTCTTTTCTTTTTTTTTTTTTTTTTTTTGACAAGCTTCAAAATTCTACATTTTTCAATATTAAAAGCAAAATGATTTTTTTACAGTTTTTTTTTTTTTTACAGTTGTTTTCAAAAAAACGTGAGAAAGTCTCAAATAAAGACATGATGTATTGTTATAAGCATTCTACCATTCAGTTTTTGGTTTGTGTAAATTTTTGAGAAGTCCATTTTTTGATCTGATTTTGTATAGAAAGCCATTTCAATGTTTTTTGGTCTTCTTTGTGACAAATAAATGAAGTTGTAGATATTTGACTGCATCTCATATCTCCAGGACATAGCATCTGAGTTTTGATTTGCTCTTTATTGCATTAGCAATAGAAATTATTCTTATTATATTTATAGAAGCCATGTTAAGATGCAAGAAGTGTTTTGTTAGTTTTCCTGCCAAAGAAAAGAAATACAGGTAACAGAAAGCAGGTAACAGAAGCAGGCTGAGTATATCTGGGCAAAAAGAACAATGCTGGAAGACAGGCTTCATGATTCCTAATTAATTCAAAGTTAATTATATTGTTTATAACCATGTGCTTAAAATCTTCATATAGAAAATGCTTATGGCAGCAAATAGACAGTAATTTAACTGCATTAAATTTTGCTTCATTTAAAATAAGAATGTTACATTAAGTGAGCTTAAATAAATGGCAAGGTCTTGTTCTTGTTTAGCAAGATAAGTGGCAAGTTATTGAAATCGCTGACCTGGAATTTCAAAGACAAACAGCATAAAATGTCATTGTTTTGAGATGAGTAGGAGACCAGAAAGCCCACAAGCTTGATTAGAAGTTTTTCAACTAAAATCAAGATATTACTAAAGTATGAGTGAATGTTTGCAAAAATGTGTCTGTTGTAAAATAAACATCTAATGTAGATACATACAGTAAGAGAAAAACTTTTATTTGAAGAGGCTGTGAAATATGCAAAATTATGCCGTGAAAGGTATTAATAATGTTTTAAAAAAACCCTTCTATTCCACAATGTGTTTTAAGATGCTTTAGTACTCTTCCCTACCTCAGCACTGATTTGCATTCCATGCTTTGGATTTTCTTCTATTATTTCCTGATACCCAGTTTATATTCCCAGCGTTAGCTATATCTCAATTACATTGTTTTCTGCCACTCTCTTGTTTTGATAAAAGAATCCCAAACTGACATCTAGGAAACTACAGCAAATTTATGGCTACAGCTTCAAAAATGAATGTTTCAAAAAGGGAGGGTATGAAAAAGATGTACATAGAAACTCTTTGCAGCAAAGCAGGGGATATAAACCCCTAATCTGATGGTGAGGCCAGCTGCCAGATTTCAGTATTGGAATAGCTACTCAATCACAGAAATTCCTGGATGTAGGGCTTGACCCTAAGGTACATATTCCCTTTTCAAGTTAAAGCTAAAGCTCCTTCTGAGATCAAGTTGAAAAACTGCCTTTTGGTGCCTCTCCTTATTTCTGTTCCATACTAAATCTCAGTTTGGTGCAAAATTGTACTAAACAATTTATTGAGTGTGCTTTGCTGCAATTCCTGTGTGCACTGTAAGGTGAGATGTAGAGCTAGTGTAAATGTGAACTTTATTCTGATTTGGTTGATCGGTCTGCTTCCCTCCATCTACCCATTGGTTATCAAATACATGCTAACACAACACCCAAGAATAAAGATCAGCCACAAAACTGCTTCTAGTGTTGCTGCACATGAAAAGGAGAAGAGTTCAGGGGGTTAAAGAATCTGTGCCTGTGCTCGTTTCCATCTGCCAATAAATGAAAAGACCTGTGCAGCACCACAGAAATCTGGGCATTTTTGGTTGCAAAGCCACACAGCAATCCCTATTAGTAGTCATGCTTCTCATGACTACCCAGCCAGTCACTGTGAAGGATGGAAAAGCTGAGCTTGGCACCAAGCAATGACTGAATTGTAATAAAGTATGAGCTTGGAAGAGGGTACAAAAGGAAAGACCTCAGTTCAGTATCCAAGATTGAGATTCTATATTTTCAGATTTTTTTTTTTTTTTCTGAGACCCTGGTTTTGCATTAATAGTTGAATGAGAAAGAGGTTCCATTTGAATTTAACAAAAGTGTTTTTAAGTTTTAAAGTTCATCTAAGGCTAAAAATGTGACACTAGGCTTTCCCAAAAGCCTCACAATATTTCTTGGTTTCACCTACATTAAGAAATACCACACAGCAAGCCTTTCTTGTGGTAGAGAATTTTACTGTGTAGTGCTTATTCAATTCCCTACCACAGCACAGAAATGTCATAGAAAAACAAAACCAACAAATGAACTTTTCTAACATCAAGAGAAGTTTAGATTGCACAGACTTCAGGTTTGGCGTTGAAAAAAATCATGAGTAGTTCCTTCTCCATATGATGTGGTTTGCCCATTATTAAACTCTGGCACAACAGGACTTCCATTCATGCCTAAGTGGAGGTACTACATGTTAGCACTGGGGCTAGTTACCCAGCCCAAACCTGAGAACAGACATTGGACACTTCTGAAGATTAAGAACTCCTTTGGAAGTCAGTATCTTGTAATAATTAAAAGAAATTGCTGCTTACAGTTATGTGATTTGACTCAGGTGTTGTAAAGTGTTCAGAGATTTGGATGGGAGGGATGGTATAGGATGGGATGGGAGGGTATGTTGGAGAACCTGTGGGATAGAAGCTTCTTATTCCTTAAGGAAAAAAAAAAAAAAAGTAAAAAAAAAGTATGTAATTTCTGTCTTTAGGCTACATAATGAAGGGTGGCTGTTGGATCTATTTCGACGCATTCATGGTGAAGAAGGTGCATTCTTTGTTCCACTGGATTTAGAGATTTCCAGTCAGGAGCTGAGCTACATTATGAAAAGAGCTGAGCAGTGGAGAGGAATCAAAGGTGAAAGACGGATGGTGAGTGGCAAAGTGTGTTCAAGAAGAGTCTGTGATGCACTAGTCCAAATTAATGCTTTGTATTCCTGGATGTTATCTGAAAGCACACAGATATACAAGAAAATGATTCTTAAGGACTTTATTTATATATTTGTTTATTTATTTATTTTTGATGGAGAAGCTAAGAAGCATGTTCAGGAGATTTTTGTGAGAAGGTTGGATGTGCATTGCCTGAACATCCTGAGGGATTACAGTCTGGTTAGTATCCAAAGGCTTAACAGCATCAGAGCCATCAAAGATTATTTACGCCATCTGTTGATTTCTGACTGAGTCGTAGAGACTTACTATATGTTTAAATGTCAGCATCATCCCAGAGAAGTTCTTAACCACCTGAGCAAGCTGGGAAGCCCCATAGACAAGTCAAGTCTACTCCCAGCAAGGGCATGATTGGGGCTGCCCAGAGGAGGGGCATGCGCAGAAGAGTGGGCTGAGTTGGAACTGTGCAGTGGGAGGTAATTAAGGTGTGACTTGGTCTGCACTACTTTGGTTATGAAAACAACTCTGTTTTTCCATTAGGACGCTAACATCTAGTCCCATATACAGACTTTAAACTGTGATATGCAGGAGATATATTTATACCTGTGTTTGCAAGTTGTCCGGTGTTGGTGTTCACAACCACAAATATGACTTCTGATATTAATGGCTTTCAAAGAATTGAAAATAGCAGAAAAAACAGGGTCAGTAACCTGCAAGGCACGTGTTCTCTCTTGTTCTCCAAGTTTGCATCAGCATTGTTAATTCCCATGGGACTGTCATATAAAACAGCTCTTGGACAATAATTAAAGTGTTCATCAACTGGATTTATATGTCTGTGCCTCTGAGCACAATGCTTTGTTCAGTAACTCTACTGCTTCAAGGTAAAAATGAGCAAATTCCAGTTAGGAAGGAAATTAGCCCTCTTAAGCATGTCTGAATTCTTTTTCTTTTTTCTTTTTTCTTTTTTCTTTTTTCTTTTTTCTTTTTTCTTTTTTCTTTTTCTTTCTTTCCCACTGGAACAAGTGATTTCACATTAGGGTCTGAGGGTCTGCAGGTTTTTCAAGTCACTATAGCTACCTCTGAAAGATCAGCAGTTTGTATAAATATATAGCCTCAGTTGTCACTACTATAAACATCTGACACAGCTGTAATTATTTTCCACTTTTTTTTGTGTGTGTGATGACAGTTTGGACCCTGATAGGAAAAATAAAAAGGCGAATGTACAAATTGAATGAAAAAGCAGATACTCAGTAAGCTTATTTTTTCCTGAATTGCAGAATACCAAGCTGCATTTCAATAGGGAAAGAGGGAAAGGGTTTAAATGAGAGAGTAAGCTCCCACAGCCACCTGCCTCAGACATTCCTGCTTTTTATATGTATAGCACTTTTTTTGCTTTACACTAGTAAGCTAAATAAACTACCCCCCCCCAAAAAAAAAGAAAAAAAAAAAAAGAAAAAAAAAATTCTGTGGTAAGTTAAAACAAAGTCATTCATGATTGATTGGTTTTTACTACCTTTGTTATATGTCAAATCAGGTTAAACAAAGAATATATGGTGGATTCCATTTTACATGCCTAGACCACCAGTACCATATGGAAAAGGTATTGGTAGATAAGTCAACTGCAAACAACTACTTTTTTGTTTAAGTACTTAATGTGTTTCTAATAACATTACCAGCATATTGTTTTTTACAGCAGTGCAGAAACAGTTGAGTGAAAAAAAAAAAAAAAAGTAGTAGTGGATGAGGGTGAAAAGAAATGGTAAAGAATGGAAACAAAATTTGCTTTTCAGTACACAGATAGTCTGTGCCTGTATAGAAGAAATCTGGAGCGTCCACTGCTAAAATAAGTCATGGTAACATTGTTCTCTCGGGACATAATTTTGAGGAACATGACCAGTGGCGATAGACATGCAAGTGTCTGGTTCTGCTCTCAAAGTGCAGCATGGCATGTATGAAATGCCCAGAGATCCTATAAAAATGGACCCAGCCTCAGTCAGGCCCAGTAGCAGGAATAGTACAGTCAGAGCAGAGAAAAAACGCCCCTATGTTGCACGGGAAGCAGTGCATATTTTATTTCAATTAAAGTGGGGTGATGAATACTTTTGTCTCCACCCAAAGTCCTCAAATTTCTGATTCTTATTCTGCCTACATCTGCACCAGTTTCATGCCTTTCCTTTATTTCCTTTATTATCACAGCCTAGCCAAATGCCAAGCTGTGATAATGAACATTCCTGTTCTGTACAGGACATACTAGTACAAACAATATGAGCAGAAAGGAGTAATAGGGAAAGAGTGCAGAAGTTTGCTTCCTTGACAGCAGTAGGATCTCTTCCACTTGCTTCAGTGGGCATAGGATCTACTTCACAATGAGCAAAATTTGTGCATGCAAAATACTGCCCCAAACTCCTGAGCTATCTGTATGAATATTGTGAAAAAAGAAATTATATTCTTCAGGAATGTGAAATCTTCCCAATCTGCTCCAATTTTTTGCTTATATTATTTTGATGGAACAAAGATTCCTAAGCTCTTTGGCAAATCTAGTTTTATAGCAAAAAATACATTCCACTGCAGAAATAATGTTCTCCATGTGGAGCATCTCCCTGCAAGATCAGGAACTATGTTTTCAAGTCTTTTATGCTCTTTGATATTGAAAATTCTGAAAGATCCTTTTTGCTGCCATGAATTTGCATAAGGTATTTATCTTGTCCTTTTGTATGTCTAATTGTACAAAGTAATCAGTATGGAAGACACATCACCAGGTATTACTGCGTGCATTATTAATGTGTTAATTTTTAAATAAGATACCAAATTAACTGTGAGCGGTTTTTATAAAGGGAAGCATGAGACAGTCATATCTTTTATCATTCTGTATAAAAAATATATTTTAAATGGAGGTCATTCAAGTAAATAGTCAGTCAAACCTTCTGGAAAAAATAGGTCTACATTTTTGCAATATTTTCTTGCTATTAACTATGTGCTTCTCGTTTTTATTCCCTGGATTAAAAATTTCTCCATAAATGGGTATTTTATAATATGCTTAATTTCCTTTTATTAAATTGATAAATGCAGCAGCAGAGGACACATTTACAGTATGATGAGAATTTAAGGTTATTGCATTTTTTAATTTTTATATTGTTCACAGAAGTGATTTGTCATTTGTAGAATGAAGTCCATGCCATCATTTCAAAGTATTTTTAGTCATTCTTTTGATAGGAAAGAGGTCACTTTCTGTAGACCAGGAAGATAGCACTCTATTAAACTAATTTGCCTACATGCAAATTTTGTCATTTTTACCTCATTAACTATTTATCATAGAGTAAAAAAATATATATATTCATGAAGGGGCAGCTAGCAGCCTGATGGAGCTGGAACTAATATTTTGCAACTCTAATGATTTTTTGCATCCTTAATTAGATAGCATAAGGTTGATATGATTAGGTCAGGATGTAGTGTTTTTCATTAAAATACATTTTAGAAGCTGTATTCATAATCTGCCCTTGCAATTAAATAATGAGCCTATGAGTTTAATATTATCGACCCAATTATTATCCCATGGAAAAGTATACCTTTAATAAATTTGTGCTGTAGGACCTTCATTAGCAACAAAAAGAATTATATTTCCCAGGTACACAGATTACACGGCCGCAATCACATTTACGCAGTAGTTAGGAATGCACCAAAGAGAAAGCCACCAAAGCCCAGCACAGCACAGAAACAACACCTGATTATTTTTAAGAAGTCATGTACAATGTATTTAATGAGGCAGGCTGCAAAGAGGTAAAAATGCTGCCTACCAATGCAGGCAGAAACATTTGCAGAAATGGTGTCCTGTGCACCTTCTACTAGAGGGAAGCCTGAATCTCCACCCCTCAGCCTTACTAGATATAGAGGCAGATGTGTATATTTATGGAGGTTTATGGAGATGGGCCTATGTTAACTGTATGTCAAATTCCAGAGTTGGCAATATTGGAACTAACTGCAGACAGCAGTACATTAACTCACCATTAGTCAGTGGGAGGTCAGGATTTCAGCCTGGCTTTTTTCTTGTTGGTAGATGTTCCTAAAGTGACAAAGTCCTCGCCAAGCAACCAGTTTCCCAAACTGAGTAAGTTCAGAGCAAGGTATCCAGTGAGGGTTTATTTTGCCCAATCAGGTAGGAGGACAATAATAAAAGAATAAGAAAAAGAAAGTATTTCTAGTTAAACAATTTCTGACCAATGATGGTTTTCTGAACTGGGTCTGTGGTGGCTGGATTTATTGTTAGGGATGTATGATATCCAGTGCATCATTTTACTCATGTTTAAAGTCTCTGAACTGAATTCAGAGTGAATTGAATATCACGTGAATTGCTATTGGAAGGAGTAAGAAATAAATAAATATGTCCCTCAGTGATTTTTACTGGATTTAGCTCTTAATATACTGCCATTATATTCTGCCATTTCTTGCAGTAGGACTTTTTACATATGAATACTGCTGAGGAGAGAAGTTATACAAGCAGTAAGCTGAAACAACAGTGTTAGTATATCAAGCATAGACCCAAAAGTCTTGCATGTAGAGAGGGTATCTAAAAAAAAATGCAAGCTCTATAGGCAAAAAGATAACGTGAAACCTACACTTGAAGTAAAGCCTGATGCACTGCAAAATTATTTTAATGAGACCAGGGCTAATTTTCTATTTCTAAAATGATATTATACTAAACCATAAAAAATTACACGTCAGTAGTTTTTTGAAAGGAAAATATATTTGTAATTATCTTGAACACACAATATTACTTCAGGGCCTATTATCGACACAATTTTTGGTACCACTTTACACTAATTTGCATTTATTACTCTCAGGCCAACTATTAATATGTTAATAAATAAGGCATTAATACCTGTTATTTAATTGCTATCTATTTATTCCTGTTCAATAATGCATTAATTGCTTGTGAATAGTTGAGGGCAAAATCCTACCCTTGCTGGTGGAATGGCAGAGAGAAAACTGGTGTTGGACACGTTGGTGTTGCAGGAACCACTGAGCTGACAAGAGCAAGTGCTTTGACACACTTAGTGCAAGGAGGTGACATTTCCGTCTTGTCTCAGAGGAAGCTTCGTGAATCTTCAGATACCTGGTGAATATACTGACAGGACAACTGATGTATTTTCTGACTGAAGGTTGAATACTAATTTGGATGTGATTGCTTGCCTCTTTTTGGAGAAAACTGATATTTAGGAATTCCTAAATATTCATTTAGGAATGAATAAGGAGACCAGGCCAAATGTTGGACAAGAATATCAGACAGTTCAACAGAATCAAATAGATACGATCGTCTTTACTTTAGATATTTTTGATGTGGTAAGGTAAATTTTTCCCATGGACACAAATAGAAATTTTACTATTGCCTTTCAGGAAATTTGATTTCCAAAAGACAGGTGAAAAATATCAGGAGTATGGGTTATTTTGGGTTAAAGTAATAATAATAATATAGAGAAATGAGAAGGAAGGAGTAATAGCCTGATTCAGAACTGTGGGATCCTGAAGAACAGGTTAGCAAATCACAAGGAGAAAAGAATGGAAAGTTGTTCTGGAATTTGTGCAAAAGATACAGCCATGCCAAGGAAAATTTGAAGAAACTGAGCCAGATGTTATTTAAGAGAAAGTGATGGGAGAACAGCTATACAATCATGTTACTTCTGGTTGCCCTAAATAATTTTATGAATTAGAGATATCACTGGACTGCAAATGGAAAAATGAAAACATGTAGAGAAATCAAAAGAATAGAAAATATAAATTTTCTTTGAATTTTCTCACTCTTCTTACAAACTCTTTCTGACTACCTTATATATGTATACTTCATATACTTGGTATTATCTACTTAAAACCACGAATGGCTTGGATCTCTCAACCTGTGGTGGAAGACATGGCATTATAATTGTGACTTGTGGTTTCATTTCCCAAAACTAATTATGGTGATCTTTGAGAATCTTAACAATTTGTGAGTTCTCTGTCAAGTTCTTAGCCTAACCCCTTAGTGTAAAACTTTCTGGAGCTTCTCAAAGGAGATCTCTACACAGTGTCTCCAAAATTTTAGATTTTACCAAGAATCAGAAACTAGTTTACTGTGCTGTAAGAGTAGCATAGAGGAGTAGAAAGCAGCAGTAAAGCCAAATATGAGTATATCCAGAAATATTAACAGTAATACAGAATTTATTTCTTTCAGCCAGTATGAATAAATCACTATGCTGATCTGAAATAATGCAAAATTGTTTTAACCACTAGCAGTAAACCACCCTGCTAGTCCAGGACAGTTCAGCTGAGCATACTGAAGCAACAAGTTTAGGCAATAAGAAATAACCACCTTTCTGCTACAAAAATCATAGGAGGGAAACCTTGACCCCTTTGCAGTCAACAGCAAAACTTGCAGTGACTTCATTAGGGCCAGATTTTCAGTCTGTCTGTGGTAAGCAAAGGAGAAGGGAGGAAATAGGGCCATGTCAAAATGAACTTCTATGTGAACTGTGTATATAAGGTCAGGTTCTCATCTGGGATAAATTACTGAAGGTAGAGTCTGTATTTTTTTTTGAATAAATAGAAAATAATTTTAACCCTTTTAAATAGAGACTGAAAATCATGAGATGAGCAGAGGGAAGGCTCAGCCCAGTAGTGGGATGTTAGAGAAGATAAAACAGAACGTAAGGTCAGAAAAAAACTATAGTATTCCATGGTCTCTTTGAATTAAAATAAAATTAACTCTCTATGAAACTTTGAGGCTTAAACTGCATAGGATCAAATTGGCTAGATGGTTCTGGAACACTTCACTTACAGTTCTTTTAGAGTATTTAGTTCACAGAGTGGTGGGTGAAAAGGAGGAAGAGGGGAAACGTGGATAGTTGAAAGCATTTGAAATACCCAACTCTTATGACCATGTCCAGGCACGTCATTGAACCACACAACAGTTGATTAGTAATTTGTCACAAAGTATGCATGTGTGTCCTGCAGAAAACAAGGTGATGCAGCCTAGAAAAAGTGATGGGTTCTTTTGCCTGGTTGGATAAGTCTGACAAGTGGAACTACTTAAACAGATATGCACACAAAAAGAAGCCTTGTAATAAATTGCAACAATGATAGAATGGATATAACTAACAACTAAATCAATTAAAGTGGTATTAGAAATGGAAGCAGTAAACATTGTGCAGGCCTTTTTGAGGCCATGTTGCACCTCAACACCTTAAGGAAAAATAAAAAAAAAAAGGAAAAGATTAAGAATGGATGAAAGAACAAACAGGTATACAAAGTACTTTGAATCTGAAGCTTGTATGACAACAAGTTAATAGAAAAAAAAAGTTAAAAGACAAACTCTGCAGAGGCATAGCTACATACAGCATTTATTTTTTGGTTGCCATATGATATATTACAGTAATGTGACAATTGGCAATGAAATGATTTAGTCAGTCCATGGAATTTATTTAGGGAGGCTTGTAAACATGATCTTAGAAAAAAGAACAGAAAAGAAAAAAGAAAAGAAAAGCCTTTCTTAGAAAATAGAGGCTTAGAAAACATGTATTTTATTTCCCTCTTCCATAAGAACTGATTTATTCATGTTTCCTTTGCTACCCTTATTACATGTATGTGCACAATCTAGTATTTCCATCGTGAATAGTAACAAATCATTTTAGTCCTATGATCAATACATTAATTATATCAAGGTGCTAGTGCAGATGGATCAAATTAATTGTCTGCTGACATCCTTCTGATTACTGGCAGAAAGGTGTTAATTTCTGTAATACTTCAACAGATATACAAACTGTTTTGTCAGAGAGGTTGGACAGTGATGGAGGAGGAGTACACTTAACTTTAATTTTTGTAGTAGTTCGTGGAAAGCTTCATTGACATGTCCTAATGGCACTTGATTGCCCTCAAGATGTTTTCACAACAGAACTTTGTAAGTGACACATCAAGGTTTGCTCAGTCAAATAGTTTTTTCTTCTTGCATCTAGATAATTTGTGACCACAGGGAAACGTTTCAAAATCCAAGGTGGTTTGCAACAATCCATTGGGGTGAATCTGTCATCAGCTGGCTGGTACAGATTGGTGCACTAATGAAGAGCAAGCTCTTCTGTTTTTTTTTTTTTTTTTTTTTTTTTTTTTTTTTTTTTTTTTTTTTCATTTCTGTGCAAGCAATCTATTTCATTTCTCCTCAGTGGCAGGGCATGTTATACATCTCATCCCATATAATCTGATTTACATTATAATTTGATTCACACACATCCTTGCCACAGAGATTAATTAGCAGCAGGTTTGAAGTTTGCAAGTGAAAATATGATAATTAGTTTTCTTAGAATGTTAACATTTCAACACTTCAGGTTCTCTCCATCTTTGTCTTCAATGAAGCTGCAGTAAACAAGCACTATTTCTCTTCTAAATCAGACTCTTGTGAGGTTTGAAATACAGACATTTTCATCAAGCTGGCTAATTTCCATAGAAAATTTACTAGCTCATGAAATATTGCAGGAGTAATTCATACAATGACTCCTTCCTCCCCTTGGTATGATGAAGTATGATGTGAGCAGCTCTGAAAACCCCCAGGATCAGTCACTTATTTAACAAGGGTGATTCCTATTCTTTGTAACAAAAATCAGCTGACTCTTCATTTTTTGCAAAAAACAGAATTAGCCAATAGGTCGCTTATACAGTTGTTGGGTAGTGTTATAAACAAGGTTGCATTAACACCCTTGACTCCCTGCACTCATTTATTCTGTTGGAGTATATAATACAAGTAACTCACTGGTGCATACAACATTTCTGAATCCAGTAACTTAGCAGGATTCTGAAAAGAATTAACCATTTACCAGAATAATGAGAACATTCAAAGTTACAATAGTGAGTAAAAATGTTACATGAAATATCAACCTTGGTGATTAAAAGACAATGTTAATTGCTAACAGATGGGACTTAAGAAGAAACTCACATTATGCAAAGTTACTTTGTTTTTGTTAATTATAGGTGGGTGTAGCTGATTAAAAGATAATATTTGCTTAATTATTTGTGATTTATCTTCCTTAGGGTTGTATTGATTTATTTTTTCCAATGCTATGATTTTAAAAAATCTCTATCTTCTCTAATTATTGAGTCCATCTCACTTTCTTACATCTTTGCAATTATTCATCTTCTTAGCTTGGGAAGGATAGTGTAGATGTACATTGATCTAGTCAGGAAAGGGGTAATTCAAATGCTTCTGCCAATCTTCTGTTTAGATCTAAAAAATCACCATGTGGTTTTAAGCTTGCCTATTCAATTGCATGAGAGGCATGTGCCAATTATAGATGTAATTGCAAGCATGTTTTGCCGATCAGGTTCTGAATTTCTTCCATAAGAGGAAATGGGTTTACTAGTGTATTGTTGATTGTCACACAAAACACTGTTACCAGAGTGAATTACTTTAGATATAAGTGCATTAGAGAATACTTAAGTAATATTACAGAACTGAAGTCTCAATTATTTTCCTTACTAGTAATGACCTTTAAATGTTCTGGGATCAAATAATATATTTTTTTCTTTAAATATAAAATTCCTTCATCAACAGCAGAGGCTGCCAAAGACACCTGCATATAGCAAAACAAAATCTTCTTACGCACTGAATGGGACAGGAGGGATATATCAAGCATAGAAGAAGCCTCAGTTGTATATAAGAACAGCCACAGGAGATTCAGTGGGAAGGCCAAGGTCTTGCCACCCTGTATCTGTGTACATAGTGAGTTTATCAAAGATGCACACTTGTTTTCGAGTCCAAATTTGCCTGTCCTCTTTTGTGTCTTAACCTGACCTCAAAAGCCGAAGTAAACTTTGCACCTGAGTTTACAGGTAAAGTTTTGACTAATCTGAGGATAATCATGGGCAAAACACATATAGTCTATAGGACTCTGAATGCTTATACACACTCATCCTTCCTGGTGTAGATATGCCAAAGTCCGTGGTCTCAGAGTGGGCTACAAACCCCAGCACAAGATTTGAAATGGTCACCTTTTCAAGCAGCATAGAAATGGGTGCTGAGTTAGGTTTCCTCTGCTCATCCCGACAGCTCTGACCAGTGCTGATTTGTCCAGAGCTTATTTGCTAGAGCTTTCTGAAGGGATCATAAATTTCACCCGAATGTATTTATCAGCACAGAAATGTACCATGCCTCCCATCTACTACTCTTTTTCTATCTTGGTGATTATCAGGACTTCTAAAGTAATAGCTGTTTCCTGGGTCTGTTTGAAATCTGGCACAAGTGTTTCTGAAGCCAGCCAGTGAGACTTTGTTGTTGCATGCAGTCTTGTTTTCTCCTGAGCCACAAAGGGGGAGAGGAAGCTATGCCCCAGGGAGGTAAGGTTGTAAGGAATTCCTGCCAACAACAAAAAAGAGAAGGAGGCAAATTGACTGTTTTATTAGGAACATGATCTGTAGTGTTTTTCATCTGGAGAGGGGATTGTTACATGCTGATGAATATGGGTATCGTATCACAAGAGTGCTAAAATGCCCCTGAGCGAGTATGTTCCTTCAGCTTCCCTTCAGCAGCTCCTGCTATCCCAACCATTGACCTGTGAAATTTGGTCACATCCTCTGGATTTTTTCATGTATTTTGAAAGCTGTGCTTTTCATCTTGCAAATTATTACCCTAAACAGTTAAATATGAGTTATATGTAGAAGGATATGAACATTAATATTAATAGAAAATCTGACATGTCAGGTGGTCAGAATAGGATAATGATGTCATTCAGGCGACATATAAGTACAGAAGATTTTATGGACTTACTGTTTCAAACCTTACTATGTTCTGTTCAATATAGAAAGGACTTTTAATAACCAACATTTCTGAAACAAAATCCTGAACTTTTGACGGAGGTATAGAAAAATGATCAAGAGAAAAGGACTGTATCTATGTTTGGCATGCTCTGAATCGAGATGAAGGCATTGAGTCTAACACCTTGATCCTAATGGGCACTGCTGATATAATATACTGTTCACATGAATCCTAAAGTCTCTTCTGCTGGCTTTGGGCATCTCTTGCTGTGCCTAACTTAAGGCTTTGGGATCTCCTGAGGTCTCTGGCTGGGCACAGAGTCTTATTTGCACATCAAGCTCCCTGAGTATGGCTCTAAATGTTTTTTTATCCAATGACACAAACATTTTCATTTATCCAATGACACAAACATCAGCACGTTGATGAAAAAATGCTAGTGCTGTGCTAAGGCATTAAAATCTCCGAAGGACCAAAAATCTCCGAAATGAGAGAGGAAAAAGGAAAGGATAAATCTAGGCAGCATCTTGAGAAACTGGGCTTCCACCCAGGCAACAGTGGTGGCAGCAGCCACCATTGAGCCTTCTGGGGCATTTGTCTGGCCAGAGTAGCCATGAAGGGTTATTTAAAAGTAGGAAAATTGCTGCTAGCCAGTTAAAACATTTAAGAGAGTTCTGTTTCTCCTGTCAGAGGAGTGGCCATTGAAATTGGCATGTTGGCCATGACACGAGTAATTCTTTGACAAATCAGTCTTCTTGCATAGAAAATTATCCCATCAGAAACACTCCAAGTAGCAGTAGCCTGCAGGCCTGAAGCTTGAGCTCAGTCATGGCATAAAAACCTTCTCAGCTTTGTTTTCTTTTCAGCTGAGATCACCTACCTAGGATTTGTAATTTAGACTTTTCCCAGATAACCCCCCCTTTTGTATTAAAGGGTCTTGCCTGAAAGAGCAAGCCTGCCAACTGGATCCTTGCTTCACTATTTCACAAAGAAGGATGCTTACTTTAGCTTTACTGAACACATTTGGGCTTTCAGTTTCCATTTAACAACTGGGAAATAGCACGATATAGAAAGCTTGTTGCTCTCTCTTTCAAAGTCGAAACTGTTGGAAAAAACAAAAAACAAAAACCACAACATACTCGATAGTATCTTGTTAAGCTTTTTTTAGGATTGCTCTACTCTTTCTCTTGATTTGTTCCTCTTTGCTGAAGTCTGATGGACTTTGAATAAACTAAAGGCTTGTGAACCTGGGAGCCTTAGCCCTCCTGCTGTTAAGGAAAGGTTTATAGACTAGTTCCTTTCATTATCACTTTATAAGTGGCATTGTTTGAAGCAGTACATACTGCAGTTTGAATAACAACTTGGAGTATATTATGCGATTTGTTATTTGAGAACCAGTGACTTTTTAAGTGGCTTTTGGGGTGGCTCATAGAATTGTTAGTAGTTGAGACTGATGGGATTTTTTATTATTATTTTTTTTTTGACAAAAAGTCACCCCATCTCACACTTAAGTCTGGGCAGTGTCCACTATGTGTATGCAGACTTTCAGGGAAACACACAGTGAGTGCCTTTGGCTTTGTAGGTAGATATGACAGTGATGTAACCTATGGAGGGCCCTGCACAATTCATCAGGTTCTTCCATGGAATGAGAGAGATGGAACCCCACCTGAGATACCCCAGCTGAAGCTTGGAGTACGCAGCAGACCTTGTGGTTCTCTCTTCCTTTCAAAACACAGCACCATGTTTGGAACAGTGTGGTCACATACAGAGCTTCAAGGCCTTCCTCTACGGGGTCATTTTATGCTGCTTGCTGTCAGCAGTGTCCCCTGTTTCAAAATGTCTCCATGGTGTTCTCAAAGTCCCACTGCTTGTCTCGTTGACAAAGATCTTTTGAAATGGAAGGAGGTCCAGTGTGACTGGCTTCAAAAGTGGTTTCTTCCAAAGGAAATTTGATGCCAGTTCCTGCAGAATCTGTGCATTTTCCTGGCTTAGGTCTCCTTTCTCAGTACTGTGGTTTCCTTGCACTTGCCTGGCCATTTCTGCCATCTCTTGCAGATGTCTATCAGACAAACAGCTAGGAACCAAGATAGCCTTTTTTTCTGTGCCTGAACAGATGTGTCATGATCTCCATGCATGGTGGTGCCAGATCAGTATGGATGTGCTGAGGAGGGCTAGGTTAGGGTCCCGTTTGAGTAGCACACATCAAAGAAAATAAACGTGCAGATTGCTTAGGTACCTTCTGTGTCACATGTATAGAGTTAGTGCTCATCAAAAAAAGCACTGTGCGCATTCGTGAGTAGTTTTTACTGATCAGGTCTAGGAATCTAAGAGGAAAGAACAGAAATCCCAAAGAAGATAGGAGGGTGGAAGCTGAAGCAGTGTAAACGAGCACTGCCAAAAAGAAGTGGGTCTCGGACTGTTGCTAGGAAGAGGCTTTAAACTGGCCCCTAACTAAGAGTGAGGCAAATTTCCCAACACAGTGTGGGAAAAGCAGACCTTCTAGAAGTCTGCCAGAAAGCTTGATAGCAGGTTAAAATGGACACTTCTTGTCATGGAGGCCCTAAGCTGTGCTGAGGCAGAGGCCATGGTGCTGAGGCTCCGCACAGGGTTTGCTTCATGGCTAGGGGAGCCCTGTGCCACAGAGGCTCTTGCAAAACAGTTCAAGGCACACAGTTGGATGTTGCACAGTGTGACTAAAAGCAAAGGAGGCCCAGGAATAGCAAAGTATTCAAAATATTTTCTTGTTCAGTTTTTACAAGTAGAAGTATAAACACATGTGTGTGAGTGCGAATGAAATGACAGCACATTATGACTGTTTTGGAGTCTTTACCCTCAATTTCCTCTTGCCACATTTGCACTCAGAAATGCATGCATGTGGAGCAGGATTCTTGTTACTCTTGTATACATCCAGCCTGAGGAGCAATAATCAGTCTTTAAATACTACAGGAGTAGTTTTTACATTGATTGGAGTATCTCATTGGTGCTAATCTATTTTTATGTGGTGTTAAATACCTTGAAATGAACCCTTCAGAAGTTTCCAAATGTATATTTATTATGAAAACTAAACACAAACAGTTTAGGCTTTTGGGGGGGCAGAGAAGGGAGAGGAAACAACAACAGCAATGACAAACAACAAACAAAAAGCCTCAAAACCAAATGACAATAATGGCATCATTGCATAAATATAACATTCTTATGTAGCATTCAAATGCTGGGGCACTGGAGAGGGTAAGCAATTAGATGCAAGTTACAAGTTACTTTTCATTTATTTATTTACTTACTTCATTTTTTCTTTACTATAAGTGCCTGTAAGTTTTTATTTCATTGTCCAAGATGAATGCAAAACACCATGAAAATAAATAAGACAAATTTACCAAAAACCAAAACAAACAAACAAGCCACCAAAACCTCTTTGCATTTGCACTGGTGATGGTGCAAGTAATTATGTTTGTTTTAAATGTCTAGGGTCCGACTTTCATTAATGCTATTCTGGCATCTGGAAGAAGCATGGGTATAATGGTGTGCCAGATTTGTGTAAAAAGGACTGAGTGTACACAGTGAAAGGAATTTGTGATTTTTAAACCTGACAGTGCTCTTTAAGCTAACCGTACAGAGACACTGCTTGCTCTGCAGTATATTGCTTCAACTCTGACCACTAAGGGTTACTGTTGTCATTTGTTGTATGTGTAATAGGCTTTAGAGATGGATTAGGCTAAATATTTTGGCTTTAAAAGTTGTTGTTTTTTTCCTTTTTCTTTATTTTCATGGAACAAGCCTCTCTTTTCTGCTTGCACAAAGAAGGTTGTACAGTTTAAATAAAACCTAATGGAAACTCTTGAATGAGGAAAAGACACTTCAGTTCAAATACATTCATTCTGTTTTCATGGGATGTGGCTGTGTGACTGGAGTTTGTTGTTCCTTTTTATTTGGTTGATGTGTAGCCAGGCAAAGATTCTGACTTAAAAGCTTAGGATTCAAATTCACAGCCCAGGCTTTTTTGAGAATCATTATCACTGCAATTGGGCCAGGAGATGTGTTGTGGAACAAACAAATCAACACAAATAAACAGCTTACAGTAATTTTTCATGTTTTCAACCTCATGACATTTTGTTTTTCATATCTGTATTAAGCAAGTGGAGTTGAAAGTTACCATAGGTCATAGGCTTTTGCTTATTTCCTGAAAGACTCTAATGCTGTATTTCCTTCTTTTTCATAGGGGAATAAAAGTTGTTTAAGACACTCGGTGTACAACCAACCATTTTCATAAACTCTAAATTCAGAGTAATAACAATTCAGCCAACTAATATATGTCTTAAATGGATTACTAAAGCATGTTTACCTTCAAGCTAATCCTATTCTAATGTAGTTCTTTCAACTGGAAGTTTTCTCTCTAGTCTGGGTTGAATTTTGCTCATTTCAAAACTTCACTATGGTTGGAGAGAGAAAGAGGAAGAGAGGAGGGAAGAAGAAAGGGAAGGAAGGGACACTACATGTTTCTAAAGATCGTGCATGCACTTGTAACTTGACTATGCCAGGAAACTGAACCTGTTGTTTCAAGAGTTCCTGCTACCTTACCATCACCCACTTACCTTTTCTGATCCTCTCAGTGCAAGGTTGTTATCAGGAGAGGCACAAGGCAGATTTTTTTTTTTTTTTTTTTTTTTTTTTTTGTGCCTGGAGTAGCACAGTGCTGTAACCTGTGCCTGCCACATGGTTGTTCAGATCAGACATGATTGTATGTCTGTGCTGTTACCTCTGGAAGGCATTTGCATCTCACACACAAACCAGGGAGTTGTTGCTTTTCAACTGAAACAATCATAGAAAATACAAAACAGAACCGTATCGCTGCACCATGTTATTCAAATGAGAGGTCAAATTACCCCCACTGATGTAAGCAGGGTTGCCAAGGTCTAAATGAAGACACAACTTGGCCAAAGGTCTGTTTCTAATGTGAGTTTTGAGGGCTGGTAGGTCTTGCATCTAATATCAAACAGCTGCAAGGCAGTACCAGCTCCACTGGAAAGTACACACACATTTCTGAAAAAACACAAACCCTTCCCAAACAAAAGCATAAAACCCAACAACCAAAAATTTTAATGTATTACTTAAACCTTACCAGCAAAAAAATGAAAGTATAATTGCTCATCATTGCCTGCTATTTTAGCCTGAGTTCCCTGTATAAGATTATTTAGGTGCATTAGAGCATGCTAAGATATCTCAGTTTAACGGCCGTGTTGCTTCTCCCCCTCACTGCTCCCACTCACACAACCTGACCCCTCAAGGGCCTTGACAAAACTGAAAACTCAGTTTTTATATCATATGCACCTCTGTAGATCTGTGGCAGTTTCTCTTAATTTGCATTTGCTAACAAAAAGCAAGCCCAAGATGTACATTTGGTGTACTGTTAGCATGAGCAAGAAGACAGCTCGTTTATTAGTCCTTACAGTTTCATTTTGCAGTGCAGCTTTTTGTGTCCTAGGATTAAATGAGCAGACACTTTTACAACTATAATCACTCGGGAACTCAAGTGCAGCCATAAATGTGAATACATTGCTCAGAAATTGTTAATGGCTAGCAAAGTATTCTTTTTTTTTTTTTTTTTTTTTTTTTTTCTGAATTACTGCCAAGCTTCAAAACTGCACGTGTCATCTTATCATGCACTATACATTGGTCATTTAAGGCCATTCTGCCCTATGGGTATTTTAAATTGCAAACATAACTTTTTGGAAACTGTAGTGTAGTTTTTATTATTATCGGGCTTGGTTTCTAAGTCAACGTAGTTGATTAAGATGTACCAAAATGTACAAGTCATAGGTAGCTGGGCATCTAATGCTGTCCAAACTCTCCACAAAATCTGTAGAGTAAATGCATGATATGCCCTTTTTCTTTCTTTCTTTTTTTTTTTTTTTTTTTTTTTTTTTCCGTATGTAACTAGTACAGAAGTTGAACTTAACACAGCTTGCAAGTTAGCCATGAGAGAAACATTATTTTTTTTACTTATCAGGTATTGGCCATAATAAGCTTGAAGCATATAAATACTAATCTGAAAACACAATTTTATGAATCTTTCTTCTGCTGTATAGCTATAGTTTTGCAGTTCAGCTCTTGTCCACTTGCTATATGAGGTTGCTCTTAGATTGAGTGTCTTATATGACATTTTTTAAGGTGTCAGCCCATTGCAAGCCTTCCCACCTGCTTGAAAACAACTGACTGTGCTGTGCTATAACGATGTTCAGTGCTTCTTCCCCCCCCTCCCTTTTTTTTCCCCCCAACCAAAATAACGAGAGAATCTATCAGCAGCCACTCTCCAACTTTCCAAATTCCCAAATCACCAATGGAAATGTAAAGACATGAGGACGCTTGGTGTGCCATAACTTAATCAAATTTCTTCTTCCAAGTACACTGTTTGGGGGCTTCTGGAAACTTTTTCTAATGTCACCTGAGAAATAGAAGCAAGATGTTGGTATCCAGGTGAAAGCTTTGAATGTAACTTTCAGAGATAATTCTATCTATTTATAGGTAGGTAAGTGGATCAGAAGAGAGTCGTATATTACATGCAGACTGTATTTGTGAGGTACAAATGAGCTGTGAAGAAAACACGAGCACAGTGTTATAAATGAAGATACAACTCAATCTGAATGTAGTGATATTTATAAAAGGCAAGTAAACAGCGCTGGGTGCATGGGGAGTCTATACTAACATGGACACACGAACATCAAACTTTGTACAGAACATTGTTTTTACATACTAAACACGAGTATGCCTATACATATGTAAAATCAGAAAAGGTATAAATTGAAACATAAGCATGGCAAAGTTTTAAAAGGCAAGTGTTTAACAAACAATCCTTTAAGTCTATTACTATTAATGTCCATAACTGGGGGAACATAGTTGGAGTTGGTAATCTTGGTTGAAGTGCTCCCATATTTTCCATGACTTCAATAATTTTTCTCAGATCATATAACAGTCTCCATTTTCCATTCCTTTTCTTGATTACAAACACCGGAGAATTCCAGGGCTAGTTGTGGGAACAATATGTCTCACTTTAAGTTGTCAAGCAACTCGGCCTTCAGGCCTTATGTATCCTATTCTTCCCGGATTGAAGGGAAACATTTCCATCTCCTTTTCAAGGCCAGTAGGGCCTGGGTCAAAAGACACATCCAGGTCACCAGGGGGTGTAATGGCAGTAGCGGTGCAGGGGCCACTGGTGTAGCAGAAGAATCGGTGGATGAGCCTGCAGCTCCCTCACTATTTGGCAAATCACACATTTGACTGTGGTCCCACATAGCTCTTTAAGACCTCAGAGACTGCTCACCAGGTGCCAAGCAATCCCACCGCAACCTTGTTGTTTTTAGTTGCAGAGTCCCACACCTTGACCTCAATTTGGTCCCATATTTCAGGATCATAAACTGATTGTTAGTAAAGGGAATAAGCTGTAAGGTTACCAGGACAATCTTTGTTTCTAAGGACGTATGATTCCCCATAATGCACAACTGCTTACCAGTGAGGGGCAGTTGTGTGCGCGGGTCCGCTTCTCTCAGCTTGAGCTTCTTCCCAGCCTTGGTGTGCTTATTTCCAGTGACTTTCTGTAGGAGCTTCTTTGAGCGGTTTGCTGAGTTTGGCCAAACCTGTCTTCATGAGGTGATCAGTGTGCCTGTTCCTGTCTTGGTCCCTGTTCTGCTAGCCTGTCCCTATTCATTCCTTTTCTCTACTTCTTTATTGATGACATATCTTCATTATTTCGTGTTGCCTTTTTTCATCTTGAGGACAGGCTCCCCTCTTATACCCTTTGCCCCACAGCAGTCCTTTTCAAACAATTTTTCGTTGGTCAAACAACTTTGCCTGACAACAGCAAACACCCATCAACTTCCATGCCTTAATGGAGAACAAGCAACCCCAGATGGCATGGGATATCCTGAATCACCCTTCTTTGTTCCCTCTAAACTCTTTGCATTCCTGATGGCCTCATCGTTAAGAGTCTGATGTTATCACCAACCATGGGGCTTGTCAACCCCCATGGCTACACTCCCACATCTCCCCCTTCTTTATCAATATCAACCATCTTCTTGACGCAAATTATTACTCTATTTATCAAAACAGGAAATTTTTTTTTTTTTTTTAAATTACTGTAATATCTCAAAGCATAGAAGATTAAAGCAGTATTTCCAGCCATTCTACTTGTATAAATTATTGTGTATATAAATCCAGTTGCACTGGAAGTTAGAGAGACCATTTATTTCACAAATACTCGTGCTATCCCAGGAAATGAAAACAGGATTTTGGAAATGATTATTAAACATCACACTTTAGGTTTCAAGATAACTCCAGTTCCTAGGGACCAACCATGGCCTAGTTCTGGGAGGCAAACTAGGTTCTGTTGAAGTGGCTCATGCCAAACAGGACACTATAGCAGCAGGCTGCTTTCCACTACGTCTTGAGTAACAAACTCTGTTGTCTTCAGTTCATGTTCACAGTGTGTCAAAGTCAGTATTTCCTTGCAGCACTGGTAAAATGGGATGGTGCTGCCACAAGAACGGGGTCTGGCTTGGGTGGTTTATGCTGCTGGGCTGTAGTTATGATGGAGATTCCCAAGCCACCTCTGCTTGTGCTGGCTGCAGCAGTTCAGGCACTGCTGTAGATGAAGTAGAGAAGGAAAATGTGTCTTGATTTCCCAGGTACCTGCCTGCTTTGCTTATGCCTAGATCTGGTCTTGCTTCAAGAAGGCAAACAGTCTGGGAAGACGGAATGGGACTTCTAATTGTTGATTGTTTACTAACATAGCCTGATCTTTAATGTTTAATTTTAACTAGAAATGCAGGGTACAGTCAGATGGAAACTGCTTAAATAAGAGAATGAGCTAAGAAAGATTGCTGATCCTCCCAGAACCATGGGAAATGAGTCCTTAATATGAATGAACAATGATTCATAAATATCCCTTCCTCACCTTACTCACCTCACCAGGAGTGTTCCCAAAATACTTTTTCTCAAAGTATATTTTAACTGTGAAAACAAAAACAACAACAACAAACAACAAACCATTCACATTCTCTGTGTATTATGTTTTTTGAAACCATCAGTCTTTTGGCAGTAATTCAATAAATGTGCTACTGTCTCTTTAAAACCAAACCATCAAAATGTGCTTGAAATTGCAGCTGTGTGCTGGGTGTTTTCTGATTTTCTTTGAATTGGTCTGACCATCCCCATAAGCCATGTAATGAGAAAAGAAACCAGCAAACTGCTGAGAAATAGTACAGAATGTTCTTTCTGGTTGGGAACTCATATTTTTACATATATCAAAAAAAAAACGTGGCTGTCAGCTGAATCAAGGTTAGGCAATCCGTATACAGAAATCAGATTTTTCTTTGGTGCTTGCAGTCCTTGAAGAGTATCATCTGTTTTTGGTAACTGCTGACTTGAGAAGGTATTATGTTATTTTTGGTTACACTTGCACCTTTTCTTCTTGAATACTAACACAATTTATTGGTGTTTTTCTATACTTAGTGTTCTTTTTCGTTGCTCTGATAAGTTGAGGAAATTTTCTGGTTACAGTTAAATAACACTGAATGTGTGGATATGATTCATTTCTGTGCTGTTTTCACTTTTACTCTAATTTTACATTGGTGCAGATCCATAAAAGAAACTAGACTAGCATAAAAGCAGAAAAGTTTCAGTAAATCAAACAGATACGCAAAGAAGAAAATATAGTAGTTTTTAATGAGATATGAAATTGCTTTATGTATTATCTAAATTAATATGGAGTGTATATCTTAATAGAATCTATATAACGATACAAATCACACTGTAAGAGTTATAATACTTACTTCGAGCAAATGCTTAAAAAAATTCTGCCTATATTTTAAAGCTGTATTGTTGTACTAGTACTGTACTAGTCAGTTTCTGAAAGTTTGCCCTTTTGAAAAGAAACGTCCCTGTTACAGCAGCCTATTTTTTTTTTTTTAATTCTGTTTATCCTAAACTGAATCAGCTTACATTCACTCAGGCCAAATAATTTTCCGTGGTCGGCTTTCTTATAATGCCTTCGCTATATAATAAAAATCTAGTAGAAAACAGCAACACCTCTCTGTGAGTGGAGGAGGAACCTGTCACCTATTAAGCTATCAGAATTAAAACTAAATCATTAGGGAGTAAACAGTCATCTTCCTTTTCAGTTATTTGCTCTCTGATGTAATGAGGACGGTGTGCTGACATACTGCTCACATTGTTTACTACCCAAGCAGAGCAAAAACTAAACACTGGTATAAGACTTCGTTAAAATCCAGACTTTGTTTTGCTCATGTTGCCAACCCAACATCCTGCCGTGGTGTGTCTTTGCTATTGTAGTCTTTTACAGACTGAGCCGCTATTTAATAGATTAATTAAAGACTATGCAAAGTAATTTATTTGTGTTTCTTTCCCACGCTTTACTCTTCATAGCTTGTGATGTACTTCTTGTGGCAGTGTATGAGTGGTCTGTAAGGAAATGAGAATACCTTTCCCTCGGTCATGGGCTGAGGATTTTTGTGAATTGCTTAAGTGGTGCCAGTTGTGCTATCCCAGTCCACATCTTTCCTGGGGCTCCCTTCTCCTGCCCCACATGTGACTGCTCATCAGTGCTCCCAGGGAATTTCATCCAGCCTACAGCCTGACTCCTGTAAGTTCTTGAATGACTCCCAAAGGAGAGGAGTATCATGGATTAATTGCCCCAGCAGTAGCAAACTTATCTTAGCTGCTGTGTTTTCAGCTGCAGTTCTGGGTTGTTCAAAGGTACTCCAAAGCTGGTGCTGTGGAGAGTATCTGTAGGAATGGAATGTATACACATTGCGGATCTCCTGTCACTTGTTCTCAGCCTAGGAGGACAGATGTGTGCAGCAAAAAACTTTCTGCTTCACAGAATTGGACTTCCTGTTGTAAGTTGTGTCTGAGGTTCAACCAGATGCCCTGGGAGGGAAGACAGTATATAGTACTTCTTTGTCTGTGCCAAAAGTAACATTGTCCTCCTACCAGAAAGCATGGTCACCATATTCAAAGTAATGGGAGGAAACTGGGACAGTAACTGTTCCTGAAGGTTATTAAGATGCTGTGTTCAGGGAACTTATAGTTTATAAGTGGATCTTACTATGAGTAATATTTCCTAATTAACCACAGGGATGCATGAGCTTTGCAGACTGAGCATAGGAAATGTCCCAGGTCTGGTTTTAATCAAATTTATGTTGTTGTGAATTGCTTGCTTTTTCAAAAATGTTACAAGGGTAGCCAGTCTTAAGAGTTTCCCAGGGGGCATGAATATGCTTCCAGTCATGTCCATATAACATCTCTGGAGCTGTACCTGCGTTTCTTAGGAAAAGATTTTACATAATTAGAGCATGGTTCTGAGTGGACAAAGGGATGGTGGATGATTTCATTATTGCTTTAGATCTCCTTTTAGGCTTTTTAAGCTCGTTGGGGACTGTCCTTCCAGTCCATGTAGGCCCTGGTGGGTCATGAATCTGGAAACTGCGCTTGGATGCAGTTGAGAATGGATTTGTAATAATAAAAACCTTCAGCTCTTGAAAAAAAGTTTTATGAAATACTCCCTAATGGAAAATACTTCTTTTTTTTGTGTGTGGATCAGGCTAGGCTGTTGCTTTGTAGACCTACACAAGCACACTAGTGAAGAACGTGGGAGCTGTCACTGTATGCTCTGGGCGTTGCATGTTGCAGGAATAGTAGTGTAGACAAGAACAGGGCAAGCGGTGTGCTAGTACAGTTGAAAGTATCAAGGAGGGAACAAAAATTGCTTTGTGGCTACCAAATTATTTTGGGTCAGATGAAGGCTATGTGTCAATGGACCTCACAGACAAGTCCAACACAATACAAGAAAGAGCAGCAATTAAGCAGAGATAATACATGAGAGGGTGTGTCTAGTATGCATTTTGTTCATGGCAAATCTACATAAATAGCCCCATTACATCTGGGAGTTGGATAATGTTCTTCTGGCTTGTGCCTAATTCACCACCAAAAATACGCTGGTCGTTGTGTGACCTAGGGAGTATCTAATCTAAATACATTTACAATAATTGAAAACTTTTAAAAGTTGTGCTGGAGTTTTTCAGTGTTAAAAATAAAATCAGCTGCTGTCTGATAGCATCCTGAATATAATAAATAAGTTTTTTGATAAGTATTAACAATAATGTGTGTATATGTTTACATGTTAGATTGACATGGGGGGAGGGAGGAGGGAAGATTCTAATATGACTAGTAAATTTGGTAATTTTGACCAAAAGTAAAGATTTCCAAGACTAATCTATCACATTCATCTAGTCAGTGCGCTATTGAAGTGTCTGGCAAGATCAGGTTTGTTTATTCTTGAATTGCAGTAGAGTTGTTTTTTCCACATGGTGGTTCTTTTTGTTCCACATGATGGTTCTCATAGTACCTAGCACAAGCCAGGTCTCAGCCCACAGCTGTGACGTGGGAACACTACTGTAGAGTAAACAGAAAACACAGTATTAGGTGTAGGATGGTCATGGCTTTGGGCTATACAACAACTGTCATTGCTATAGGAAGCTTTATGGTCTGAGAAGGTAAAGCAGACAGTGCAGAAGTCTTGACTGAGAGAAATATCCAGCAAAGGGCCCATGCCATGACATTGCAGGTTGCCACCTCCTTCTTCTCAAAAAATTAAAAAAATTAAAAAAAAAAAATGCAACAAGCACTTTTCCCACTTACTGGCATTTGGGGGTGAATGGTGAATTAGAAGTCCACATGATCTTGCCCTGGATCTACTGGTTGAACCAGACATCAACATCTGTATGTTTATGCAGCTATGCCAATGCACCAATATTGTGAGGAGCTTGTGTAGTGGGCACCTGCTGAGCCAAAGATTTGAGATGAATAGCACCCATATTGATTTGCCTATAATGGAGTGGAAAAGAAAAATGTCCAGGTTTTGTTGCAGGTATTTTCATGGGGTATTAAATTGGTGGATTAGTTGCAAACAGCAGTACTGATAAAGTCTCCTGTCCATCTTGATGGTTGGGCCTTTCTATTAAAATGACACATAAATAACCTATTATGTCCCCCACCCATGGAAATTCAAATGTACCTGTCACATTGATAAAGCACTTGCCTGGAGGGAAGCATTGTTTACATTTTCACTCCATTCTTCAGAAAAAGTGAGATTCTAATTATTTCTCCCACTGTAAATTAATGCTGACTATGATGGTTAGCGTATCTCTGTATTGTTATATCTGTGCAAAAGTTAAATAATAGAAATGATCCATCATGTATTATGCAATGTGCATTTTTACAACAGGCTTCCCTCTGATCTTATTACGCCTTTCTTCATAAATACTTACTTTTTTTCCCCAACAGCTAGGGGAATCTTTGTTGATTGCTGGTTCAGAAGTTGAAATCTGTCCTGTGTGAAAAGGAAAATGCGATTTACGTGTTTATCAGATGCTAAACTCTGCTATCTTCCAAGGAGGAAAAAATAAGGATATAAAAGTACACTCTGTTAATAATAAGATTCATTATAATAGACAATTGGTCACAGTACACTAAACCATTTTCCTCCAAACCAAGCACATCAAATTCAATACTACGATGCAATTGTTTCTGCATAAGTTGCATGGTTACTTCTGATTCAGGAAGGGCAAACCAGCTGAGGTGAAATCAGATGTGAATAGAGTCTTTCTTCCAAACGTGTAATCACACCACACTTTTGCCCAAGACTTGAACCTGAACCATAAACCACTTGTTAGGGTTTCAAGCAGGCTTTTTTTTACTATTATTGGTAATAATTTATTTTTTGTGTGTGTACTTCATGGGCTCTGCCTAAATGAAGACAGTACTCCTGAAAAATCAGAGAGGGAGCTGTTCTAGCAACACTTGTGACTGTGCTACAAGTGGGAAATACTATTGTCAGAAGTATTTTTGTTATCTGGTTTCTCAACTCAGGCAGGGAAAAAGACACTGCTTAGAGGTTCTTGGTATGCTCACAGAGCCCCAGGAGGCAGCCTGATCTTGCAAGTTTTCTGACAAGTTTTGCAGATCCAACTGGTTTGCATACCTCATTGAAGGCTTATGCAAACCGCCCAGAACCTTTGACCCTTTGTCTGCTTACCACAGTGGATTTCTGTATTTCCAGAGAAGCATCAGTGCCAGGCATGGTTAAAATATTTGTGAGATTCAAAAAATAAAACCATACTGCAGAAAAAAAGAAAGAGTAAGCTCACAATAAGAAAATGCCTTTGCCACTGAGGCACTTCTGGACTAGACTCTCTTAAGCTTGCAATTAGGCTGCTGGCCATATGGAGGCAGAATAAAAGAGCCTTGGGGAGAGGATGAGTTGGGGTTAGTGGGGAATGCCAGTATGGACCACAAAGGAAGACCAAGCTCTTTCATTGTACCTGACCTTTTTCTCTTCTTCATTATTTTATTTCCCTTCTTGTCTACAATGAAACCAGCATTTGTTTTATTGCCATAGTACATCAAATTTGTAGAGAAATATGCCAGGCCCTTCTAATGCAGTGTCCCTGCTGCCTGGAAGAAAGTTGCAAAATTGTTTTCCTCTAGTTTTCTTTCCAAGACTTGCCTCTGCAGTGATGCCTGCAAGAAGGCAGCTAATTACAGGTGATTTTTGGGAAATACAGATGATTTAGGGACAGTTAAAGCAAATAGCTACATACATGTGTTAATACAGCTACTGATTTGATCTTGCTGCATGTTATCTCCTTGTTCTTGGGAGCAGTCCACTTCTACCTGTTTGTACAGCAGCTAGAGCAATGGGGCCACAGTGAAAACAAGAGTTTCTAGATGTCTCTGTACTAAATCTGTTTGCTAATAATTAATAGTCATGTTGAAGTAGTCAGTACACTCATTAGAACTACTGAAAGATCAGAAAGAAATGACAGTATTTCTAAGCAGAAGGCATGTTTGTTTAATCAGAAGTGTTGAAATTTGCTTTCTTTTTTCATCTTTTTCTTAGTCCTCTTTCATCTGCCTGAAAACACAGCTGGCTCTGAGAAAGCAAATTAAGAAAATTATTCTGATTCTTACAAAAAACTTACAGCAATTTTGTTATTGTCAGAAAAATATTAAAAAATAAACAAACAAAAAATATATTTAAAACCCAGACTTAGGTATTCAACAAAACACACCCTGCACAAGAGTGCACCTTACATTGTGTTCTATCCCACTGGCCCAAGGGCACACAATCCTGCCTTCTTCACAGGAGAATATTACCTGCAGCTGAAGAAGATGCAGCTAGAAGCCAACAGTCTAAGTTGTGTTTAAGTTCTCCACTAATTTGCTGCCCATGAAATGTCCCAGATTTAAAAATGTTCTATAGCTGCCAGGAACAGTTCTCTCCATCTGAAATAATTCACAGGTGAGTAAAAGCGTGCTTATATCCAGACATGCATCTTGCATGCACCTGGTCTTGGACATGGTGAAGGAAATCTGTGAACATAGTTTTATTTCTTTCAACTACCTTAGAAGTTAGACTACTTACTCTATATTTAATCTGTTCCAAACAGTAAATATTTAACATACAATGTTCATTGTAAATAGGTTAATCAACAAGCTTAGCTCTTTTGTTTTCTGTTTACAGATTCTTTTTGAACCACATTATTTTTCTACAGATCTGTCAGGGTGTTTTTTTTTGTTGTTGTTGCTGTTGTTTTTTGTTTTTAAAAAAATTTTGCAGAATGTCTTGTGTGGGCTTATTTTATCCCATAAGATGAACTGCGCTGTCAATCTATTTACTATTTGTTGTTTTTAGTGTATAGTTTGGTCACCAAAGTCATATAGTATTATTTCTGCTTTCTGACTACATTACATTTGTAAACAGATGAGTAATGAATAGCAAACGTTGATGAGCAGATAATGAACAACAGACACTCTTATTTACACAGATATGCCCTTGTATGCATTAAATTCTGACTTCCATAGGGAAAACAGCATTTCCTAAACACTTGTGTATATAAAATCCTGTCTGAAGTTACTGAAGATGCTTTCTAAAGTAACTGATTCCAGCATCCCTTATAAATTTGGGAAATGAGGCATGGAGAGAGATTTTCTCTTACCCATCTGAACCAAGTCTATTCTGGGCTTGGAATAGAGTAGGATTCTCTGGAATAGAAAGGGAATGTATTTTATCTTTTTTCCTTAGGGCAAATGAATGGACAAAGGCACTGCTATACACAAGGAAATACAAAAAAGCTACAGCCTTTAATTTTCACTCACCTTGTGCTCAGACAAGGCTTTTGCTGAACTGAGCATCAGTTCTTAACATAAGTCTTGGGATTACATTTTTCAAATTTATTGTTGTTTGGAAGAGTCTGTTTCTGTATTTGTATATTATTTGTAGATGACTCAAGTGTGGAGACTTAAAACCATGTAAGATTTAGATCTGAAATGATCGGATGGTAAGCAGCAGGCTGTACTAGTAGTGGGTGCACTGTGGCTAAAAGTATGTGACTGCTTTGTCATATCTAAACACAGGAGATCAAAATTGTCCTCTATAAAAAATTTGTATCACTGTCCATTTGGACATATCCAGAAACATGATGCTATCACAATTCAGAGACAAACAAACAAAATCCTTTGCTGTTTCTTAGTGTTATAATGCTAAGCAGCTTGCCATAAATCTATTCTGGGTTTTCTCCTCAGTTGTTTACGAAGAGGTTTTTCTCTGTATATGGTTATTTTCATCATTCAGTCTGTCCATGTCAGTTTATTAAATAAATCAAGAAAGACTGTAACAACAATGCTTCAGGCATTCATAATTTGACTGAAATAAACAATTCCCAGACACTATTGGTCCATTATGTTAGTCCATTATGTTCACAGATAGAAAGATTTAGAAACAAGTTATCTGTCTGGAGAGTTACTACAGACAGTTGTAGGGGGGGATATTGCACTGCTTCAAAAGCACTTGCTGTAGATCTGGCTCTTTAGACTCAGGGTTAAGAGAGGTTACTAAATGATGCACTTGTGCCTGGCATAAACCCTTTGCCAGCAGGAGACTAAAAACGTTCAGTAACCCAAGATATCTGCACGCTTCATTGTAGTTCCAGGCACAAGAGCATATAATGTTGCCCCACCAAAATACACTATATATATATATAACCACATGCATGCATGTATTTGTACATGTGAGGATTAAATAGGGGAGATGTACTGGTGTAACTGGTAATGACTTCTTCATGATGATACGCGTTCTTGGCAGTTGTAATAGTTCCTATTGTTTGTGCCTTTCTCCTCGTGCTTTCCATTTTTCCATTTTTGTGATTTATTTGAACCAAATTATTTTTTGCTTCTTGTAAGCACCCCAGCCTTGGAAAATGGCATGGCTTTTTTTTTTTCCAAGCATGGCTTGGAAAATTTCCCCACTGGTACAGCCAGTTAAGTGTAAAGTTCAGAGGTAGCCTGACCTGGATCTGGATACAGCCAATATACATTTGACATGGGCAGCAAGGGTATTTTAGGTAATTCAATACAAGCTTGCATGTACAAAATAGTTCTTCTTTTCACAGTTACAAGATTTTTAGAAAAAGCAACAGGGTTTACAGTACTTAGGGGGTGCTGAGCTTCCCTCAAAGGCTAATACTAGCCAGCTTTTTTTTTTTTTTTTTAATTGTAGAACTACACTGGTTTAATGAAGATTGCCTCCAGGACAGCAATTCCCATATTTACAACTGTTACAACAAAAAATGTACTTACCATGTTTATGAAAGTTATTTGAAGTAAATACAGCACCCTTGACTTTTGATGTCTTTTTTTTTTTTTTTTTTTGTTTTCTCCATAATTTCATCACTTTTGCTCTTTTGCCTAAAGTTAACAGCTTGTAACTTTTGCTAATTATTTGTCGTGACCAGCTTGCAGTTCTGCCCATTCTCAGCTGGTTGGTTTGGTCCGTATTGCTTATTCTATGTCTTTTCTTTGAATGCTGCTTTCAAGCATTCTTCACACATTGTAAAATGTATGAGACTGGAATTGATTCACGTGATATTGTTAATGTTAGTGCTGTAAGCAGTGAAGAATCAGTACCAATCACAGTAAAGCATTTAGACACCCATGGATACGTATATTTCTCAATTTTTTAAGAATTACTTGAATAAAAAATAAAAATATTTTTTATGACATTTAACTCCAGTCTTCCTCACTTTTCTACTGTAGCTGAGGTAATCTGAGAAATTTTTTTCCCTTTTTTTTTTTTTTTTTTTTTTTTTTTTCAAAAGCCATTGTATAATAAAAAAGCTCTTGATAATTCTAAAACTTTAGCATCCCATTTTCTGCACCCTGACTTTGGAAATATTAGTACTAATTTGCTGGGTATCATGTGTGCAATATAGTTATAAATATATATTTATTAATATATTTGTATTTAAAATGATAACATCCTACTTCAGGAACGTTATTTCTATACACTTAATATGGCATGATATGTAACAAAATAAATTTGTATTTATACTTACAAATATATTTTTTTGCACTAGGTTATATACTATAACTTCCAAAAGGTGATATAATTTACCTTCTTTGTATGAGAAGCATGTTCTATTCCTTTAAAAGTCTTTGTATTTTTACGTCACACTGTACGCTAAAGGAGCAGTGATTGAAATCATTGTTGTCAAAGAAGAATGTATTAAAATTATTAATAAGACTTAAACCCACATGAGACTTACTAAATCATCTGATCTGACCTAAATTTATGACCCTTCCTCCCAGTTCTTTTCGTTGCATACTTGCACAAAGATGTGAGGATGGAAAGGTGAAAAAAAAATTACAATAAAGACCAGTGAAAAGACAATAAAATATCAGAAAAGACAATAAAAGACCAGTTAAATCTACATAACATTTTGAGATATAATACAAACAAATAAACTATAAGGGCAATCACATCAGACCTCATTTCAAGCTGAACTATTATAAAGCGATTAACAGCCTCACACTCCTGCTTTAATTAAGTTATGTTGTGAAATAGTCAGCATTTGAACCTGTTCTGGCCTGCCTCTTTTATCTTTGAATTACCATCCTTAATGTGTTTTTCTGCTGAAAGATGAATTTCATTTAAGGATTACTGTACACTGTTCTGGCATTTTGTGGTTTCTTGTCAGCCCTTGTGAATCTAGATCATAGCTAACTTCAGTTCCTCTGACATGTCCTATATGCACAGTCTCTTGACTAGCCTGTCTCAGTAGATTTATTAATTCATATTGTATTCCTGTGGAAATGAGTGGACATTTTTGATTAACTTAGTGATAGAGATTTCAGATGACAGCAGAGTTTACTTTTGGAGCTTACTTCAGGTTATGTAGGCCACTGCAGCTTTCTAGCGACCTATCACTTCACAGAAATGCATTTTGAAAGTTTCAAGGCAGTGGACATCTCTCTACTGAATACTTTAGGATGGTGTTAGCAAGGAGGGAATTTAAATGGTCCTTCAGACCAGGGGTGTCTAAATCCAGTCCCAGTTCAACATCATGGTGGCTGCTCTTTCCTTTCCTGGGGTTGATTTCTGGTCATTGTATGTGCCTGCATATTGCTGAACATGCCATCAGAAAAAAATCATGATACTGGATAACTTTGAGAAAGGGACAATGAGTCAAGTGTTCCATTTACTGTTCTCACCATGCCTTGCCTGGACTAGGGTGATGCAACTTAGTATGGCATCATCAGTTTTGGTGGTGATTTTTCACTCTCAGTTGTCTCACAATCAGGCTGTGCTTTCAGGGGGAAGAGTGTGCAAATCAGTATGGTTAAGTTCTCTTAGCTAATTATATAAATGTCCTGAGAGGGAGCTCACCAGACCTGAAATGTGTCAAGAGGCGGGGGGGATTTGTCTGACTCCTTGTTACCCTACTGATCCATCTGCTATTGAGGTGGGTGGCAAGGCACAGGTTCCTGATGCTGTACCTGGTCCCATACGGATATAGTACCACAGGGTTGGCAGACAGAACTAGGAACTCATAAAGGAGACCCTCACCCCAGCAAAGGGCAAGGTTTGAGCAACTTAGAGTTGGCTTCTAACATGGTAATCACATGCTGCAAATTACATGCAGCTCTGACACTTACTGAAAATACTGGTGGTTATTTATTTATTTATTTGAGTGAAGGTAGTCAAAGGTCCCTGCTGGTGAAAATCATGGCCCCCAGTTGCAGCTGAAATGGACAAAACAGAGCTGCAGAGAAGGATGCAGTGTTCACAGTGAAGCAATCCCTTCCTACTGTAAACAGGAGTGGTATCTCATGGGGAAAAAAAGAGTTATACTAAAGATTCCCTTACAAAAGTGAAGGGTTAAAACACTTACTTTTGAGTGGGAGTATAAAAAGAAATGCTGCTCTTTATCAGTTCTAGTTAAGGATATGAGGTGCTTAAACTGTGTGCTGTGTTCAAGCTGAAATTTTGAATTATGCTCAGCCTGCATACAGAATTAACATGGAAATGGTTAAATGGAAGTTCTGACTGACACAAGAAGGTACGAAACCTACCCAAGCAAACGTGTTTACAGTTAGACAGGAAACTAGGTAACTGTGTCAATACATCTGCTTTATACAACACACTAAAATACACCTTCCTCATCTACAATTCAGTAGCAGCACAAGGTTATTTTAATACTACACAGAGATCAGAGACTAAAAAGTGCTTATGGGTAAAGGAGCAAAGGCTTCTCAAAGAGAGAAAAAGAAACACTTGTTCACTTGTTCACAAAATTATCAGTAAGATTTTTTTTTTTTTTTGTTTAAATCGGCATTGCCATTTGATTGTTTAACCTACCCTGCTTGATTTCCCTACTTTTCGTTAATACAGGAGTCAATTACAGCTTCATCTGTGCAGAATTAACTTTATAGAATATACACCAGGGATTTGTCTAGCTCCTCTATTTAGATCTATGTCATAAAAAATCTGTAGTAGAGAACTGTGTGCAAGCACTGCATATGGTACAGGCTTTGCAGATTTATTGTAAAATCATTTTAAATCGGTAAAGCTCTTGCCAGAAGTTAATTAAATATGTTCCTCTGGTGGGGGGGGGGGGGGGGACGGGAGGGGACGGGACGGGACTCTGTATATGTGCGCATGTGTGTATGTGGGGGGGCCTTCTGTCTCACTAGGTGGCAGTGTATGATTACATCTGGAAGGACCATGCCAGTAAGTCTGGTGTCCCCATCTGTGACCTCCAGCACCAGGATGGAATCTTTGACTCGGCAGCTACCTCAAGAGGTACCACTGTTCACATGTCGGTGTTCACCGTACACCTCAGCGGTTTCCAGCAACTCTACAGACACTTCCTCAGGCTGCCTGATGGGGCTATTGTTGAGGTAGGTCCAAGCAGATTATTTACATCCAGGTTTTGAAGGCAAAGGCATGCACTTACGAAGTAGGTCAGGGTCAAAGCAGGAAATAGACCCTTCATGAAGTATACACTGAGATCTTCTATAGGAAGACTTCACTCCTAAACAGTGTTGTAAAATTAATGAGTTAATGCATTTACCATGCAAAGTAATAATTTATTATAGTTTATAGAGCAATTTAAGTGAAATTATGGAAGATATATATTGAAACTACACACAAAAAACTATTTTGTAAATATATATTGCTAAGAAACACATAAGGTTATTCTATACAGGAATTATTATATATAAATATACTATGTAAGCAGTGTGCACAGATATGCAACTACAGGCATGGTAGAATTATTTATTTTTTCTTCAGACACAGAACCGACATACAGTAATCATATGACTTACTGGCCTCTTGCAAGTTTTTGATTGAATCCTGGATGTTGTCATATTTTTAGGCCCACTGTAAGCAGTTTGTGCACTAAAATGCAATGCAGGATGGTAGTTAAAAAAAATATTGTCTATTACGTGTTTCGTAGACTCCATTTTGTTCCTTGAATTGATGTTTTGTTCCAAGTGCTTAGAAGAGGTTCATTTCCTTGTTGCCTTGAGTTGAGAGACCTTTACAAATAAAACAAAACACTGGCATCTAAGAGGAAGAAAAGTGAAAGCATATTACTTTATCCACCCAGAGAAGTGGAAGCATCATTTTAGAGGTCTGCTTACTATAGGAAGCCAGCACAAATGGTGTTGAAATACAGATTTTTCAGTTGCTCACTTCTAAATTGAAGGTTCAAGTATATCTTTCCAGAATGCAGAAAAAGTTGCTTCTGCTCCTCTGTTTAATGTTTTGAGGCTGCTTTCTTCATTAAAATATTTTACTGTTAATGTCTTTGCCCTACTTGGCTTTTAAAAGAAAATTTAATTTAAAGGAAACTGTCCTCAAGGAATAATACTGTGCCCCAGGAACTTGTGATTCACCAGAGTGAAGACAGCAGAGTCTTAGAGCTGGCCAAAGAAAACAAGAGAAGGCATGTGGCCTACATGAAGTAGAAATTAATTATTAACACAAAAAAAACCCTGCAAATCCAGGTCTGTGCCTGAGTTTGTTACCAAAGCTCCTTGTACAAATCATTTGCCAGATTTCTGCTAGAAGGCCTTTTCCCTGTTTTGAGGTCAACAATGCAGCCCCATGCCTACTTCCCACCTATTACAAATGATAGCTCTGTGCAGAACATTTTGTCCCAGTTAAGTTCTCAGCTTTTTGGACATCAGGTTTCATCCTCCTTCCACAAGACCCTAGTAGGAAGGTCTTCAAGCATGTGTCACCGAGCTTAACTCGATGTACTGGTTCTGTTCATTAATCCTTTCTATATTTCTGTTATTTTCCATATAATTTTATTTTGGTTTCCCAAGTGAGCTTTGCAGAAACTTCCAGCTTCTAAACTGATGCTGATCAGCATCAAAAAAGTTAGCACTGCGTAACATGAATGGCTCAAGCCACTTCTTTATAGTTTCCCATATTATACCACAATGCTGTCTTTACCTAAAATCTGCATGGCTGTGTCTTATGTCAGCATCTTGAAAGATGTTCCTCTGATTTAGGAGATCAATGCATGCTTTGCTGCATTTATATTTGTAGACCTAAATACAATTACAATTCAGAAACATGCTCGGCTAATAATTTCAGTAACACTTACATCCTGATCTTACATTTAGCCAATAATGAATGTAATGTTACATTTGTGTGTTTTATGGGTCATGGCTTTCTAATTCAGTCCCTAATTAGGGATGTTTTATAAGTTAATGAGTTTTAAGACTATGCACTCACTAGTGGTAAGTTATATTCCATTTGTACACTGAGAGGAAATTTTAAAAGTCTCCCATTTTCCATATTGCATTGAAATCTCTGTGGGAAAGGTTCCATTTTCTCTCTGGTACAAGAACCAGGGCCTTAGCAAGGACAGAGTGAGAAAAACCCATTGTGGGTCTATTATAGGGTTTTGTCACTTGCTGCTGTTGCTGCCCTTCAGGAATAATATATATATATATATATATATATATATATAGTATTATTTTTTTTCTCTGCTGTGACTAGACAAGCAGTAGTGCTTAGAAAATCTATTGATTAAGTAAAAAGTTGTTTTGAAGTCCTAAGTATAGCTTTTAAGAGTGTAGGAAATGAAGGCTAGAATGGACTTCTTGGGTTAAAGAGTTTGAACTGCCATATTTTGTGAGCAACTGCACCATGTATAAACATTTTCAACCTGAAATTTTATAGCTAGCTAGGTATTTTGTCCCCAGAGATCTCAAGGAAAAATTTTTCCAGATCTTTTATATCCATTTTGGTTTCAAACTATTCCCCAGCCTCAAATTATTTGGTGTCATTTGCTATGTATTTATTTGCATTATCCTTCAGAGTAAACAAGTCATCTACCTTCCAGGAGTTTCCTAACTTAATCTATTTGCAGAGCATAATCTTTCCTATTCTCTGCCAGAATGGATATAACACTTCATCAGAAGAAACAAGACAAGATCCCCTTTTGCTGTTTATTATCCTCCTTACCCTACCAGAAGCAGTAAGGAGGGATGGCTTTTTCCACAGTGGCAAGGACATAGATTGTCACCTATTCTGTCTCTGCTTCAGAAATGACAGTTGCCTTTCCTCTTTCTTCGTGATCAGCAAGTCTCTTTCTTCACATCAGATATTTGTGCAAAATATGTTCTTGGGACTGTAGGGACATGGCCTGTAGGACAGAGAGCTGCTTTGTGGCAACTGCAACTTGCCCTGCCTTTGCATATACATGTACCTCATCTATAGAGTCCATGGAGCAAGAAACAACCAATTTTCACTTCTATTTTTTATACTAAGATATTGTACTGTCATATAACTGCAGAATACAAAATGTAATTCAACAACATCTAGGAACTGGGGGTTGCATGAATCTTCTTCCCGCAAAACAGTCCTCCTTTTTAGTACAGTAAGCCACTGAGGGTGAAAATATAATTATTTCAGTGTAACTTGTTGTTTGTTTGTTCACTTTTATTAAGAAACTCTGAGGACATGTAACTCTGAAGACAGAAAAATGAAAAGGCTTTGGCTTTTTAATTTCAATGACTTTCTGGAATCATACCTGAAAGAGCTGTAACACCTCTTCTTAATTACTAGAATGGGACCTCATTAATTCAGACATTTGGGGACTAATGTCCTTCAATCAGATGTGCAGCGCTTACTGTCGTTACAGCATGATTGCTGCTTGGTATTGGTAGTCTTCCACAGAAACAATGTGTATTTCAATATTACAAGAAAACAAGCAGTTTGGCAGAAAACAGCACAGAAACTTTTAAAAGTGTGTACAAATGTAAACATTGTTGAGAGCATGAAATGTAGTTTCTTAGCATTCAGCTAACTGAGGTGTATGTGCAGGCTAGCGAGTTCTGGTTATTGGGGTGGCAGTATGTCCCTCGTCAAGGACACATGAGATATGAGAACATTATTTAAATCAAAAGGACAAATTCTTCCTCAATTTCATGTGTCCAGCTCTCAGTGACTTCAACCTCAGTGCTTCAAACCAATCTTTCTCTATCTGCAAATATTCTTTGACAGACATAAAAGGAATTCTGCATAATTTTGCTTCACTGTCTTTGGCTGCTTGTAAGGAATTTACACTATATTAGCTACCTAATACTAATCATTTTTACTTCACTGAAAAAAAAAAGGCAAGTTTTTCTTACAGTCCTAGTTCAGCAAGGAACTCAGTGTGAATTTCTCTTAAGCCAAGGAGCCAAAAGTCACTCTGATATTATTATTATTACTTTTTTACGGTAAGTGAGGCCTGCTACTAAATGCTATGTACAGAAGTATACTGTGCAAGAATAAATGGTTCTCTATGTAATAACTGCTTTAAAATATGTATATTTTTCTAGGGATGGTATTCCCATTAAAGGTCTAACTTTGCTGGTAGATAATATATGTGTATTTTTATACACACACACACACGCACGTATATATATAGTCTGGTATGAGAAGTAGTTTTATAGGTTTCCTAAGCAGAAAGCAAAAATAACTGTTTTAAAATGAACATTAAGTACAAGGTAACATGTATAAATTGCCATGGAAATGTTAAATAAAAAGATTTTTTTAATGTGTAGCATAAAAATTATAGAGGTTAAACTTGTAACTGTAGTCCTTTTTATCATAAGCATTGTAAAACTCTAAGAATTCTCATGTAGTAAAACCCATTTTCCATTTTACCTATAATATATTTCTCCTTTATAGTATTCAATTTAGATGTTGGTTAACCAAGAAATGACCTTCCCAAAATAAATCACTTTTCATGCTTTCCCTCATTCATTAATCTTATGTTATTGTAATATACAGGAAATTATTTTTAGCATTTTAAATGTATTTGAAATGCGTGCACAGAAAAGTTAATGATAGTGATAACTGTTTAGCTGTCTACATGGTGATAACACCAACTCGGTGATTTTTATCTCAACTTTTGCTGACTGGAGTTGATTTTTCATTAAAAGGTTAAAGATAAGTCACTTTAACTCAGCAAAAAAATCAGTTTCTTATTAAAGGCCTAGTAAAGCTCAGCATTGTAGAAAAACTTTTAGTAAAGTATGATTTCATCTATCAAATAAATCTACACAAATGACACAAGGATTCATCCAATTTAAACTTCCTGGATAAAAGAGGTCTGTGTTCCCTAATTATCTGAGAAGTACCTAGTAGTAATAGGATAAGACAGCATAGGTGACCAGCCAATTACTTAGTTTAAGCTATTTACATCAATCCGTATGCTATAAATTATGTCTAAATTCTCTTGCATTTCTGGAAAAGTGAATAAAATCATATAAGTTTATTTTGAATACACGATCAGATATGGTATGCTGAGTGACACTTAAAAAGAATGAAACAGTAACCATAGCTTATTTTCTGAAGCAATCTTGACACTAATGCTAAATTACAGCTTGGAAACATCTAGCATTTTTACCTTTATGAGAAAAGGCTTTTTACATATTTAACGTAATTCTAGGGAAAATATACTGGAATTATGTATAAAGATATGTACACTGTAACCAAAGGGCATTTATATTCCCCTGTAGAATACTTACAACAATTTTATTGCTATTTGGTGTCATTTTCTAACAGATATAAAATACAGCCAGTAAACAAACTAGACTTTAGATTTAAGCTGACAGCTGTTCCTTCAGAAGCAATATTCAGATATTTAATCTTAAGAATACTGAATATTTTACAATTGTTTGAGCAAACTATATCTTTAGCATATGAAGGACTGTGTTTTTATATACAGTTCTTGGATCTGATAATGACACTAAAAACCAACCTTAGAATAATCCACAGATTTGTCACTCCAATGTATTCCCTGGGCAAATCAACAAATTGCCTCATGTTTTATTCTTAATTCCACAAATTCTTTTTATATACTCAATGTTACTATGAATACTAGTCCTGTTTTTGTTGTTGGTGTTTTTTGTTTGTTTGTTTGTTTTTGTTTTGTTTTGTTTTTTCCTATATGTGCGTAAGCCATACAGCTGGCACCAGTGGAATTTACTCATGTATCTGAGTGCAGATTTTTCTGGGTCTAACTTTGGTAATGGAATGAATTGGCCAAGTTGAATACAGAATCCCCACATACAAGTTGCATAAGGAGTGCTTACTGCAGTGGTCACTAAAGATTTATGAAGAAGTGAAAGAAGGAGGGTTGCTCTAGTTCAGTGACTGAAATTGATGTATTACCTTATGGCGTCATTGTCAAATGGCTTCACCATATCAACAGACCCTGCAGATGGAGCAGGAAAGATCTGGCCTTTCTACACCATGTATTGGATAAGCTGAGGTGTGTAGTGAAGCCTTCCTTTTGAGGATTGGGCAAAGGTGATACTTTGGTATAAATTGCCTTATGTTGGTTGGCTTCAGCAGCATCATGCCAGATCATTTGCAATCACAGCTAGTTTACAGTGAGTTGGTTTCCTGAGTTGCACCCTGTGCAACAGAGTGCAAATTAGAGTGGCAAAGGTTTACCCCAGACTGTGTAGCAAGAACAATTCCACCCACATAAATGCATCATATGTGCACAAATTCCTGGGTTGAATGGGCTTCACCATGTGCTGCCTTGCTGACTCTGAGATCTATTCTTGCCTTGTTGAAGCCAAGTAATATTTTTCAACTGTGTTCATCAGGAGGATGATCACCATTGTTTCATATCAATATACACTGAGTTGGGAATCAGTTGGGAATCATACATGATAAAAGTCAGCTAAGGGATACTCCCCTTGGAATAAGCAATCAAATTAGTACAGCCTACAAAGATACGGACCTTCTGTTGAGGTTCATGGCAGTATAGTTCCTCTGCAAGTAAGAATTAAATCAGACTATTTAAAGCTATATTTACCAGTATATATTTTTCCTTTACTGATGTAACTCAATTGAAGATAATCAGTTTAAGACATGAAATAGTTGTCCAGGTGGTTCTTTTCACCCCAATGAAAAGATGAGAGCATTCAGAAGAATTTCCTGGAGAAACCTTGAATTTGTATGCTCTTCTCTTAAATTGACTCAGTTCATCTTGCACATGTCATTTCTGTCCTGAAATAGACACAGTATTTTGTTCCATGCCTTTGTGGTGGCTAAGCTAACCCATTGCTAAAGAGGAAAAGGATGCACACACTGCATCTCAGCTGAGAAGTTATGCATGAATACGTGCAGTTTCTGGTTGTTTACTCTTTCAGGTGTAAGACTGAGTCCTTTTATTTTTTAATTTCCCAGTAAATTGAGGTATAGTCTTAAATGGAAACTGGCTTAATACATTATCAGCTGCTATCAAGGTTATGCTGATTCATGTGGCAGGACAGAAATACAGAAGGCAGCATGTGGCCTCTCTCCAGTTTTCTTCAAATCCCAGGTTTGGTCTACTCCCTGCTTCAGAAACCCACAGAGCCATGGGAAACAAGATGTATTTCCAACAAGTCCTGTCTTTGCAGTCGAGGCCATGGTCTCAGAACAAGCAGGAGAGTGATCAGACAGGTCCACCACTGGCTCTCAGCAGGATGTGCAAGCTTTCAGGTAACTGGCAGATGACAGAAATACCTACACTGTGGCATTATAGCCTTGTTCTACATACATGTAATCCTCAATGTTAAATCATGCTGGCTTCTTTATTACTGACAGAGAGCATAGGGTGAGGAGAAAGGGTTACATACCCAGCCAACATACACATAAATATTTTAAGGGCATGGTTATTTACATTTATTTTTCCACTGGGACCTGTGGAGTTAGAGCTGCTTTATTCAAATGTTCACAGAAGAGATGGGAAAGCACATCAATTCAGTCTGAGGAAACACCCATGAGAAAAATGTCATATCACTGTAGTTGTGCTGCATAACAAACATCAGTGCTGGTAATTAGAGGGTACTTTTAAAGTGTTATTTTGTATCCAAACTATTCCCTTTCAGTTCTAAAACACTTTAAACACCTAGATGTGCTGTACTTTCAGTGATTTTCTGAATGGCTTTATGTTGTGAGTATACACACACTCATTGCAGCAGAATGTATTTTGTACTCTTAAATGCTTATAATCTTTCACGTGGTTTTAAAATGTAGTTTTACTTGAATCAGCAGTAAAATCTCTGAAGTCAAAGGATAATTGCCAATACAGCATTAATTTATTTTACCTCCTCCCCCTCCCCAAAAAAAAAAAAACTTTAAAAAAGTACCTTGCAGCTACAGAGATTGACAAAATGCATCAATTATGTTTTTGTTCACTTTATAATTACACTGCAGTAAGTCCACAGTGAACTTTCCTACACAGTTGATTAACCATAAGGTTACTGCTATTAAGTTACTTTCATAAACAACTTGGACTTTAATAACAGAACTCTGCACAACATCTGATCAAGTCTAAAAATCCGACATATCCATACAAACTTAAATTTAAAGTACACAAGTAAACAGTAGCACCTCAAGTGTAGCAAAGGGTTTCCATTATTTTGGTCAGTGGGTATGGGAATGACCAGATCTGTAGGAGGTTTTGGTGTGTTAACCAACACCAACAGACAGCAACGCTGTGCACCTTCTGTATTTTTTTTTTTTTCATAGGAATTAGTGTTCCAGCATCTAGGGAATTAGGACAAAATCTACACGAGCACTGTGATGATATTTATGGGGTTTTTCTTCAGATTAGTGCAGCAGAAAACAAAAACAAAAAACACAAACCTGCTGTTACTGTTAGTTCAATGATGATTCAATAGCCCTATTTCTCTTCTGTCTTCTTGAGTTTGTATTTTGAAAAAGTGTTGTGAAGCCACGCTGGTGATATCCTTGAAGATAATTTATACCACAGATAATAACAGATAATGACAATCTAAACCTGGACTATCTCTTTTTGTAAAAGAAGAAAACTAAAAATGAAGTAATAGGTGTTTTGTGTAAGTAGTAGCTAAGTAAGAATACAGTGTAGCCTGTTGTGAGGAAACTTGCCTAGGATGTAGGATGCACAAGATGACTCCAACATTCTGCCAGAATTTTTAACATGATCAGAGGATGTCCTCTACTTTACCTGTATACACCAGTTCCAAAGGTAACAGCACTTCCCAACTTCATAAGGTACCAAATACAGACGTACAACAAGATGCTTCATCAAGAGGATGGTATAAGCGGATATAAGATACTTCATCAGAGGAATAATAAAAGTACATAAAACTGCAATAGAAATTGGAGATTATTCCTGTACATAAACTAACGTTTGTATAATTTATTACAGCTGTACTGAAACAGGTTGAAAATAGAAAAATTCATTACAAAATTATTTTTTTACTTGAGCAATCCACTTTTGTCCATGTTAGCATTTGAGTAACAGCAGCTAGACAGAGCTGAGGATCTGTTACTTCTCATAGTCGTAAATTTGATTTCTGCTCACATTCAGCTGAGCAAAATCTCTCTTATATGGGCCCTCCAGAAAGTGAATGGAATCAGAACCAGGGCACTCTTGTGCAACATGCCACCCACATGACACAAGCAGAAGATCTAATGTGATGTGGTAGCTACTAACCAGCCAAGCTGGAGCTGAGGCTTCTAACCAATTTCCAGTTCTATAACACATCATCTTCTCCTCATGGCCACAATTTTCCTCTTTGAAGGTCTATTCCTTATTCACTCAAATCTCCATGTGTCAAGAACATCGTAAGAAGAAAATAATAAAGCAACGGGCATAAAAATCCCCACTCCACTGTTTTACTAAAGCGTTTAGAATCTGAGAAAAAAACAGGTGAATTCACATTTCACATGCGTTTAAATTGCTAATCTCACTGCTATTTCTGTATTAGTGAATACATTTACAGTAACTTTTACTTTATAATATTTTGGCAGAACTGTTATAAAAATTGTTGTAAGGCCTAGGAGTGGAACTGAACCATGAAAGCTAAAATGTAAGCTGCTGTAAAGTGGGGTTATTAGTATGACAGAAAAAAAATTCACACACAAAAAAGCTTCTAAGCCACAATATTTTGAAAGTAAGAAGAGAGAGGTGGGGAAGTGCAATCAAAGTCATCTCTGTTCACTGATATTTCACTGTATGCTGCCGTAATAATTTGTTGTTTGTCTGTTCTCTTTTTCAGGCATTTGGTGATATTACTGGAATAAGTCTTCTGTGTAATGAAGTGAGCACAGCTCAGGAACACGTAAATAAAATGAACAGTATGCTTCATACATCTTCAGATACCAAGTTGAAGAAGAGAAAGAGGAGTGTGGCTAGGTGGAAAGGTATTATTTTCAGTTTCTGTACCTAGATGGAAAGCAATACTGATACCTAAACACAAAATTATAAGAGGTACAAAAGGAAACAGGTCATTTGAAAACAAGTTTTCCCTTGGAAAGACCAGAGTATGATTTGTTAGGGAGGAAATTTCACAGTGGTGTTTTCTAGCAAGTCTTCCTCATTAGGTAGTTCCAAAGGTCTGTCAGAAGAGTCCTGAAGGCTGAGGAGCTGTCATTCATTACTCAGGCCCAGTCACGCTTTCCATTCTGCAGCTCAGGATAGCAGTAAAGCAACCCCAGAGCAATCTATCTGGAGCAAGGGCTAGCATTACAAGTGTGCTGAGGGCAGGTGTAAATCAGCTACTTAATTTGTAATTAGGTAGATGTCCACATATACTGGTCTGGGTGCAAAAGTCCAAAAGCATCTGCTGTGATGGCTCCAATCTCTCAGATTTGCACTGTATTTTTCACTGTGTGAAAAATTTTTCACAGTGAAAAACAGAGTGTGAAAAATTCCATTGACTACACTGATGAAAAGTGCACATGTATGTCAAATTATTAAGTGAAGTTGCTGCTTATCAAAGGTAGTGTCAAGGTGTTTGATAACAGAGAATTATAGAACACACAGGGTGTCCATAGACTTCCCTATTACTGTATTGTAATAGGTTCTTTTGCGAGATCTCAGTACCAGGTATGGCTTCACCAGATCCATGCACTTATCTGAGACTTTTCAGTGTGAGTTTTCTAATGCCTTCTCAGGAACAAAGGTTGGATACAAGTGCACTGTGTTACTTTTAAATCCATGGTAATCTTGTCTGCTGACAGAGGAGCCTTGGAAAGTTCACATATGCACAGAAGGCATAGTTTTTTAAATGAAAATAGATTAATTTAGTGTATGGAGTCTTGCTTATGTGCCATTCTTGTTGGGGTTATTGGTACACTGTGATCCATGAATTTACAACGTCTTTCTCTACATCTTTTTTTTTTTAAATCTTCAGGAAATCACGTTGCTTCCAATAAGAGCTAATTCCTGGAGGACTGCATAGTTCACAGAATTATTTACACCCTGATTTACATCCATACTATGATTACTGTCTGACAGGATTTATGGTTCTGATGTCCACACTTCTGTGCATACAGAATTGTCCTGCAAATGCACCATTCATTACTCTTCTATAGCTTCAACTAACATTTCACTGTGGGGAGCTCATTGGATCTGTTCATAGATCTGATATCTAGTAATTTTATAAGACTTTTCCTTCCATATAGTGGGACATTCCCACACTTCTCAGGTTTGCTTATAGCTGCTTTCCACTGTAGTGGTAGGGAAAATGTTGCTGATTTCTTTCAAGTTTCATGAATCAAACATTGCTGGTGTTTTCAGTAATTGTTCAAAAACACAACACTATAGTAATTGCAAGGTTACAAAGATGTCCAGAAGAGGAGCAATGATGGCTTCATGCCAAGAAATACCACCAGTTCTGAAGCCAAGTCCCAACAGGCTGCAAAATTTATGAGATCCCAGCGGAGAACATCTTGCTGGGGTCTTAATGTTAATCAAACCTACTTCTCTGGAAGTTACAACAACTTAAAGCCTCATGTTTTCTTATCAGTATTCAAGTATTTCTCATTAGTTTGAACCAGTCAGTGCCTATTCTATTTGGCTTCACACAACTGCATAAGAAATGGAAGTCCATGCCCCAAGGCAAGGACTACAAAAGACAGCAGAAGGAGATGGTGGGAAGAGGAACAGAAGCAAAAAAGGTGAAGTCATTCTTCCAAGGTCATGGAAGTCAGCAGCAAATGAAGAAATAGATGGCAGACAGCCCATGCCCTGACTCCTGGTATTCCCTGTGCTAGAATCCTTTTTGTCCTAAAAATTCAGACAGAAGAAGGAAGAGTCTTAGTTTTCTGCAATTTTCAATCATTCATGTAGAACAGTTAATCAAATAACATAAGTATTGGCGACATTTTTCCAACTAGTATGTTTTTCTGGTGTCTATGTGTTTACACTGATCTGTAAAAACTTTTTCAGATGCACTTAACTTTGTAAGATATATCCTGATGTTTTGAACATTGTTGATTAATTTTGTTATGTACATCTATTGTTCTTACCATCTGAATAATTTTTAAATGTTGTTAGGTAGCAACCTGGAGATTTAAATGTCAATCCTGAAAACACTATTTCTTTGGGTTTGCAGTGTAATGATTTGGTTTCCATTTTTTCCTACTTCTAATTGACTTGTGAGCATACATGTGTGTGTGTTACATTATGACAGAATGGTGTTAAAATTATTCTGAATACCTATAAGCAGTGATTTAATTGCTGTGGGTTCTATTGCATCAGGTATCACTTGGATAGCTTCTGTCCATCATACAGGAATAAAATTGCCTTATTCATTTTTGCTTTGCCTGTTGACATTTCAAACCACTGCATATAATTTTGAAAAGGAAGCTAAATGAAGAGAGGCTGTCCAGTCCTATGTTTTTTTTTTTTTTTTTTTTTTTCCTGTGGAATTTTTCTACCTGAGTAGAATTCACTTTTTACCAATTGCCCCAGCATCTGACAAGAAGCAACAAAAACAATGTGGTGGAGGTCACTAGGATTGTGTATATGACTGTCCTCAGCTATGAGTTGTGGTGTTTCTATTCAACCTCCTGCTGCTTATGGGTGACAGTACCAAATAGATAGACTACTGTAGGCAGCATAGTGCTTGGCCCATCTTCTTGGCCTAGGCTTTGTTTTTGAACATAAATGAATATAATTGTAAAAATCCCTTTGGGTAATAGTATATCCTAGGTTGCCCATCATTGATTTAAGACACTTCAATCTGGATTTGTAAGATTTTAACTTCATTATAGGTATTATGCCAGTATTTAGTTTTATAGAAATACTGAATCTTATTTGTGGAGGTGGATGACCTCTCTTTCAGTTCTGATAGGACTATATTTATTTTTTAACAAATGTAGAACTGGGCTTAAGTCTCTATTTCTCATGAAAGACTTGGTCCACCATTTTTATCCCCTCAGTTATGTTTCCACTGGCTTTCATCTGATCTGGGAGCTACAATTCTGCAACAGTACCTGTTCTTGAAAGCTGAGTTTAAAGTAGGTTTAAATATTAACTAAATTTATCTTATCTTTTTTTTTTTTTTTCTTCTCTTTTTTCCTGAAAGGGTAGCATACTACCTATTAATTTTGATTACTTGCATCCTGTGAGTTCCTGTGGTTGTTGGTCAGTATACAATAGATGTTACTTGGCTTTGAAATGATTTTCCAAAGTGCTCTTATCAGCAACATAATCCATAATGCTCAGTAATAGTTGGATAGTAATTGCTTGCCTATGCAGTGTTCCTTTACAACAATGTTCTCCCATGTAGCTATATATATGTAGTCATTACTGAAAAGTGTAAATAAAGAATCCTTTTAGTGGTGTAGTTTCCCTAGGTACCTACTGTGCTCTTATTATCTAAAACATACTCCCCATCTGTAGTTCTGTTCTATTAAAGGATAAAGACATAAGTATGAATTAAAAATTAAAATGCTTGTTGTAGATTGGAGTGCAAGGTCTATTAGAATATATCTGGTGCTAGGCTCACAGTACAGTAGATAGATTAAGCACCAGTTAAGGAAGGGGATGAAAAATGAGTGATTTTCATCATTCAGTTAAATATAGTGCTAAGTAGTATGTGCTAGCATTAAAAGCAAATTACTTAGCACTTCACCAATCACAGCATGAGAGCATTCCATTGGAAGCAGTATTTCCACTGATGCTCAGTCCTCAGTTTTATTAAATAAATCAGCTGTTAATGCTTAAGGAAGCAGTCGAAGATGTATTGCTATGAGAATAAAAAGATTGAAAATGTAAAAATAAAGAGAAGCAGTACCTCATTTTAATTAAATGTCCTAGGGAAACGCCCCTGTCTCTTAACAACAAAAGTCTAAAGTGCTTGAAGATCTGTAATACCTTCTTCAGGTCTTCCTTTCTTACTAATGAATATGACCTTTCTTTTTTCTTTTCTTTTCTTTTTTTTTTTTTTTTCTCTATAATGACATCTTTTTTTCTCATAAATCTGCTGCCATGTCATGTCACTGAACACTTTGATGAGCTTTTCTGATCCCCTCTTATATCTCTTTGATAGGATATTATTAACCACTAATCTAGAAATGAGGAGCCTGATCCTCGGCACAGATATTTTATTGCTGCTCAGTCAAAGATCATGGAGATCTGAAAATTTACACCAGCAGAGGTTTTGGCACTGAGGGCTACCCTTATATGATGCAGCAATATTATTTCCTCTACAGCTGTTGGGAACAAGGTTTTGCAAAACATCTGCTGTCAGGATATATGGAAGCTGGGAGCAGTCACAAGTTTTAGACCATTTCTAAGCCTCAAACTACTTCCAGTCTTACCTGGCAGGAGCCATGCAGCGAAGATCCTGGGAGTGACACAAACTGGAGATGGCTCAGGGTCTGACCCATAGCTGCATCTTCACCAGCAAGATCAAATATTAAAAAGAGAGGAATTTACAGTTCAGATCTCAAAATTAAGAGATTAGGGAGAGCATGGATGAAACTAGTTTGGATCCTTCATTTTCCACCTTGGTGTCACTCCTGGAGGATTCTTACTTTGAATTTTCTTCAATGACTGGGTTAGAAAGTTGTTTTCTATTCAAAAAGAAAGGAATACAAAACAGGGGACAAACATAGAACAGAGAAGAAAACAAAGAATCTAATGTAAGTACTAATTGCAGGAGTTCATACATGGAATAAAATACCAACTATTCCAGTATTGATTTTAAAAACAATTGTTTCCTTTGGTCAAGAGGGGAAGGACATGAAACAATCAACTTAAATTATTGCAAATACTTTTTTTTTTTTTTTTTTTTTTGAGATAGGACAACTGACCATACCGAAGGAATAAGCTATGGCTTATCTATTTTAAGTAAAAAGGTTAGCTGGGGATGTATTGAGTTTTCTTCTGGCACTACGTTTCTGGAGTTCAGTAAAAAATCTGCAACCAAAACCAGTACCTTTTCCATTTGTGCTTAACTTGAGTGAAATCAATGTAGATTTATACAGAAGAAATTTTTCCACTGATAGCGTAGGATAATGATATTTGACCTGGAAGAAATATTTCATAAAGTCTTGGCATATTTCAAAATGTTTCCTTGTGAAAAAAATGTCAATCTTTTACAACATATGTTCTAAAATAAGGCATGTAAACAGTACTTCCTTCTCTTGGTACAGCAGATTTTCATAGTCACTTGCCTATTTTGTTTTACTTAGATATGCACTCATAAGTTTGCTTTTCTTGTTTTACAAGATATTTATTCAAAGTTCCTCTTAATGCTCAAATGTTAAAACAACATGATTTCTTTTTAGTACCAATACAACATTTCCTTCTAAAAATATTTAATAATATGTAATGTTTAACTTAGCTTTCAAAATACAGAATCCCTTTTTTTCATTTTCTTGGCTGACATGTACTAGTTATGATGGATCTTTTCCAGGTATACCAATCCTATCATATACACTAATATGAAGTAATGACACGAGGTTGACTTAACTAGGGATAATAGGGCATATTTCTAAAACATTCTGTATGGAAGTTACATGCATCGATCTTGCCACTTGTTAATGGAATTGGTGAAGTTCCTCATCTGCACTAAGACATATTTATAACAGCCTTGTACTTCAAAAGTGTAGGGTTCTTACATCATATAATAATAAAAAAATAAAAAAAAAAAGACCCCTGAACAGCATTGTTTCAGATTCATTATAGAATTTCATCATGCAACAACATTGAATTTGGAGCAATAAACAGTTATCTTTACATCTAAAACTGATGTGTAAATGTGTAGGGTAATGTGTAGAGAATGAAAGCAAGACAGATTTCAGTGGCAAGGCTCTGTATTTCAAACCTTTTCAGTGGTTTGTCTGCTGTCCATGCCAAATCTTCATTTCCCATCTTTTAATTAAAAATTGTTTTTTGAAGGCTTTTTCAATTTTCCACAAATATTATCTGTGAATATTAGATATATTTTAAACTATCTGAGAACTACCTCCTTTTTTGTAGAATATTGCCAGAGGTGGAAAATATTAAAATCTTTAAAGTGTTGGTTAGAAATTGGCTTACAGACAACTATTTTTTCCTTTATTTCCAGGTTTCCATTTTGAATTGCTCATCTAGTGTCCAAACATTTTGTGGACAGCTGACACTGGAAAGGTTACCATATTACATTGATCTTTTAATGACTCTTAAATACTACCTTATGCCTATGAATCAATGGCCTTATGCACACAAACACAGCTAATGAGGGCTGGGTTAAGGATTAATTAAGCAAGCTGGACATCCATAAGTCCATGGGATGCACCCACGGATGCTGAGGGAGCTGGAAGAAGTCATTGCTAGGTCACTCTCCTTCATCTTTGGGAACTCATGGGCATCAGGAGAAGTGCCTGAGGACTGGAAGACAATAAATGTCACTCCTGTCTTCAAAATGGGCAAGAAAGAGGACCCGGGTAACTATAGACCAGTCAGCCTCACCTCCATAGAATCACAGAATCATAGAATATCCAAGTTGGAAGGGACCCACAAGGATCATCAAGTCTAGCTCCTGGCACCACACAGGTCTACCCAAAAATTCAGACCATGTGACTAAGTGCACAGTCCAAACATGTCTTAAACTCGACAGCCTTGGTGCCATGACTACTTCTCTGGGGAGCCTGTTCCAGTGCACAACAACCCTCTCGGTGAAGAACCTCTTCCTGATGTCTAGCTTGAATCTTCCCTGCCTCAGCTTGACACCGTTCCTACTGGTCCTATCACTGTTCAGTCTCTTTAGCTTGGAGAAGAGGAGACTGAGGGGTGACCTTATCAATGTTTATAAATATGTAAAGGGTGAGTGTCAGGAGGACAGAGCAAGGCTTTTCTCAGTGACATCTAATGATAGGACAAGGGGCAGTGGGTGCAAACTGGAACATAGGAGGTTCTGCTTAAATATGAGACAAAGCTTTTTCACAGTGAGAGTGACAGAGCACTGGAACAGGCTGCCTAGTGGGGTTGAGGAGTCTCCTTCTCTGGAGACTTTCAAAACCCGCATGGATATATTCCTGTGTGACATGATCTAGGTGTTCCTGCTCCAGCAGGGGGATTGCAGTAGACGATCTTTCAAGATCCCTTTCAATCCCTAACATTCTGTGATTCTGTGTGATTCTGTAATCAGGAACATAATGTTTTTACCTAGTCTGGGGCTGTACTTAGAAGTGGAGGTCTTGTCTGTACTCCTCTGACAGCCAGAGAGATTTTACAGAGAATGCAAAAAGGCTACTAGAGGCACAATGTGGTCCAGAAAGAAAATGGTTACAATATTAATAAAATAAAATATTTAGAGCTGTTGCATTTAAATTTCTAATATTTAACCTTCCTCTTCTGCCTTTACTATTTCTGTGGACACAAGATCTCCTCTGAGCACAGCTGTGCCACCCAAAGACATCATCTGCAACTGCTTTTTTTGCACAGAAGTTGCACCCATGAGAACTCTCCCTCATCTGTTTCAGGATGAGCAAACACCTTTTGTTACACCATTCAAGCTTTGCAGAGCCATTTTAACTGAGACAGGTGAGAGAACAGTCACATGAGCAGCTTTAACAGCAGATCTGAGTGCATTAATCTTTGGGAGAAGGGTAGTGAGGACTGGTGAGGGTGATGCTGTTATTCCTTTATCCAGTACAGCTGGAGTTGAAATGGATTTCTGCTTTGTGCGTGTCTCTGTGTTAAAAATGCTAATTTGGAAGTCCTGTGTTTCTTATTTGACTGAAAAGTTGTGAATGGAAAGAAAGATCTTTGAGGTGGGAGTTCTTAAGGGATGTTAAGTGATTGGGGGTGATGTACGATCTATATTAGCAGTAGCACAGTACAGCAGGAACAGATCCAGAGAGGAAAACGGTGTTGAAGGTCTAGTGTCCGTGGCATGTCCATGCCATCATAGGAGTTTACTTCAGACTATTCTAACCTGGTCCTATGGACCTGTTAGGTGTTGGAGTAAGCTAGGTTTATTCCTGGAATAAACTTTCAGAAATAAATTATAGTATACTTCCAGCCTAATTGCAACTAAGGAACCCAGTGAGTGTGCACCAAGACTGCCACACTGTGAACAAAGCTCAGTTAGTGGGGACAACTTGGAAGGTTTGCCCCCAAAAGCTCTTCTAAGTCACTAATGGAGGACCCTTCAAAGCTACCCAAGCCACCTGGGTAGGCAAGACACAAAATGTCCATTTAATGGATCAAAGTTTATGGCTGTCCACTAAGGGAACCTGATCAGCACTATCGTGGCTTATACTCCCAGTCCTGCTAGGGGTGTCAGCAAAATCATTAAGTAGCTCTATATTTTAAAACTCGTAAATAGTCCTAAGTTATTAGCCTTCCCTCTAATATCACTGGTGATATGTATCTTCTTTCAGCTTTGTCAGCATGTATGGGGAACACAATGACTCTAAAAAGGCAACTATGTTATTGGTTATACCTTTGGCTTTCTCTAGTATACTTGCTGGTCAATCTTTGTAGCTGTGCCTGCTTGCATACAGTGGATGGTGGGGAGTCCCATTCACTCTTCACACTGCAGCCCTTTGTTGCACACTTAGCTGGGCTTATGCAGTCCTAGCTGTTATATTTGCAGGTGTGGTGAAACAAAAAGATGCTGTGAACGATACGGGTTCAAGTGAAGGACCTGACCTTATGACTTCTCAAGGTTTCTGATTAGGTGGAACCTGAATAAGAGAGGAAAGGAGCTTCATAGAAGGTCAGATTCAGAGAGGTTACAGTGTTTTCACTTGTTTTGCAGTGTTCCTGAAAGGGGGGTGATATATCTGGGTAATTAGGTTTGGACTGTAATAGTTTGTCTTTCTTTTATCCTTGTTACATGAATAACTCATATTTATTTTTTATTCTCAAAACATTCAGCAGTACAATTTCAAAATTGACACAGTGCTTATCAGAAGTTAGTAATTGGATAGTGCAACCCATTTGTTTGATAACGCTGAACTGTTTGTTTTTGTTTTCTAAAAGCTAATAGGCATTGTTCCTTCTTTGACATTTGATTTTAATGGCTGTAATGTTGCTCCTGTCTCAACAGCTATATGTCTGGGTGTTTTTCTTGATTCCCTGCTTCCTCTGCATGCTGCAGGAGACTAACTCTTTAACTCTTCAGCTTCTGGCATCTGAGGTAGTTTCCTCATTGCTCCAATTGCTGCAGTATTGCATGGAGTTGTCATACGCAAAGTGCTGGCATTCAGTGGTGAATTAAAACTGAAGGTAAAGGTGTAGTTTTTCCTAGGTTTGCATTGCTTAAATTAGTTCAGAAATAGTATAATCTTCAAAAAATATATATAAAACAATCTTCATTATAGTTTTGCTTCAGTGTGATTATATGAAAGTTGCTAAAGTGGGGCAAAACATTAGTAAAAAAGAGGTATGTAAAACTCATCTGACCATATCGCTTGCCATTAATGGAGTTCTCTGAGGTACCACTTTTATTACTACAGGACTGGCTTATTGCAGTTCTTTTTCCTTCAGCCTTCAAGCAAAATCAATTCATGAACTATGCAACACTGCTTTAAAGCTCTTTTTGTAAGACAAGCCTAATCTACATATGGCATTGTCCCTAGTTTACAGTCTTTTAGTTGGCTACAAGCAGCTTACCATATTGACTGAAAAATTCTTCTTGTTACATTTAGAGCTATAGCTAATTATGATCTTTCTCCTCTCCTTGTCTTCTTGATTTGTAGTGCAGGTCCCCTTCTGAGGAGCTCCATCCTTTCTGTTTCAGCCCAGAATCTCCTTTACTGGAACACATTCCCACCCTAGGTTCTTATCACCTCTTGTCTAAGGTTCTGCTCTTAATAAGGCACTAAATGAGATGGACTACTGCTCTGGGATCAGATAGCAAATTCTGCTTTCCTAATAAGTACTGGGGTGCTACTGAAAATATCATTATGTTAGCCTAAGGTTGGAAGCGTAGTGAATATTTCAGCATTGAAATAGAAAATATAAATTAAAAAAAAAAAAATAGAGCCTAGGGATTTTGTGTAGTTTTATGTGGGTTAAAGAGAGGTTATGTGGAAATGTTCAGTCACTAAATAAAATGCATATTTCATTACAGTTAAATATAGAAGGATCCTAACTGAAGGAGTTGTTAAAAACAACAGCTGTCACTTTTGATAACTGTATATATGTAGCAAAGTTAATACATTAACTCATTATTATGGAAGGAACAGAAGAAGAAAATGTTATGATGAAGTATTACTTTCCAGCAATTTGACTGTAGTAATTTCTCCTTGACTACAGTGATCTTCTAACTTCTGGAGACCAAAAAAAAAAAAGTTAAATATTGCAGAATATCTATCTTATTTTTAAGAATGGAGCATCAGATTGCTGTACAATCCTCACTGCTGATGCAATCAATGGAAATCTGTCTAAGAAAGATGTGAAATGGTGTGCCACACTGATTCGTGAGTAAAGCTGATTGAAAAAAAATCTACTTGACACACTGTGTCACAAAATGAGTGCAGAAATTTTAGCATAATCCAGGGACTCAAATGAGTGTTATTCAAAGATCTGGAAAACATTGTCATAAATCTCTTTGGAGTAAAATATGTGAATTATTTTTATTGTTCCATGTCTTTGAAGTCTGTATTTCCTTCTTTTATGCCTTATTTATTTGTATTTAATTCAAATGAGATAAAATGTGTTATATATATATTGTATATAATAGAACTATGATTAACTATATGAATAATTACCAGCAGCAACTAAACAATTCAGATGGATAGTTTCATTAAGAAAACAACATGAGATCATTATAAGTTTCTGGTCACTGCCCCCAATCTTAGAAAAAATATATAGTTCTCTGAACTGCCAATCTGAACTGGTGATAAAATATCCAGAGTAGGCTCACATTAAGCTCGATAATATGCAGGCTGCTTGATTTGTATTGAATATGTGTCTGGTGTCTGGAACCCACTGTAATGAACTAGCCCACAAATCACAGCTTAATGGGAATCTACTTATACATATTGCTTAATTAAAAGTTGTGAGCTTATTAACATGTGTCTTTGGCACTGAGCTTTGGGGATGTAATCTCTGTGCAAATAAGACTAGGTTGTAAAAGTTTTATAGATTGACAATGATATTAAATTCCATACCTTAATAACCCATCATTTTCCCAAAGAATGGTTCCTATTCTTTATTTATTCAATGCTCTGACAAATTATTTGTTTGTAATCCTTTACAATGTAGGACTTCCTGTACCTGTTTTATCTGAGAAAGATAGGGCTGTTAATGTTTCATCTACTTCTGTTTCTTTTTTTTTTTTCTTTTCTCTTTTTTTGGGGGGGGCAAGGAGGTGGGTGGTGATGGTGGTGTTGATAGCTGTTCTGGCTGGCATACAGGCTCCATGACTTTTTTATTAGAGTCGCACCCCATAGAACAACACCATTAGTTAGGATTGTGCCAGTATTTCCATTGTAAATTTCTGTTTTCAGGGGTTTATAACTCTACTGTAGAAATTTGTTTCAGGCTCAAACTTATAGAAGGTCTGAGAGTGGGAGAACATTTCTGAACAATTAAAACAAAAATCTGTAGTATGTTGCTCTTTACTAAGTTACATGACTTTTTCATTTCTGCATAACTGGTATTGGAAACAATTTTGTCCATTTTCTTTTTTATTTGTTTGTTGTACATAACATCCTAACCAGGCTGTTTCTCCTTCATCATCTCAGCTAACTCCACTTAATATTCAGGATTGCTTTCATTTTACTTTAAAAAACAAACAAAACTAACAGAACAAAACAAAGTAAAACAAAACAAAAAAGAATAAAGCATTCTCATATAAGTCTTTAAAAACGTGAATTCTGAATGAGGTACCTCTTGGAAATTGCTCTATGGAAATGCTTAAATTATTTCAACCTATTTGGCACATCCCTTTAGAGATTTGCAACAAGATGGTGCCACAGGGCAGGAGGCAGAGAACCGGTAAATGGAGAGAGAGAGAGATGAGCTTTCAGAATTTGTTGCAAGTCATAGATTCCAGTAGTTTTCATGAATATCATATACACCATTGCTATCTTTTCAGAAGAGAATGACAGGTTTTCAAATAACACACTCTGAATCACTGCACAGTGAAAGAACAAAGAAACAAAGCTTTAATTCTCACTAGTTTCAGTGGTCTCTTCAAGAAATCTGACTGAGGAAGAGACTAATAGCTGTGGGTATACCTCCTCTCCTTCATGCCTCATCCCCCACCCTGGTGTCCCACCTGAGAATAAACATGGCAAAGAGTTTTGGTTATCCCCAACTGACCTCTTTGCAAAAAAGGGGTGGAAACCATTCCAGACGGATGTGTTTCTTCACACAACAAAATTGTCTTTGTTGATAGTGTCAGATTCCTGAGTAAGAGCAAATTAAACTAGCTCTCCTTAAAGGACTTAAACATGGGAGGTGACTAGACTCTCCATCAAGGACTTGAATGTGTGGGCAGCAAGATCAGTCTGAGGGGAACTGCAGTAAGTAGCATGATGTTTACCAGAAGTCTACAAAGTCCTCCCTCCCTTGAGGAGACAGGAAGATATGTGCTTAGGAAATTCCTCTGCTAAACATTTGTGTTTACTACCATGCCAATCCTGAAAGATGTAACTGGAGGACAAAGAGGGATGGTTCTCTTAACATACATGGAAATTGGCAAGATTCTGGTATGGCATATGTCAGATTTCACACAGTCTGAGATCCACAACCCTGAATCCTGCCTGAAGTTTCTCTGTGTCAGTATAAATAGTAGGTACGACAACAGCATCTCCTTCAAGTGTGCTGTCACTAAACTGGAATGGTTACCCATCTTTCATTGGATATTAATGTTGTGGCATGAAGCATGGCCTCACAGCTGAGAAGCTCTATGAGAATGCATCTCTTGCACTTGCACTTGTGGTCAGTCACTGTTACGAGGCCCAGATACTGTTGTGCCTCCAAAAGCTTTGGGATGAAAGCTTTGGGTTAGATCATTACTAGAATCCTAATGCTGAGAGGCTTTTCTGGGGGGAAATAAAGGTCTGTTTCTGGAGACGGCACCTGAATGACCTCAATCTAGGTTTTACCCCAGTCCTTTGTACCATGATAGATGCAGCAGTGGGATCCCTTTGCAACAAACTGAGGTCCAGCAGACAACATATCTTGAGGAGATATTTCACAATCCTGATTTTTAAAGAGCCTGACACAACCTTTGGTGTATGCATGAGTTTTTACAGTAAGCTGTATATTATAATGAAATATCAAGCGGATGACTAACAACTAGATATTTCTTTCTACAATAGGATGCATAGTAGTTTAAGAAATAAGAGTTGTTTTCGATATACATGCTAAGATAATCTTTTAAGCTATTCTGTATTCACTGAAGTTAATATAACTGTGTATGACAATTGAATAAGATAAGTTATAATAAAATACCCACAAAGGATTTCTTTATAGTCCTCAAATTTTGAGTGCTGTACATGGACAGGTTTTATTCCAATTGCTTCTTTTTTTGCATTTGTTACTAGTTCTGACAGTTTTAAAAATTAGTTATTTCATGTTGGCACAAAACTCAGTTATTTTGGCCAACTGACTGGAAAATATCAAGTCAGATGGGGTTTTGATTTTAGACTTTACAATAGTTTAACAAAAAGGAATTTAGAAACAAGTAGTTGTTTCAACCTGAATTGTAAAAAATGTTTAATTAAAAATTGTAGGCATTGACAGAGCTGAATATTCTTGAGGGAAATTATTTTGACACAAAACTCAGCAACACTTCCACATATTCATAAATCCATTTAATGGCACCTTTTTGTCTAACAAAAAATTTCTCTGCTTTAATCCCAAAGCCACACTCTTAGGACCTGACTCGAGAAAGCAATTAAATACCACTGAAGTCTGTGGAACTTGAAAAAGTATTTGTAGTCTTGAACATGTTAAGTTCTTGGCCTGATTCCTTCTGAACCTCATTCTTTAGAAATCTACTTCTTAATTAATTTGATTAAGTAGCGTTTTGTCTGAGACACCCTCCATTGTGAAGAAAAGAAAAGTAAGAGCTAGTTGGCAGTTAGACTAATGAGAAAATGATAATTTCTCTAATACCCTGCCAGGGTCTGGTAAAATACTATTCGTATTAAAATAAAAGTTATATTTCCCTAATCTTTTAGAGATGTGTGATTCTTTCAAAATGATATTCAAATCAAAGACTTATTACTGTCCCAAGCCTCAACCCATTTGTTCTAAGAGGTATGTTTGAAGTCCAGCAAAGAAAAAGGAGAATTAATTGCAAGCCTGCCTTACATGTTGTAGATATCATGTCCTTTCCACAATTTTCTTATTTTGTTTTATTTCATTTTGTTTTATTAAAAATTAACTTATATACGCCTTTTGAATACCCTTGCTTATTAGGCAGCCAAGCATTGTATTGGATGTAAAGTTTGCTCATCGTTTTACCTGGTTAAGAAGCCCAGAGACTTTATCCCCTGCCCTCAATGAGTACCACAGACAGCTGATGTCTTTAACCTGCTAACATCCTCACTGATTTGGACTTCTCATGTCTGTTGTAAGGAATCCTCATGAAGGGCATTAAGACAGACAGCCAAATCAACGTCAGGTTACTAGGATAGCGAGGGACAGCCGGTGATGATGGTGCAATACGGGAAGTGTCTGAGGAGACTTGGAAGCAATTAACTGCCCATCTTCTGTTTTGGGGGGTAAAAGCAGTAGTTCAGCCATCAACAGCAGTGGCGGTGGCTCCTGCAATGACAGTTGTGGTTGTGTTCTGAGAGATGGCTGTAGAGTTCTTAGCTGTAGAACTGGTGGACCACTGCTAGGAAGGTGGGCTTCTACAGCCTCCATTCTATGGGCTGTGCCTTGAGTGCCAGTGGCCTGTGCCGAAAAATGCACCCTTCCATGCTCTCACATTCAGTGGCTCATGAAGGTATTGATGATACGTGCACAAGGGAGAATAATTCTGGAGCATCTGGGATACAAACACTCACACACTATGCAAGACCTTAGAAAAATCAAGCTATGAGTGTGGCTGATTTGAGCAGCAGATTTTTCTGCTGCTCCTTCTGTGCTCCAGTGGCTGAGCATAAAGTGATGCTCCAAGACCAGAGGTAAATCCAGACCTAAGGAGGGATCACGGATGCTCTTTGGCCTTTACACAGATGACACCTACATAAATAAAGAAAAGGTAAAGCCATTTATGCCACACTTTTCTGGTCTTCTATGTATGTAATTCAGACTTTATCCCATACAGTATACAAGTACACTTTTTCAAAGCTCTAATTGATATTCAGACAGAACTTTCTTCATCTTAATGGAATTCACAGTTAATCTTCAGGGAAAACAATCAGCATTTTTATGTGAAATTAGGTGTATATTGCTTAATCAAGGCTTTTCCAAATTAATTTACTAACAGTAAGTATTCATGCTGGTTCTCTTTCAAAGTCCCTTTGTTTCAATATAGCTAATAATTTTTGCACAATTACAGCTAATTATCAAAGAAAAACTAATGAGGCTGTTCATGACATAGTACAAGTACTTCTGTTAAGATACTATACTCTATATTGTTGTTTTCAGAAACACTAACATTGTTTGAGCTTCTGTGTTGCAGGTATTCCAGGAACAAATTATGTTTTATCTGTTACTCCAGGATACCACCGAACAGAATTCCATTTTCCATGGGAAAGAAACAAACAGGCTCCAGTATAGCCCAGAACTTGACAGAAAGATGAGTCACATCCTTCCTTCATCAGTCCAGACACTGGACCCAACCAAAAAGATGTTATGCCATCCAGACTACAACACCAGAAACATAACTAGTACAACAATAAGATCAAGAGAGGCATGAGCAGGTTGGCAGTTGGCCTTAAGGCCTCATTCCACAAAAAAACATGATGGCCCTTCAGAAGTCTCCAGGAAAACCCTGTTTCATTTTGCTCCTATAGACCCTATTTTCAGTAACAAGGGAAAATTTCACTGGGAAAGTATTCTTTTACCTTTTTTCCAGTTCTACTATAAACTTTTATGTCAGTTCGTCTCCTTTTCCAGCTTCCAGGATCTCTCTTTAATTAGGAGTGTTCAGAGACAAACAGTCTGAAGTCTGATAACCACAGCCACACCAACATGGTTCCAGAATAAAGCACAGTATGTTGACTTCAGTGTTTGGCAACCTGACACAAAGCTGGCTTTGACCAAGCTGAAGTTTTCAGAGTGCAAAGTGTAGAAACAGTTATGTCAAAGTTATTTCAAACACAATGCTTGACCATATTCTCTTGAATGAAACCTCACTCCCTCCTAAGTCAGTTGGACAAAAAGAGTATGACAAGAGTATGATCTGATTCCCTGCACTTCACTCAGGCATAATTATAAATTACTCTGGCTACTAAGGCAGTTATACTTCTTCGGTAATTAAGACAGACAAGATATGGCTGCTGGTGTAATGCTCTGAGAAAAGCCATTTATGATAGCAGCTCCATGCAAAAAGAAGACAGACAGACAGTTCTCTGGAGACCTGGATTCTTGGTTTAAAAAAAAAAAAAAAGAAAAGAAAAAAGGAAAAAAGGAAAAAAGGTCCTACTTATCTTGTCTAAACTTCTTGAGCTTACAGAGCAGGAATGGGGAAAACGAGGCATTTATTCTTTTTTCATTTATTCTCTAGTGATCCCAGAGGAACTCAGTGCAGTGAAGAAATGAATCAATTTTTTTCTTAAGTTTTTAAAATAATGAAAAAAATTATTCTGATCTTAAACTGAATTCTGAAAAAAAAAAAAAAAATGAAATCAGAGTATCTAGTTTTAAAGTAAATCCACATACCCATCTGGGATTATCTAGAATGCTTGTTGAAGGTTTTACATTATAACGTTGATTTCATTGCTCTTTCTGGCCCCTCGGGCACATACCCACGAATGAAAGGGCTGTCTGTATCCACTGTGCAAGTACAGCTGAAGCATTGCCAGTGCAGGCTTTTTCTGCCTTGTCCTGCTAATCTGTGTACATCTAAGGGTGGGATGACTATTCATTCTGTATCCTAGAGCATTCTGGACCACAACACCAAGTGGGGAGAGGACTGTGTATATTATTTCTGAGGAATGAGTCAAAAATATCAGTATTTGCCATTGGCCACTGGGAAAACATCCAACAATAAAAGCACCTAAAGCCTGACTCAGTGTCCATACAAAACAAAGGGAATACTTCAGCTAACTTCAGCTGGGCACTTTGTTTTCCTGGGCTAGATTTTATCAATTGAAAGCCATGGAAGTATCTATGCTATAATAGATGTCTCTTTTCTGAAGCAACTACCCCAAGTTAACTAGTCTATACACATTCAAGTGACAAAACTATAACTGAATCCATTTGTTAAGGATGGTATTTGCTATGTTCAAAGCTGAGCTAAAATATATAGTATGCAAAGTACTGTTCTGTATTTTCAAACATAGAAGGCACTTTCTGAGGTTGGCCTTTGAGATGCTCTATTTATGCTTAAAATCTGAGTTAACCAGACTCCTTGGAACCTTTTGAAAACATGGTACTTGTTAGGAAACACTTCCAAGTATTCATAGCCAAGATTGAACTGAAGATACCCAACACAGCTTGTTAGATTAAGGATTGCAAACAAACCTTAGAAATACCTACAATTAAATTATTCCAAATTAACCTGTCTAAAAGCAAATGCATACATGACCCAATACTTTATTTTTTCCAATTTTAGAAGTATCAGGGCATAGGGATGTATTGGAATTTAGTGGCAAGGTTTTGGTAGGGGGGGGCTGCAGGGGTGACTTCTCTGAGAAGAATGCAGCAGCTGCCCCATGTCAGATAAGGGACAGTTTCAGCTCGCTCTAAAGGGACCCACCACTGCCTAGAGATGAGCCAGTGAGTGATGTTGGTTGCACCTCTGTGAGAGCAGATTTAAGGAAGGGGGGGAAAAAAAACTCCTTTGCAACAGCAGCTGGGAGAGGAGTGAGCACCAGCCCTGCAGCCACCAAAGTCAGTACAGCAGGAGGGCAGGAAGTGCTCCAGGACTGCAGCAGCAGTTCCCCTGCGGCCTGTGGAGAGGCCGCTGGTGGAGCAAGCTGTCCCCCTGCAGCCCATGGGTCCCACAGTGGAGCAGATCTCCATGCTGTAGCCCATGGAGGAGCCCACAAAGAAGTAGGTGATCTGGTGGGAGATGCTGCCCATGGAGGACCCATGTTGGAGCAGTTTGCTCCTGTTGGATGAACCCTGTGGTACAAGCTCATATTGGAGCAGTTCTTGAAGAGCTGCTCCCTGTGGGGAGCCCCCGCAGGATCAGTTCATGAAGGATGGCATCCTGTGGGAGGGACCCCATGTGGAGCAGGGGCAGAGAGTGACTAAGAAGAAGCAGTGGAGATGAAGTGTCAGGGACTGACAGCAGCCCCCATTCCCCTTTCCCCTGCGCTGCTCAGGGGGAGGAGGTGGAAGAGGGTAGATGTTGGGAAAGGTGTTTTTAGTATTTTTTTTTCTTTTTAGTTTCTCACTGCTTGTTAGTATTAAGCAATAAATTACATAAATCTTCCTGTTCTGAGTCTGTTTTGCCCATGACAATAATTGCTGAGTGATCTCCCTGTCCTTATCTCAATCCTTGAGCCCTTTCCATCGTATTTTCTCCCCTCTTCCCTTTTAGAAGGGGGAGTGAGAGAGCAGTTGTGGTGGAGCTCGCCTGCCCAGCTCTGTAATACCATCACAAGGGGAAAATAGTATTTTATTTTATTTTGTTTGAGCTCATCTGAGAGGCAGAAGCCTTGGCATTCTTACATACAGTTTTCATGGGGTTTTCTGTCTAATAGCATACACTCAGGTGGCTTGAATAAGCATCTTAACATCCAAGATTTGTTGATTGGGACCTATAACAAGCACCTGATGCTTTAAGATAATGTTCTACCTTTTCACTCCTCCCTTGTGAGGGCATATTATCTTGTATTTCTCCATGTTAAATGGACAACAAAGGGTGACTACTGGTGCCAGAAGAAATAAAATCAAGACATCTTCCAATAACTTGAAAGCCAATATGTGTCCCTGCTCTAGCTTCCTCTGCTCTTGGCATCATTTAAGGAGTTCTGTGTGAACCCACCTGGGACTGACAGAGACAGACAGCAATCAAGACAGTTATTCTTGAAGAGGCAATTGTAAATCTGACAGAGAACGAGTTTACTTACTCCTTTGCTTCTTCAGACCTTCACAAAACCATTTGGGAATTACACCAGGATGGATATGGCCACTTTGAACTCTATTTACTGGAAAAAAAATTCTTACATTTCTTATTGTAGACAATCAGTAAATGAAACTTCCTTAGGAACATGACATATCAAGGATTTTCCCCCTAATTGTTTCAAAATGAAATAAAACCAATGCTTTATGATAAGATGTCTACATTTAGGTCATGAGTTCACTTATTGCTGCTGACTCTGTAATTCTAAATTGCTATCTGAAAGGAGCTGCTTTCTGGAAGTAAAGCCTGTATTAGATAAAGATCATAAGGTCTTCCCTAGCTTGTGAGACCAGCTTTACTTTAGAGGGAAGATCCCTCCTATCGTCCACAGACTGTGTTCACATTTCATACCAGTGGTATTCACTTAAGAATTACCAGCATTGGAATGAATCCCTTTGCTGTGAATGCTAGTAAGAGTAAATATATGTGTTCTACTTACTAACATTTTTATGTGATCATGTTCAGCAATGCTGAAGATGGCTGGATGTAGCCTAAGTAACTTGTTATACGAGGTAGTAACAAGCTACAGAGTCTGAGATTTCAAGCAGTAGATTTAGGTTTCCACATGGGGGATATAGGCAAGCAGGCTATATTACCTCCACACCTGCCTGGCAGGAGCAACCCAGTTCCAGTCTGGAAGCTGTAGAGATAAGCCAGAGTGTTATGGTCATGGTGAGATGTCTGCTCAACATATGTAAATATGTGATGGTGTTGACTATTGTTCTTTCCCAGTTTACTGCTATACGTTATATCAAGACTGCTCTCATAGTAAGCCACTACTCAGTCTAAGAATGGTTGGTATCATTTACTTATACATGTTTAACTCAAATGATGTGCCTTAGTTGTGCCTTTGCCTACTTTTTTTTTTTTTTTTTTAGAAAGAAGCTACTTTAGCGATTGATTTTGTGCTGCTTAGCACAGTGGTATTTTCTATCCCTTATTGAACTTATGGGAGGACACTTTGTTCTTACTGATTTTAAAATGTTAGTTGAAATGTAGCTCTAGCTCACAACACTGGGATGAAAAGCATTTAAAAATGGGGTATGATTATTTCTGCTCATTTTTAGTTTCTATATATTTAAGCCTCAGTTAAGACTGCATATATGAACTTCTGAAACAGTTTCCAGTTGCTCCTTGGGGTTTGGCTATTGTCTTTTGTGTTTCAAGCTTTCAACTTGCATGTACAGTGAATTTCACAGAATCACAGAATTGAAGGGGTTGGAAGGGACCTCGAAAGATCATCAGGTCCTACCCTCCTGCCAAAGCAGGTTCCTTAGAGCAGGCTGCCCAGGTAGGCAAGCAGATGGGCCTTGAATATCTCCAGAGAAGGAGGCTCCGCAACCTCCCTGGACAACCTGTTCCAGTGCTCCATCACCCTCACCATGAAGAAGTTCTTCTGCATGTTGGTGCAGAACTTCCTGTGCTCTATCTTGTGGCCATTACCCCTTGTCCTGTCCCCACAAACCACTGAAAAGAGGTTGGACAAATCCCTCTGTCTCCCACACCTCAGGTATTTATACACATTGATGAGATCTCCGCTCGGTCTTCTTTTTTGCAGTCTGAACAGACCCAGGTCTCTCAGCCTTTCCTCATAGGGAACATGCTCCCGGCCCCGTATCATCTTTGTGGCCCTCCGCTGGACTCTTTCCAGGAGATCCCAGTCTTTCTTGTACCGGGGAGCCCAGAACTGGACACAGTACTCCAGGTGAGGCCTAACCAGGGCAGAGTAGAGGGGGATCACCTCCCTTGACCTGCTGCCCACGCTCCTTTTAATGCACACCAGGATCCCATTGGGCCTCTTGGCCATGAGGGCACACTGCTGGCTCATGGCCAACCTGTCGTCCACCAGGTCCTTCTCCTCAGAGCTGCTCTCCAGCAGGTCATCCCCCAGCCTGTACTGATACATGCAGTTGTTCCTTCCCAGGTGCAAGACTCTACACTTGCTCTTGTTAAACCTCATTTGGTTTCTTCCTATCCATCTCTCCAGCCTGTCCAGGTCTCACTGAATGGCAGCACAGCCTTCTGGCATGTCAGCCACTCCTCCCAGCTTTGTGTCATCAGTGTACTTGCAGAGGGCAGACACTGTTCCCTCATCAAGGTCGTTGATGAAGATGTTGAACAAGACTGGACGCAGCACTGACCCCTGGGGAACACCGCTAGTCACAGGTCTCCAGCTGGACTCTGCGCTGCTTATCACCACCTCACCACCCTCTGAGCTCAGCCAGTCAGCCAGTTCTCAACCCACCTTACTGTCCACTCCTCTATCCCACGCTTTCTCAGCTTTGCTATCAGGATTTCATGGGAGACAGTATCGAAAGCCTTGCTAAAGTCAAGGTAGATGACATCCACTGCTCTCCCCCCATCTACCCAGCTGGTGATGCCATCACAGAAGGCAACGAGGTTGGTCGAGCACGACTTCCCCTTGGTGAATCCATGCTGACTACTCCTCATAACCTTATTCTCTTCCAATTGCTTGGAGATGGCATCCAGAACAAGCTGTTCCAACACCTTTCCAGGGACAGAGGTGAGACTGGCCTGTAGTTTCCCGGATCCTCCTCCTTGCCCTTCTTGAAGACCTGAGTGACATTGGCTATCCTTCAGTCTTCAGGCACCTCTCCTGTTCTCCAGGAGCTTTCAAAGATGACAGAGAGCAGTTTGGTGATCACCTCTGCCAACTCCCTTAGCACATGTGGATGCATCCCATCAGGATCCATGGATTTGTATGCATTGAGCCAATTAAGACACTACCGAACCACTCCCTTGTCAACAAGGGGGGACATCTCCACTTCCCAGACTCTTTCTCCTCCCTCCAGGGTCGAGGAGTCCCGGGGGTGGGGGATGGGGGGAGGGGAAATGGGAGGGCAGTCCTTGAAGCAAACACTGAAGCAAAGAAAGCATTCAGTATCTCCGCCTTCTCGGTGTCTCCCGTTACTAGAACACCCCTGTCGTTCAGCTAGGGACCCACATTATCCCTAGTCTTCCTTTTACTGTTTACATACTTAAAAAAAACCACTTTCTTTTATCTTTTTTATCTTTTATCTCTTTTGCAAGCCTCATCTCTAGATGGGCTTTAGCATTCCTTGTCACATCCCTGCAGGCCCTGATAACACTTCTATACTCCTCCCAAGAGGACAGGCCCTTTTTCCCCATTTCATAAACCTTCCTCTTCCTTTTGGTCTTATCGATGAGCTCCTTGCTCATCCACACAGGTTTCCTGCCCCCCTTCCCCAATTTCCTACTCTTAGGGATGCACCGATCCTGAGCTTGGAAGAAGTGCTGTTTAAACGTAGCTCAGCTCTCACATGCACCCTTGTCTTCTAGCAACCTAGCCCATGAGGTACTCCCAAGCAGGTCCCGGAAGATGTTGAAGTTGGCTCTCCAAAAGTCCAGGGTTGTAGTCCTGCTTTTAGCCTTATTTCTTCCACCAAGTTCCATCTTGAACTCTACCATCTAATGGTTGCTAATAAGCCCATCTCTAATAAACCCATCCCTGTTGGTAAGGACAAGGTCCAGGAGCACCAACCCTCCTCATCAGCTCCTCCACCACCTGCATCAGAAAATTGTCTTCAACACATTGTAGGAACTGTTTGGACTGTGCATGCCTGGCCAAGTTCCTTACCCAACAAATGTCTGGAAAACTGAAGCCCCCCATGAGAACCAGCGCCCATGATCATGAGGCTACTACCAGCTGCTTGTAGAAGGCCTCATCGACCTCCTCCTCCTGATCTGGTGACCTGTAGTACACCCCCACAACAGTGTCCCCCATACCAGCACACCCCTTAATTCTCACCCACAAGCTCTCCACTTGTCCTCAACCCTCCCCCAGGTGGAGCTGGGTACACTCTAATTGCTCCCTCACATAAAGGGCAACCCCACCCACTCGCTTCCCCAGCCTGTCTTTCCTAACAAGGACATAGCCCTCCATGACAGCGTTCCAGTCATGCGAGCTGTCCCACCATGTCTCTGTGATTGCAATGAGATTGTGGCCCTGCGACCAAACACAGATCTCGAGCTCATGCTGTTTATTTCCCATGCTCGACACATTGGTATACAGGCACTTTAAGGAAGCAGCAGGCACAGTTACCCCTGGAGGGATGCAAGAAGAAGAAGATTCCGTATGGGGTGTTGGGATCATTACCTTCTCTGAGGAGCCCTTGGACAATCCTTTGGGACAACTCAGAGGTTTTTGCCTACTATCTTCAACAGTGACAGCAGTGACAACTTCACCCAGCCCTTCTCTGTCACTTTTAGCTCCCCTCCCTTCCTCTGTCAAACCTAGTTTAAAGCCCTGGTAATCAGCCCAGAGAGCTTGCACCCCAACACACTTGTGCCCACTTGCTGAGTTGAAGTCAGTCAGCAGCCCACATACCTGGCTTCTCAAAGGGCTGCCCAAGATTGAAATATCCGAAGCCTTGGTCCAGACACCACCCCCTCAGCTAGTCGTTTACCTGTCCTGTTCTCCTCCTTCTTTCTGGGTCCCAGTCACCCAGAGGGAGGACAGATGAAAACACTACCTGCACCCTGATCCCTTCAACAACCTTCCCAGGGATGCAAAGTCCTTTTTAATATTCCTCATTTTTCTAGTTGTGGCTTTCCGGGATCCAACCTGAATGACAACAAGAGGATAGTAATCCTCCGGTTTAATGAGCTGTGGCAGAGCCTTCCTAACGTCTCTGACACGTGCCCTAGGAAGACAGCACACCTCTCTGGCTAGGTTATCTGGGCGACAAATAGGAGCCTCAGTGCCCCTCAGCAAGGAATCTCCGATCACTAAGACTCTCCGTTCTTTCTTTGTGGCACTGGTTGTGATGCAGTGCTCCGCCCAGCCCCGATCCCTATGCTCAGTACTTCCCCCAGTCTTGACACGCTTCGCAGGGTTGCTTCCCGTGTTCAGACTACTATCCAGACCCTCAACCTCATCCTTTTCCCACCTGAGAAGGGAGTCGCCTACAATGATTACCCTTCTATCTTTCTTGGTGGAGGCAGTCTTGAGCCATGGAGTCGACTTCCTCGCCCTAGGCACCCTCCTGGGTAGACCCACTACCTCATCCTTACCCACCGGTCTCTCAAGCTCCAGGGCCTGAAACCTGTTGTATAAGGGCACCTGGGAAAGTGGGGCCAGTAGCAGGGGGCGTTTGCTGCAAGGTCAAGCAGGGACCTGTCTCCATTCCTCCTTAACTCCCAGGTCCCCTCTGTCTGCCTGACTGCAAAAGGGCAGAGGGTCCACCCCCATTTGGGGTGTCTCACCCCGGTACCTCTCCTTCAGGCCCTGTAGGGAGTCACTCCACCAGTCTATCTCCCGCTCACACGCCCTCAACCTCTCCACCTCCTTCTTGAGCCCTGCCACCAGGTGGACCAGGTCATCCACCTGCTCACACCTCACACACACGGTGTCACTGACACCCTCTGAGGGCAGCAACAGGCTCAGGCACTCCCTGCATCCAGAGACGTAACTGCCGCAATTTTGAGTGGGCAGTCAGTCCGAGCGGATACAGACTTTCTGGAGAGACCTCTCTGCCTAGTGAGACCATTGTGGCCTAGCTAGTGGAAGACAGCCGTTAGACGAGTAGTTTGTATGGGCGGCAGGTAACGCTCTGCCCTGCCTGGGCGAACTGCTGTGCGAACCGCCGCGCCCTGCCCTGTTTGCCCATCCTGGTCACCGCGCTCCCCAGGGGCTGCCTTTGAACGGCCGGGGAGGGGGTGCTGCTGGCTCCGCCCATGCCTCGTCAACCTCCCTCGTGAGGGCTGCCATGCCCTGGCGGCTCCCTCGGCTGCCTCGAGTGGCCTCGGTGCCGGAAAAAAAAGCCCCGCCTGTCCCGATCCCCTGCTCCACTGGAGAACGCGTCTGCCCCGGAGCTGATTGACTCAGCAATATTTCATTTCTTGTAATTTCATTACAAGTTTATAAGATCATTGTAATTTTAAAATTACAACTGAATTGCAACGTCTTTTAGCAAAAGCGGTGTGTTCAAGCAGTAGCAATATTAGTGAATTTCTGGAATAGAAGATTTGAAGTAGTTATTGAACTAAACTTAGAATCTTTATATTGGTAAAAATCAAAATGCTCCCAACAAAATACCTGATTTCTTCTATTCCTAAAAGTTCAGGCAAATCTGATGATAAATAAATATATATTTATATCTATATACATATTTCCCTCACTCAGTTTGATGCTTTTTACTTTGTCTTGTGGTTCTTGGCTCTCTACTCACACTCAGTGTGTGAAATACCTTTACACATGCTCCTGTCCTCGATGCCCTCTACACTTAATATGCATATTTTCAGCTCAAGCACAAACTCAGTTTTGTGACTGATTCCCACAGTTTCCCTGTTTCTTTAGACCTGTTCCCTTTCACCCTAAAATACCAGTTTTTGTCCTTCTCTGCCATCTCTGAAGTGTTTCAGATCCACTCAGAAGATCAGCTCAAAAACTGCCAGGGCTCACATAGGTCTCTTTATTTTCCCTGTATAACCTCCCGCTCCCAGGAGTTCCTTGTCTCCAGGGTGACGTATTCCTCCCTCTAATTCTCCCAGTGAAGTCCCATCCACTCCTTTACAACTCTACCTCTTTCAGAAAGGGACAGTTTCTCAGAGCCTGCCCAAAGAGACACGCTGCCTTGACATTTATTCCATGCTCTCCCCAGTATTTTGTATGGAGCAGTTCTGTTGGACTCCATAGACAATAATCTCTTTTCCTGCCTCCCCTCCCAGCCATCACATACTACTTCTAGTCAGGAGTTTGAAGCCCACTGGTTTGCTAGTTTGTTTTCCCCATGCTCAAATATGCTGCTGCTTCTCTCTCCATTCTTTTCACAAGTCTTGTTCCTGATTCTCTTTTGCGTTCTTCCCTGAAATTCCTCTTTACTAGGCTTCTTAAAAAAAACCAAACAATCCCCCTCCCGTACTCCTCAACATGGTCTGCAAAGTGCTCAGCAAGAGTCTGACATGAATCTACTGTTAGTTTGCCAAAAAATATTATTTCATCATGTGTTCCCCTGCCTGATTCTACTCTTGTGCCTACTGATTACATTCAGAGCCCATATATAAGTTTCCTGTGGTAGGGGCTGTATGATTTTTTTCTGTGGATATGTGTCCTGTACCAGAAATGCCTGTTTCTGGGAAATGCTGAACCAGCAGGAGAATGGTGTTTGCCTAAAGGTCTTTGCTGTTCTTTTCTCCTGGTATTTTTAGGGAGGCTTATTGTTTTGTTTCTTTCCTTTGCATTGTTTTCTTCTGGCTTTGATTTGTTCATGTGGCCAAGATTGACTTTGAACAGCAGTGCTTAATCTTACTCTAACTTTTGACACTTGTATCTGTAGAAAGGTTAATGGAACAGAGGGAAGCAGAGTACTATGCAGCAGAGAAAATCCAAATGCTGACATCAGTGAGTGCCTCTTAGTTGGTAGAATAAACTCTAACAGGGTAACTAGTGTTGCCGTGCAATATCTAAATATATCGCAGGCTATACATATGGAAAAATATATGAGATGACATTGCATTTTTTTCTCCCAACTAGGTCCTTCAGGGTAGCAGCTGGATTGGTTTTAAGATAGGAGTTTCTTAATCCAGGCAGCTCTCATCAGAAGTTAATGTGCAGGGATATTCACATATGCAAATCATGTCACAATGTTGAAATGTAACCACGTAATGACTGGAAAATGTTATACCCATAAATCATGCAACCACGATCATCAAAATTTCCACTCAGCCAGGACAAATTCAACAGTATTTATGTCTTTCCAGCTTTTAGCCCATAAAAATTCTGTGTTTTTGGAGAGTGTGTTACATTGGTGATCTTAAAACTCCCAAGTCTGGTATAATGAGTCCTCAAGTGCATTATAACTTACCAGTAATTACTTTTCAACATTTCTGCTTTCAGCAGTTAGTGTTTTATTCATAAACATTTAAACACTGAATTAGGCATAAAATAAGAATGTTGGCAACAACCTGGCTTAATTTCATTAGCTATTAGGTAAACGTAGTATTGCTTCTTCAAATAATCCTTGGTTTGAATGCTAAAGATGTAATGAACTTCATGGTTCATAGCATCTGACATTGCTTAATTAATGGATGCATTTATAGTACATAGGCCTCAGTAATTGATTTATATGCATGATTTGCACATACAGCTGTTAGTTCCTGTAGGAAAGTCATAATTCAAATGTGTGCATATTTTCTAGATATAGGGAAAGGGGGAAAAACAAACAACACGTCACAAACTTGTCAAGTTCTCACAAAACATGATAGCAAATAAATAGCACAGGAAAAAGCCTACCAGAAGAAACATTAATATTATAGCTTTGAGTTTCCACAGTTCACACATTTCAAATGGAAAACATGACAAAATGCTTCTCAGCATTTTTTTCCTCTTTACAGTAGATGTGGTTAAGTCTATATATGCCCACGCACCTCTGAGTCTGTTCATATTACAGTGGATGCAAGGTGAATGGAGTCCATGTTTTCCATTGCTGTTCGAGTTTAGCTCTCTCAAATACACATAAACGCACACAAAGTATACATAATTTAGATTTAGGAGTAAGTTCAATAAAGCTAAGTAAAAGTTATGCTTGATATTACACATGTTTAGTCTTGGGGCAAATCTTCTCCTAACTGAAGCCAAACATTGGAGACGAGGGAATTCAGCACAGGTTTCGTAGCCTGTCCAACAGATTACTTGTGAAAGCCAAAGTGGTGTGTTGAGAAGTCGATGCTGAAGAATAACTGAGCTCTGAGTGGAAAGAGGTCTCTTGTGGCAGTTTAAAAAAGGTTGAGGAAGAGAAACCGCTCTTTCTGGACTATCCATTACCTTGGAGCTAAGGCTGCATCCTTCCTACTCCTTTTCTTGTTGTTTGGTGTATTCCAAGCAGCAGTCCCACGTGCTGTGGCAAACATCTGAATTCTAGCAAGCAGAATTCCAGTTCCCTCCATCTTCCTCCCTTACACTGACAACTACACTACACAAACAGTAAAACTCATTTCAAGGGCTCTTGCAGGAAGCACTTGATGTTTTTAGTGCTTTTGGTTTCGGTTATCAAAGCATTTCATTGTATATTAAAGAATGCATCGTGCAGGCATCTTGATGGCTTTCACAATCCTGGCTCCATTTCCTGGTGCTCTGAGGCAACACTTAGCTTTTCACTCTCAAGCCCATTATATACTCTACATCTGCTATTCTAATGCCTGCATTCATCAGTAGACTGGCAGTAATAAATTTTCCTTTTTCCTTTCTCTTTTCTTTCCAAAGGCCCTCCCTTGTGCACACGTTTGTCATTTCTTCACTATTGGCTGCTGATTGGTCAGAATTCTGCAAACAATAATTCTATTATAATGGAAGCCAGGGGCATAGCTGGCTTTAGGATTTGACTGGAGGCAGGTAAAAGGGTGGAAAGGAGATTATTTTAAACTCTTAATCATCACTCATCTTTTTTCAATATTCATTGACAAGCTGTAGTGGAAGCTTTTTTTTTTTTTTTTTTTTCTTATGAACTCAGGCACTCTTCCAGATTCTTATTCCTCAGTATTAGCTCAATGCTTTCCTTCTGAGGGTGGTATTGCGGTCTTGTGGATACAAATATTTTCCACAGTGTTAGTGACTACATCCACGTGGTCCAGCAAGACCTTGTGCTCAGACTGGTAGGCTAATGTGCCCCACATCAAAATGTGACTTGTGTCAACAAGTCCTAAAATGTTTGAAGAACGATGTCTGAGGGCTCAAACTGCAAGCCTAGCCCCTACCTAACATCCCCTTTTCTCACTGCTGTAGACACTTCTGCAGTGAGGCAGTTCATGAAACTGCAGAGTGGTATGGACAATCTCAGCTATTAGCTTGTCCAGTGGTGGGCACAATAGAGCTATCATAGAATGATGGTATCACAGAGTAACTTATATGGCAGGGATGAGGTACAATTTTGGTATGATGTGCACACTTCAAGGATGAAGTCACAATTGAACCAAACTGTATGACCATATAAATATGCGTCCTTTTTAATAGTATGTCCATCTTATGGTATCTGTGTAGAACAACATGGTAACTGTGCGGAACTGTTCTAGGTGTCCTGAAACTGGACAGTAATTGGGATTTGGATCATGGGGGAAATTGCCTCAGTTGCTGTTATCTTTTGTAGTGGAGGAAGCAGAGACACATTTAATCTATGCTTAGAATAAATTCTGTTGACATTATTGACTGATTTTATATCATACACAGTAAAAGAGAAGTAATTTTAAACCGTACATCTAAAGAAGAACAAAACAGAATAGAAGTACTATGGTCAGATGATTAAAAAGAGTATCCTCTTCAACCTGCTTTTACTGATCTGTGACACTATTTGTAAGAATTTAGATCACGGTTTAAGTTTTCAGTGGGTTTGTCCTCTAAAATTATCTTCAAATCATTACATATTTTTCAGAGCAACAGAATGAGTTTCTCGGAAGATACAGACAAATGATGATTATCTAAGATAGCAAATAATCACTAATATAAACATTTTCTGCTAAAGTTTCCTCCTCTCTAGCACATAATTCAGTTCTTGTTGATTTCAAAGGTAGTTGTTTCACCTGACCACTAGTTACTAAACAGCTTCCAAAGTTATACATATTAAAAAAATGAGAGAGAGAGAGAGAGAGAATAAATCCAAAGCTTTGCTAGGAATAATCTTTTTCTGGCAGACTGTAACAATAATAACAATCATGCATATCACACATATACACAGAATTCCTTTCCACTTTTATATCTTCAGTCATCTGTAGTTCTTTAAGCAGTTTATGCAGGTGAGTAAAAAATAAAATATTACTTTGATGAAAGCAGACTTGTTTCAGCATTTTTACCCTTTCCTTTATCTTCTCCAGCATCCCAAGTCTCCCTGAGACAAGGCTTGAACCTGCAAAACATCCTAAGCTGCATTCTCATTGTTGAACTAGACAAGTGGTAGAGCATATATATCAAGCCTGCGTTCTCTCTGTTAAGAGAAAATAATTTTTAAGGCTGTCATTTCTAAGAGTAAGTTTCCTATTTGTGTGTTCCCATCTGGGGTTCTTTCTCACTATGTGCTGGGTGTAGGCATTGCTGACAGAGCTGGTCCCTCTCTGCCTGTGCCCATGCCCAGGCTGTGCAGGCAGGCAGCATTCCCATCTGAGGACAGGCAGAAGTGTAGCACTGGGGTGTACTGTGCCCAGGAGCAACTCTGTTGGCTCACATGGGCACTGCCAAGCTGTCCCTTACCATCTGCCCATGTGGCATGTGTGCAGCTCACCACACTACTGGGCAGAGACTGCTCTTCCACAGCAGTGTGGCCATGGTTCTCCCCCTCCCAAAATGTGTCTTTACCCATGCAGAACTAGTGGTGTCCACAGGGATAATGGTAGATGAGGAACCAGCCAAGACTGAAGGCATTAGCTGGTTGATTAATGTGGCAGGATGCTGGTTAGTATGCAGCTGATAGCACTGGAAACACCTGATTTTTCAATCAGCATTAATGCTTCTTACTTGAGTGGTGAAGCTTGCTGTGTGCCATGGCCTCCTGACTGTTTGTAGAACTTGTTCTCTCCTGTGCAATGGTTCCCAAATTTGTGACTGTTTGCACACCAGGGAAAGGTGGTCAAAGATGCTTTGGTCTTCTCTGAGCTATGTAAAAGTATGATGTGATCTTGTGATTAAAAATAAAGTTTCATGTAAGCACGTTCCTGGGATAGTATTCGGATGTTCTGTAAAGGGATTACAGCTAATTCTAACTAAGGAACACTTTAAAACTATTAGGAGACAGTCATTTTAGCAGTTCTATAGATGATTAAAAAGTCATTTTCTAAAATATTCTCACTGGAGGGTTTTTTCTTTTAAAGAAAACATTTAATTGCTCCAATCAACCATAACTACTTTCTGCTCATGATGTAATTTGTATACCCTGATCACAAGGTATATAGCTATTTTTCATATTTGTTTATGAATGTATTCTCTGCAGTTCCTATCAGTCACCTTTAATTGACTGTAATTTGCTGGCCATTAAAGAAGGAAAGACCAAAATGAGATGTAAAGGGGAGCACTCTGGTTTGGCAGTACCAGAACCTGACATATTTTGCAATTCCCTGCTGATAGGCACAGCTTCTTTTATCACCTCATATGACATCAGCAGATAATATCCCATTGCACAGACCAGTGAGATAATTTGATTTTAGCTCCAGAATTTGATCTGGCATTACCCACCTGTGTACTACACAACTAAGCAGAAAAAAGCATTGCCAGCCTATGCCACCAATGTATGTTAACACTTAAGAAGGTAAATAGCTCTGTTTGATCTGCACTGGTTGAAGAGTGGGACTCCTCTGCCCATCCTGCTGCAGATTGAAAGCGCCTCCACCACAGGGCAAAGGCAGCCATTCCCACCAAACCACTTTCTGAGGATGTGACATGGTAACTAATGGTGTCCTTATACCGTAATGTCTCATCAACTTCCTGTCTGAGCCCTCAGTCTTACCTGATAGATTATCTACAGGTATTGACTAAATAGTGACACAGGTGAACCAGGTATCCAAACAGTGTATAGCGAGCACATTGGCAATCTTGCCTGCCTTTAAATCCTATATGTTACAAATCCAGCACAATTCATGATTTTTCAAAATCAGTGTTGCATATGGCTAAATGGTGTTACTGCCCTGTAATCTGAACTATCGCAGTATTTTTACCTTAGAGTACAGGGAAACAGGCAAATTCAACAATTTCCTCTGGCAACTCAGATTTGGCAAGCATTTTGACTGTAGCATTTACTGTAGACCAGTGTGCAAGGAAGGGCTATTAGTCTGTCAGCTTGCTGTAGCTCCCTCTCAGGACAAACAGCTCCATTTTGTTAGGAAAACAAAACACAATAAGTAAATGCATTACGGAACTTTAAAGTTCATTCAGTATCAAGGGTTTTTGTCTCATCCATGGGAGCCAATACTCAGCAGAGTCTTATCCACTGATTTATGCTTATTTTCTTGTAGATTTGTTTCCTCACTAGAGTAGACCCAGAAAATACCAGGTGCATTTTCCATGATGTAACTCTGAATCATCTTTTTTTTTTTTTTTTTTTTTTTTTTTTGAGGGAACTTTTTGCCCTAAAGACCATTGCAGGAACACAGAGCTTTTGCCCACAGTGCATCGGCTTAGTAAATGAATCTCTGGCATGGTATTTGGCACTTCTGTTGCTACGAGAAATCAGCTGCCAGTGGTTTAATTGCTGGGACCACTCTAAGACTGCTTGCTTTCAGCAGCCCAAAACCTAGATTTCTTTCAGCATTTTGAATTTTCAGACCTTGCATGAGAGTCACTTGAAACCAAAACTTCAGTATGTTTTCTCTGGAGTTCTCATGAATATTTTGAAAGCTGAAACATTTTTATTTGCTTTAAAATAGTTCCCAGGAGCACCTGCCAAGGACTGGGTACCCTGCTGTCATAAAAACATGAGACAACAGAGCGTCTGTAAGCAGCAGCAGTGCCAGGAAGCAGAGCACCGGCAGTGACTTGTTGGGCTCTCCCTCTTCATGCTCATGGTGCTCAGAATGACTTGGGTTAGGCCTTTGAACTGGGAAAAAAAAAAGACCCACTGCTGCCCAGGCTTTTCCACTACATGCCTGGCCTTGCCAAGTTCAGAATGTGGCTTCCCCTTTGTTTGTAACCTTGGACTGGAAGGGGTCATGGTGTTCATGCTGACACTACAACCTGCATCCATGCTCCCAGATTTCTTCTGTGCTTTTCCCAACATGCAGCAACCTGTCAAGTCTCTAGGTGGTTCACTGGAGCAGTGGTGCTCACACTTGTGCAGCTGTGACCATAGCTAAGCTTCTGCTGACAATAGCAAGATCATCCCTTTGAGTCACCATGAAAGATTGACCTCACCCAGCATGACTTTTACCTTTAACAGCTAGAGGACTCATTGCTAGTGTGAGAAGTGGCCTTTTTTTTTCACCTTCCAGCTCAGCACGCCACAGTTAGATCATCTGTTGAGAAAGAATAGATAATCAAGATATCCTGTTATTAGTCCTTCACCCACTCTTCATCTTTCATTTCTCCAGGTCTGCTTCTTTCCTGTGACACAATAGTCTTCAGGATGTTATAACCCACTCATCACAGCCCATCTGGCCAAAAGACAAATAACAGAATAAATAAAGCAATCCTAAATCCTCAATCTTTGCATCATCTGTCGGTGACCAAGGCTGATGGAAAAAGCATGAGTCAAAACCACCAGATTGGTTAGCTATATTCCATCCACAACCAAGGCTATACAAAGTTGTCCTGAGACAGTAATTCTCATGCCTCAGTTTTCTCATCTCTGATACCTCATTTGCAGAGCCTCCTTGAGTCCTTTAACCCGAGTAACCTTACCTGAAAATTCAGCCTTCTAGTGATTAATAACAGCATCTCTCTGTATCCTCTAAAGCTATGGTGGGCTGCCTTCTCCATGTGAAGTGAGCCTGAGAAGGAGACATTGTGGAGAGATGAGGAGAAAGGAGGGATGCCCCAGCACCATGTGTTATGATGAAACCCACCCGGCAGATGGCCTTTAGCAGGTACAATGTAGAGCTGACAATTGTCAATGCTATTTAGATGTCACTATAGTAAACAAGTAAGGACATACCAATGGGTATTCTGTAATTGTCATCTCCCCTTTTTGCTCTTTCACGCTCATATATGTAAGTGCTCTTGTGATTACTGCCAAAAGGTGGCTAAGCAGGAGAGTGGAAAAGAACCTCCAATACGGAAGTCATTATATGAGTGTAACTCGTGTAGACATTTACAGACAAAAAATGTCATAAAGGCACCAGATATTGTGCAATGGAGGATTTTACAGTTGTTGAAACATCTAGAGTAATTCTTGCAGCTAAGACAATCAGATCTTTGCTTTATCAGAAACTTCAAGTAAATGTTTCAAGAACATTTACAGCTATCTGTTTTTTATACTGATGAAATAAAACAACTCTTGAACTGTTGAAATCCATCCTGGGAAAATGCTAAACCAAGCTTGCATTTTAAAGAAAGAATTTGATCCCAAACTGTTAATTGTTATTTATGTATATTGAATAGTTTTGGTCCCAGGGATGGAGACTTGGCTTTATTTATCTGAAAGTCCAAATCTTACAGATCTGTACCAAACTATAAACTTTTCAGTTTTCTGATCCTAGCACTCAGCATAATGTCCAACAAAAGGCTGTACATAGTCAGAAACCACTCTGGCTTCACAGCTGATGGCTTCAGTCATCTTTACAATTGTGTATGTGAGTGCAGATCTGAGAAAGGCAGCATTATGCCAAACCTTTCCCAGAATGGTGGAGGGCTGATAGAGCTTCTCATATTAAACCACCTCCAGTGATGAGAAAACCTGTAGGTCAGTGTTGCCCTGACAGTGCCCTTCTTGCCATGCCCTGAAACATTGCTGGGGTCCTTTCTCAATGGAGAAAATGAATCAGCATAGACAGCTTTTGTTCATCAGGGAATGCCTAGTCTCACTAAGTCTTCAAGGGACAGAGATGTGGCCCTCTGCAAATTTTTATTATATTTTACTGACAATATCAGATTCAACAAAGAAACAAGAAGCAAGGAGTGTTATGGCAAAGAAAAAAAAAAAAAAAAGGAAACAGGTAATGAAACAGCAATGACACTGAAAGAAAATTCAGTTTTAAATGTTTAAATGCTTCTCCAGCCTTTCACTGTGCAGACTTGACAGTCTGCACTACACCATTAAACAGTACACCATCTCACTGAATTTTATGTCATTATAGTAAAAATGTAATTAAACTTGATATGGTTTTACTTTTAATTTCAATGAAACATATTTCCTGTTTTTTTTTTTTTTTTTTTTTTTTTTTTCATAAAAAATACCTCTGGGAACCATATCAATCTAGACATTTCTTTATTTATCTTGATGCATCAACTAGTAGTTCCAATCAGAAGCTAGATTAGAAAGGATGTGAAAGCCCTTACAGGGTACTGTAATGTTATTAGTTAGATATTTTGTTTGTTTGTTTTTTGAACATTTTAAATTAATAAGATTAAAGCTCCCTTTTAAGAAATTACTTAATGTGTTGCTGTGAACAAGATAGTGTCTGTGGATTTTAGCTTAGTGATAAGCTTAGGTTTAGCAGAGGACTGGTTAGTGTTAGGTTAGAGGTTGGACTAGGTGGTCTTGGAGGTCTCTTCCAACCTAGATGATTCTGTGTGTGTATGTATCTTGAATCTGCATTTGTAAAGATTACTTTGTTGTTTTCCTTTCTTTCCTGAATTTGATACCTACTTTTTCTGTCTTGCAAGTTTACTTTTACAGTACAGCATTTTCACAAAGAAAAAAATGGTAAGTATTTTTGTGTAGTATCTAAGCAAGCCATTCTTCTTTTCAAACCAAACCAAACCAAACCAACCAACCAACCAACCAACAAAAAAAAAGAAAAAAAAAAGAAAAAAAAAAAGAAAAACACATACCAAAAAAATCAAAACAAAATATTTTATGTGTTTTCCATTTTCTGGACAGAATATTGCTAATCATTGCCACTGTTAGTTGAATTGTAGAGATGGCTATAGTTACTGAGAAGCTGTGGAATCCAATAGACAAGATGTATAATAAGAGAAACTTGAATCCTGGTTTTAACATGGTCTTCCTACTGCCTTTCTGCACAGCATTGTGGAATTCACAGAAGGCAAGAGTTTTTTAAAAAACCAGACTTTTTCAAAATACTTCAGTTTTGAATTAATGAAGAAAGTAACCCTAAAGGACCTAAAGGACATCAACAGGCTTTGTGAATGCTCTGAATATTTGAAAATCAAGCAGTTGTCTAAATTGGACCCACAAACTGCCAAGTGTCCAGAAATCAAAGGGAATTAAAATGTGGACTTTGAAATGCAGGCCAAACCACATCTCAGAAGAAATCCAATCCAATATTCATAAAGTTGGGAAAAGGGAAAATAAACAGAAATTATTAATCTAATTTTTAAGCATTCGTAAAGTGAGAAGAAAAATATTAAAACAGAAAAGAAATGATGCCATGCATAGAGCATTCAGAGTAGAGGTAGATCAGGAGAAAAAAAAGGGGATTGCATTCCACAAGCAGCATTGCCCTATGGACTGGAAATAGCAATAAAAAAATAAAGCAATAAGTACATAAAAAATGAAAAAAAAAAAAAAAAAGAAACCAAAAAAAAAGAAACATTTTGCAGAATTGCTGTATTAATTTGGAATAAATATGCACTAGGGACGTTGTTTTTTAGCTAATCAAGTGGCATAACAACTTGGAAGAGCGCTCACTTTAATTCATGAATGACTATTTCTTTCCCTACTGCATTTTAGTATTTAGCAGAATTTAGGATAAGGCTAAATCTAACTCACATTTATGATAAGATCAAGGAAATAATTGATTTGTTGCTAGAATTTTTCTCCACAGTTGTCTTGAATTGGCTGTGTGGTTACAAAGGGAAATTACTCTTTTGGAGTTCTGAGCAGAAAATTGTATTTCTTGAAAGAAAATGGAATGGGATAAATTCTTCCTTCACATATAACATTTCCAGAGGCCCGTTTCTGTGGTTACAGTGTCTGTTGTGTCAGTGTAATAAAAGGAAGAATTAGATCTATGGTATTTTGCACAATATATTTTGACATCATTATATAATTTTAGGCCTAGATCTTTGTTGGCACAAAAATGCTAATTCATTTTGCTGACCACAGCATCATGCTTTGATTAAATCTTTTTAAACAAAAAGTCATTAGCTTATTGCCAGCCTGAGATCATTGTGACTGTCAGGTCAAGTGAGGAATTTGGAGACCTTTGGTACATAAATAGTTGTAAATATTGTCCTGTAGAAATACAGATGATGTAATTCTAAACTGTAACTCCTAAAAGCAATGTAATTTTCAGACAACAGTAAATGCAAATTATTATGCCAGATCCATCTAAATCTTAGTCTATAGATCAAACATATTTGCACCTACATACCTTAGAATGAAATTCAGCCCAGGACATTGGTTGACTAGGCAGAGCTGATGTTCAGCTTTGCCAATGTCAAAATGAAATGCTGAGAATCAGCCAACATTTAACAGAATGGGCCAAATCCTGCTCTCTGTTACATCCCCAGACCTCAGATAAGATGATGGTAATTGAAAGCAGTTTTGGTTCAATATTTCTTATATTTTAGGTGCTATGGAGCAATCAAGCAATATGACCTTTAGTGCTCCACCAAAGAATCAAGTTCTGCTCTGTACAGGATCCAGACTAATCAATATCCTATTATGATCATAGCCTGTTATTTTTAAAGCTGAGACATACTGGGAATAGCCTGGACAAAACATTGGTCCCTGCAACAGCAGAGATTCAGCAGATTCACAAACTATTAGCTTGCAAATCCATTCTTTTCAATAAAATCACACGGAAGTTTAAGCTGTATTGTATAATATGGCACAAACATACAACATCTACACCCGCGTAAGCACTTAGGCCAAATCTCCAAACAACGCCCACAAAGATTTTCTAAGAAATGGGAATGCTATATCAGTCCATACATCTACATAAATAACAAGCTCAGATTAACTTGTCAGGTGTACAGGGAGTATAATCATCAAAAGCATGGGATGAAGTCAATAATGGCACAAGGTCTAACTTTGCTCTTGTTTGATGGGAGATGGAATTAACTGAAGGAAATCTTAACCCCATGGGGAGCCAATGACTTTCAAGGCACAATGATAGCGTCCTTGACACGAAAAAATGTGGAGTGAAACTTTGACACATCAAGGTCTCAAAGTATCTCTTCAGCTCACCTTAGCATAGTTGGACTTTCATTTGTGGGAGCAGTGCGAAATAAAGATGGCATTACAGGTATACCTGAGCACATGTTGACTCTACTTAGACGAGATGGGGGGGGGGGAGCACCAGACCTGTTCCTGTTTTCGTGAGACAATGACCAAGAATGCAAAACCAGCATGTGACCATGTGCAGTCAGATTTATTTTAATCCAGGAATACAGTAGAGCACAAACCCTTCTCAGAGTACCTTTTTCCTTCAAAATACATGTAGGCTTGTTCTCTTCAAAACAAAATAAATAGCAGCCCTGTTACTAAAATCAATACTGAACTCAACTCAGGTCATAGTTGTCTTTCTATTTTCACATATTTTCTATTTTATGATAAATGATGCCTTCAACTAAATGAAGAACTAATTTAGGGAATTCGTAAGTCAGATTAATAAAACAGCTTCACGTTTTCAGACTCTTCTCCCAGTAAGGCTTGCACCTATGCATTATACCATTGAAAATCATTAGTCTACCCTGTCATGGTAACACTGGGATCATAGAATCATAGAATCATAGAATATCCTGAGTTGGAAGGGACCCTTAAGGATCATCAAGTCCAACTCTTGACACCGCACAGGTCTACCCAAAAGTTCAGACCATGTGACTAAGTGCACAGTCCAATAGCTTCTTAAATTCAGACAGGCTCGGTGCAGTGACCACTTCCCTGGGGAGCCTGTTCCAGTGTGCAACCACCCTCTCTGTGAAGAACCCCCTCCTGACGTCCAGCCTAAATTTCCCCTGCCTCAACTTAACCCCGTTCCCGCGGGTCCTGTCACTAGTGTTAATGGAGAAAAGGTCTCCTGCCTCTTGACACCCCCTTACGAGGAAGTTGTAGACTGTGATGAGGTCCCCCCTCAGCCTCCTCTTCTCCAGGCTGAACAGGCCCAGTGACCTGGGGATGAAGGATAAAACTCCCGTGTCCCTTATATGTACAGGTTGTTTGTTACTCTGCATTAAGCTGGGTGCAAGAGACCCATTCTGAAGGGTATCTGGGGGGCCTGTAATGTTGCTTTCTTGTCACAGGTGTTTAAAGCTATAAATCTGGTCCCTCGCCACCTGCCCACGCAGGGTGCCAAGGTTTAGCAGCAGGAGGCTTGTGGGTGGTTACAGGGTGTACAATCAACAGCAAAATTACCAAATTTTGAGGGTAAGCAACTATTTCTTCTCTTGGCAAAACATTTCATGTTGTCTTTGTTAGTTGTGTTCAGGGAAAGGAAAAAAGGTGAAGTTTGTTGCTTTGTCTTTGGAGGTTTCAGCTCTCTCCAGAGCCTATGTGGCAGGTTTTGGGAAGGGAATTTGCTGTAAGTAGAATATTTCATGTAGATACAGATCTTCAGTGAGCCCATTCCTTTGGGTCTTATGTTTCTCTGTGGTGACGACAGCAGGCCAGGAAGAAAAACTGGGAAAGGTAAAGACTTGTTATGTAAGCTTTATGCTGCACCTTGTTTAATATGATTTTCCCTGGATACCTGTTTGGTCTAGGACTAGCTACTACAGCAAAGAGGGAGGAAAGGAATAAGCACCTCTAGAATCTTTCAAACTCATATTTGAACTTGATAATATGCTAAAGAGTCTGTATGAAACAGTCTTGCTTTGTTTTTCCCTCAAAGCACACTAGACAGTCTATGGTACAATGCTCTGTATTCTGCATCTACTTGATCATTCTTTCATTGCTAACGGAAAAACTAATGATATTTGACTTTTTTTTGGGGGGGAGGTAGAGGTGTACTTGTAATAGCAAGAAAGAATTTTCAGGCATGTTTTGAATCATATCAGAGTCAATGTGTCCCCACACCATAGTTTGAGACCTTGTAAGCCAAGAGCTAACACTATATGTGCCCTTAAAATTGAAATAAGTAATGGTCCACAGCTGTTGTGATGTGGGTACAGGTGGCTCTAAGCATCTGAATGAAGCTGACCTTTTACATACTAATGTTCCATAGCTGCTAATAAAAAATGCGTTCTTTTTTTTTTTTTTTTTTTTTTTCCAGAGATGGGAGTAGATAGAAATATTACTAATATTTCAGTAAGATCTATGTATTGTAACTGCAATGAAATGAGAAAGGTCAAATTTTCTTTCTTTTTTTTTTTTTTTTTTGTATTGTCTAACTTCTCACCCATCTTTGTTGTACTAATGAAATTAAGATATCCTTCATGATATAACTGTAAGCTAGGGGGATCTAAATTACCTTCATCTGGCATCTTTCCAGTATACTATAAATGAGGTAATTGTCCTTGACTATAAAATTTGCATTTTCAAGACTTAATTGCTATCATTACATCTTTTTGTAATTCTATTAATTTAACTGAATGGAGCATTTGGTTTTATGGTGAAAATTTGCATTAAAACATTGTACATCTAAATAGAATTTTAATATTTGCGTCAAAAGCTCAGTACAGTTTTCCCACAGGACCTAAATAATTTCACAATAAGAGAGCAGGAAACAGTTGCACTTTAGGTCAACAAACAGGTTTTCCTTTAGTGAATGTTAATAGAACTTGCTTCAAGAGGCATTGTGTGCTGAAAATCACTCCTGAAAATCTCTGTAGAAGTCTCCATGAACTCTGTACCATAACTATTAACAGGAAATGTATTTTCTCAGCAGCAGTGTAGGTAGGGTGTATGTTTGTTCTGTCTCAGAAGAAAGCGTGACTAAGAGCTCTGTCTTCTTAAGGAACTGCCTTCCTCTTCTGAATCTTTCAATCCTGTCTGGTCTGTATGCTTTGGTATTGCCTGACTAAGTGAGCAACACTTTGTCTACAGTCTTAAATGTGTGCATAGTCATCTAGTCATGTTCCATTGTGCTATGAAATTAATTCATAGGTCAATATGTTGGCAGCTTTTGGGGAAAAATTTCTGTCTTCTGCAGTGACCCCCCCCCCCCCAGCCCGCTACACAGCAATGCATAGTATTTTAGACTTCTTAGTTATCTTTCTTTTCTTCTATCAATACAAGGTAGTTCAGTCATGCAAAGGCTATGGACAAAAGGTTCAAGCAGTGTGAGGAATCTGAACTGGCTAGATACATTACAAAAGGCCATGATGCCATATGTGTACTATTTATACATGGGACTCAGTGCTAAGGTATGACTTCATTACCGAGTATGCATAATTGAATTTGAGTCAATCTTTTTCCAATATATTTGCATTGAATTTGCGGGGACAGGACCTTGCGTCAGGTGTTCGGAGGTATTTAAGCCCCTAGATTCCCCAGGAAGAAGATCCCTTGTGGGTCTGGGTTCCCAGTCTTGGCCAAGCACTGCAAGATAACAACTGACACATATGAGCAGACAGACTTCCATGCTAGCCAGAAAAGTCTATGCCATTGTCCGTGCTGTGTTTGTAAATGTCACTGAGTTGTATAACCTATTATTTACAGAAGTAATCAAGCTGGATTTGTTTTATATTGAGTGTGTCTGTATTTTTTTTTTTAATTTTTTTCTGCAACATGTGAGTAATATTTCACAAGAGAGAGTCTGCTTGTGACAGAAATCTCATTAACTAGTCTTAATATATGTTGTATTTACTGGACTTCATAATCATCATGTAATTAAGCTTCACAACTGGCTTGTGAAGCAGGAAAGATGAAGGATGTCTCCATTAAAGAGATTTATGGGATGATAAAATTAAAGACAGATTTCTGGAAGTGTATAGGTATTACTTCTCATTGATTTCCGTATCTAAATACCTCTGAGAGCCTGAAGATCTTTCAAAGATGTGTAGCCAGCCATTAGTACTAGACTAGACCCAAAACTTGGGAGCACAGGGTGAAGCCTTTATATAAGATCATGACTTTGGGGCAAGTGCCACAGTTGTTTTGCCTTCTGCCCATATTTTCTGGATGGAAATCACACTTTACTTTGGGGACTGTGTGATGGTTCAGTGTATACTTGTGAAATGTGTTCATCTGGTTCATGTCAATATGGAACAATGCTAGGGCCTCATGGTATGATGAATATGACCTTCTGTCTTACATACCCTTGTATAACCACAAGTCTAAGAAAAACAGAGTGGCTAATGTATATAGTTCTTGTATTTTGTAAAGGAATAGTCCAGCAATTTGTGTCAATAGGGGATAAGAGAACAAAGGGGCTTCAGAATAACTGCTATTATGACTATTGCATGGGACACTATGCAAGTCTGATATCTGGCCAAGATGGACAAAGGAGAAGGACAAGGACAAAGCCTGGGAGGAAGACTATGAGCTTTCAGCACAAGAGACTCCCAGAGGGACCACCGGAGACTGATATGCATGCGCCAGTAGGAGGGTTCAGATTCCAGGAACTAATTATAATAACCCTGCCTTTTCTAGAAGTAATAATGAATATGTAGGAGTCTAGGAGCATAAAGACTAGCTGCCTGATGTAACTTGTGTGCATCTTGGTGGAGCAGAGACTCCCAGCACACCCAGTGCTGTTAGCTTACCTCTATTCGTTTAATGAATTGTAAACTTTGATTGTAACCCTATTTGGGACTTAGCCGTTTATTAAATACTGAGAATGCAATATAAATGTGATTAACTTAAGAGTAGGTAACCCGTCTTCTTCCATGTATGGCCATTTGCATGTACAATAATTCTATATGAGTCTTTGCCTGCTCTGGAAAAGAATCTGCATTTCACAGACTGAGGCAGAAGGGCTGTTGAGAGGTACAGCTGAGCCTCCGAGTCCTGCAAGCACTTGTGCTACCATTCAGTTGAAGTCAGAGCTGTGTCTTTCTGGGCATGTGCACAGGGTAAGAAGGCTCACACATATGCTCTACTCAGAGACTGTTTTTTCCACTTCAGGGAGGACCCTCTGTATTTTTTTTCTTAAAGGGTGCATTTCATTTGATGTGAACATTATGCTAAGGATGAATTTTTAGACAGTTTATATGATAGTGCATTAGGAAAAACAAACAAACAAAAAAAACTTATTCCTTTGAAAAATCCAGGTCTAGCTGTTAGCATCAATTACTCCAAGCACCTACTGACTTTTCTGGCATATCTATCTCATTGAATCTTGGTAGTGATTTTATGTACTTTAAGCATTTGATCACATAATCAGCTTCTGCAAAGCAATGCAAAGGATCCTGAGCATTGTCCTGGTGGATAGGCATGTCAAACCTGACACAAACAAACATAAGGGAACAATTGTTAGAATGCATTGTATCACATTGCATGCTAAAGCATTTGCTCTGGTAATCCACCATGCTGACATGTCTCTGTGCTGATGCCATCTGAGCAGGGACTGTATCCTTAAAGTTGACATATGCATCACATTACAGCAGTGATTTTGTTATGTATCATTGGCATAATGGATATTCAGAAGAGATTAATAATCTCGAAAGGTGGCTTGAATCCACGTATCTCATCCATATTCTGGTGACTCAGAGCATTGTAGAAACTCATTTTATAACATCTCACACTATCTTGGGCAAAGGAAAAGTAAACAGTTGCCTAGGGCAACAGACTTGGGAGAGAGGCTGTCCAGGTCTTGTTTCCTACTCCCTCTGTATTGGCAAAGACAGAAGCACAATCCATTTAACTTGTGTCTCTGCTGTCCCTCCCACTGCCCTTTCTCCAGTTTATTGCTGGTGGAAATTTAAAGACCTCTTGTTGCCCTTTCTGTCTCTTTCTCATTCACCCTCACTCTAAAACTTCTGCTGGTCTCTCCTGTCTTTTCTTCTCCTTGAAGTCTCCACTGCTTCCTACTCAGGATGTCACAGGAGTGAGGGGATTCACTATCCTTTCCCAGACTCACATCTCTTTCTATTGCTGCAAATAATTATTAACGCTATTTTTTTTGGCCATTTTTGCTGAATAGCATCAGCCAGCCTAGGGTATATGGTAGCCTGAGCTACATGAAAAAGACACATTTCTGCACTGAAATATACGAGATTGCTTGTCCATTGATAGCTGTGGCTTTAAAAGAACTTTTTCATATTGAGAAAAAAGAAAAAAAAAAAAAAAGACGGAAATCTTTGTAGTGCTCATAATTCATGAGATTAAATGAGACAAAAGTAGGACAGTGTCAGCATGTTACTGAATCCCTGGAAAGGTGTGGCCTGTGCTATTGCTAATGATGCTATTCATGTAACATAGAATGCAATTGCAGAATTCATTGCCATGGGATGTTGTGGAAGCCAAAAGGCACAAGTGGCAAATCATTCTGTCCATGGGTATTAAAAAGTTATCTAGATGTACCATCAAGCTTAGGAAACATTGTAAGCAGTGCTTGCCAGAAGGTGTGGCTATACCAGTACAAGGATCACACTGTCTGTGATCTGCCCTTTTACTTTATAGAGCATCTGCTGTTGCTCACCAAGTTCCTGAGATGGGATACCCAGCCAAATTCACTTTTGGCCATGTCTGTATGGTAAGCTTTGGTTTGTGTGACCTGCATGACTGAAGAGACTAATAATTGAATCTGATCCATTACATCTTTGTCCAAAGACTTAACATATATGGGCAAGAGTTCCTGTTTTAATGGTGCTAAGGCTGGTCTTTCAGTCTGTCAGTCAAATGTGCTTCGTGGTTAAGGTGTACTACGGTGGACTTAGTCATCTGATAGTTGAGTCATTTCAAATTGAGGTTAAGAGAAGCCTATTCCATATGCCACTTTCTCCTGTTTGTTAAAAACTGTCTTTAGGATGAGATAAATTATCTAGATTAGGTGCTGTCTCATAACTTGTGTACTTTTGTTGAATGAGCTTGGTGGCTTTGTCTGCAAAATGAGCAGGGTTCAGAAAGGGCAATTTGTTCTTCCAAGCAAGAAAGTAAGTCCTCAGATAATTTGCATGGGTGTTGTTCATATATGTACTGCATGTCTTTCTGAGTGGATCTATTTTTCCCCTCTCAAAGCTTTGGATTGCCTTAACTTGCTCTGTTTGGCCAATTCCGCTTCCTTCTGGCACATGTCATGTACTCCTACAAACTGTACAAAAGAAGCTGTAGAGGTGTGCCACCCTTTTAAAATGACAAAACAACAACTTTCCCTTGAGATTAATGCAACTTCCTTAAATCAGGAGCTGGAATTTTGAATTATCACTTACCTGATTGATGACAGAAGTCTCTGGAAAGCTTCTTGCACATATACCAATGTATATGTACAGCAACAAAACATAAGAGAGCTGCAGATATTTTGCTCATTTAACTCATTATTTTTGCCTAAGGAAGTGGAGTTCACATATGGAGGCATTTATTTATTTTTTTTATTTCATTTACTGTCTCACATCCCTACTGGAAATTATTGTTATTAAGACAATCTTGTGTAGGAAAGCAAGGAAGTGTGAGTAATTTTCCAAGTGTGAGGTCAAACATTGTTTTCACTTTCTGCTCTTAAAATCTTAATTAGAACAGTACCTCCACTAACTGCTGGGATCTCTTTTGGAGTAACTAATGTAGTGTGTCTGGTGGTACCTTAGCTGAAGTTTAAGTTATAATAGGGAGGAAGCTTTCAAGGTGGTAAATAATGCATTGATAGCTGGCAATGTTCTTGCTCTGTGCTTTTCAATACTGTTCAGTTAACTCTAGAGAAAGCTCTGTGAGCATAACTGGGGATAAAATTGTGTTCTGGTGTCACTGAAATTAATGGCAGGTTGCTAATACCTTCTGTATGACAAGGGGTCATGCTCAGGGCAAGGGTTTGGGGACATTCAATGAGGGTTCAAGGTTCGAGCAGGCAGAGCTGCAGGAAACCTCAATGGTATGAGGAAACATTACCTAATTCTGACATCCAGTACCTAACTATGGTTGTTGTTTCTGGGAGTCATACATGGTTTCTTCTGTTCAATCTGAGATGTCAGTGGGGTAGTATCTCAGATTCTTCTTTTTTAGCCTGTCTTCTATTCAAGCAAGTAAAAATTGGACTCTGTATCTGTTCTGTTAAAAAAAAAAAAAAAAAAAAAAAGTAGATACACATTTATAAAATAAATAACCAAACATATGGAGACTTGTCTTTCATTAACTGTATATGGCTATCTTTTCTCATTTGCTTTCTAATTTCTTAAAACTTTTACTTCTAAGGATTTATCTGATAATAATTCTGCATACAATGGATTGGACTCTGACAGAAGCTGAGCAAAGGGCCTCTGGGTATAAAAGTGAAATTGCCAGTGTGAAAGAATTTTCAATGCTTAGACTAACCCCTGGAAACACGGTAAAAAATCCAGGCTGCTGCTGCACAACACAAAATAAAGACATAGTCAAGTACTATGGATCCTGTGGTCTATATGCCTTCTCTCCCCATCTGTCATCTGTTAACTTTGTTATCACTGAGGTGTTGGTCAATGACATTATGTAGTGCTGAGTTTGTGGGTTTTGTTGATGGCTGCATACTTGGTCTCACCCATCTCAGCCATGCTAGCAACTTCACGTGTATTAAGAAGTAAGCAAACCTGACCTTAAGTGAGCTTGAGCAAAGTTTTTGATGGCTTGTATTGAACAACGCAAATGTTAGGTACATATGTGCAGGCACTCTTGAGTAAAACTGGATTGCTTAGGGGGTTGACATGTAGACTTAGCAGGAAGGTATACTAAGTAAGAAAGCAGAATTTTTAAGAAGGTGTCCCTAGATGTAGTATTTTCACTTCTTGATACTGTTCTATAGAGTTAAGTTCCTCTTGAGTGATCTTAAGATTCACAGAAGTTGTTAGGCTGAAACAGCATGATTTTTTTTTTTTATTTTTAATTCCCCCCCCCCACACACACTTGGTCTGAAAGAGTTTTTAACAAAAAAATTACCTTAGGTATATTTTTTGTAATATTCTCTACTCTTATCATCCTAGCTTAACAGCCAAGGCAGAAAATGCAGACATTTTTAAAGCCATGATTTTTTTTTGTTTGTTTGTTTGTTTTTTTAATGCATTGGCTTCTGAAAAGGTCTGTAAGTTCATTTCAAATTGTGGTGAAACACCACGCAATTACTTGTCTGTCTGTTTGCAACTAAGCCCCACTTCCTCAATTTTTTCTCCCATGTTTTTCTTCCATCTCTCGCAGTGCTTATTCTTATAATAAGTTTATTATTCTTACAGCTTAATTTTCTTATTTGCTGGCCATCAGTTTGTCAGTTATGATCAAATGTCAAAATGAAAGCAAGCATAAACATGAATTATCAAAAATTACATAGTCTGTATACATATTCCCCAGCAGAAACGATTTTTCCCTCAATGTGTACTGGACATGAATTTTAACTAGACGCATGAGTTGTCTATATATTCATTTTCACATTTGATATCTAATGGCCAGGTTGGGTAACCCACTACTTACCTGCTAGGCATGAAGTACTTACAATATATGAACAATACTTTTAAATCTTTTAATCCTGGAAGTTATTCAAATATATTTCAAGTACCATCTTTTCTGCAGTAAGAATTTTTTAGTCTCACCTCCATAGGAAAGCTGTAACAGTGTTTCAGGTTACATTATCTTCTTACTTTTTTTTTTTTTTTTTTTTTTTTTTCTGAACAATATGATAGACACCCCTCAAAATAAAGATTTTTAAAAAAAAAGGGGGGGGGGGGAGGACCATCATCACACTGAAGAAGGTCGTATTTAATTTTGCTACCATAAAGCATAATATTTTCATTATTTTGGGGGAAAAAAAATATAATAATCAAACGTTCACTGATACTTTGGAATTTCTTTTGCACTCTAACTTTTAAAGGAAGGTATTGCTTACAATCCATTTTTTTCAGCATGTAATCCATTTTACCTTTTCAGTATAATTGTAATGAATTATAGACAAGCATATTCTCTCCATTAGAAAAATAAATTGTAACAGGGGTAAACAGGCAGTTTTCAAGATTTATGTTTCTTTGAATTCAATATAAAGGTTTTCATTTCCCAGCCCCATTATGGGTTTATGCTGCAGATGCTGTGAACATCTAAGCCTTCCTCCTTTATTTTTCCACTGTGTAACTTTCTTAACCTGCTCTAGAAATGCAATGAGCTTGCTTTGCAATGAAAAAAGTCCACCCATTTCAGTGGGTAAATTGATGCCCACTCTATCAGTGCAATACACATCTGTCTGCTGAGATGAGGGAAAATCAGGCACCATGTTGGCTACGTGTGCCTATTGAATGTCCCTTTCCACTTCAGTCTCTGTGCAATGGTAAATGCTTACTGTGCTAACTGAAGTAGATCCCAGAATTCACAACAAGACTTTAGAAATTTCTTCGTGGCTTCTTCAACATAAAAAGGTGGCTTCATGGATACATGGGAATGTAGACTTACACAGGTAACTGGTTTAGGCAATGACACCATTATTCTTTTTCTTAGTTAAAAGGGATTCAAATCACAAGCTAATGCTTTCCACAAAGATGATAGGGAGAACAGCTGCTGCCTTGAAAATCAACACATTCTGCTTTTAGGATATTTTTGTGAAACTATATGAGTGTATTTTTCATTTTGTGTCCCTGGGAATATTTAGACTCAAGCAGGGTTAAGTTGCTGAAATACTGCAGTGAATGTAGTCATCAAGCCCTTCCTAATGTCCAGGTCATTTTGGCACCTGCTGTTAGGAGATTTCCAAGCTTGCAAACTCAACTCAACCTTTGTTTGTGCTATTCTTTCAGAGATTTGCACCTCTTGTGGTCAATTCTGCTGAGACTGACAGCAAGCTTGCTAATTTTTGCCAGTCATGGCAGATTGTTTCACTGTTTTATGTCTTAAACATAGTCAGCTGGAATTCCTGCACTTTGATGTTTGAAGCCAGTGAACTTTTCCCCACTGGTAAGATCATGTATTCACTTCACTTTTTGTCTTCAACACTTTCAGATTATCTGCACATATGATTGCATTGCAAATGTGTGCAGATACCTAATTTCCTTCTGTGAGGCCATAGAAGGCCATTGAGATGTCCCATCGACTCTGCCACTGAAATGTGGAGTGCTTCCTGATATCATCAGTGGATGGCATGTGAAGCTGGGCTGCATTTATTTTGCATTTCTTTGCTAGTATGAAAGGACTGCAGAAATGACTAAGTGTGGATGAAGGTGAGAGTGGCACATGCTGAGCGATGGCAATCCCTGGCTGGCCAGCAGCCCCTCTGGGTACTGTTACCATCCAGTGTAATGCAGAGCAGCCTGTAATAACTCATGTCTGGTTTGGGTATGGAGGCAGAAGAAAGGGAGCATATGACTTTCTTCTAGGATCTGCTGCCCTGTAAAAGGATTTTAAAGAATCTTTGGGGGAAAATTTAGGTCTCAGATGTACACATGTGGATCTCATTGATTTCATAGGAAAGCACATGAGTATGTACATTAACAGATGGAATATGGCTTTTGATCTTTGAGAGCAATTAATATAAAATATGGAATTACACTACTGTGTAATAGGATGTTTTTACTACTTTGTTAAAAGTATTCCCCAGACCCAAATACGTAACAACATAACTTCCCAGGCCACAGTCTTGTAACTCCAATAAAATATCTCCACCGATGTTTATCACTTTTTGATGCTGTTCATAACTGTGTTTAGCTATAAGGCCAATCATCTTCCTGTTCTCATGACTGTCCAAGCTGGGGAATGACCTTACAATGGAAAGAGAAAGGGAGGCTTAACTGTCACAACTATCTGCAGGGATTCTCCTGTGACCATTTATTTCCTGTCCCCATGTAATGTGTTGAGATGTGCTTGTGAAAGCTAAGCCATGATCACACAAACATGTAAGCACAGAGAGTTTTGGCATATGTTTATGGGCCTGCGCCTGTAGGTGGACAAGTACCTCTCATAGCTGATACTTGATGGAGGACAGTGGGTTAAAACCTCTGTTGGCATAGACCTTGTAGGTGTGTGCAAGACTGACAGCTTGAATGTAGATATGTAGGGTTTACATCTTGAAACTTCTGTGGTCATATCTACCCGTGAATGGCTGGGAATAAAATGCAATGAACCTCAACTGGAGGCATTCTGGCTTTCATTTTGTTTAACTGAAATGCTCATTGTGCTCAACTGACAGATGTATTCACTGTGAAATGTGAAGCAGCTTCTGCCTGTAAAGGTTCCCACAGATATTACCTAGGAAAACAAGTCTGAACTGAGCAAGAGACACCCAACATCTACCTGCAACAGATTCTCAGTTCAAACAGCAAACTCTTCCAAAAGTTTCTTCACCAAGTGGAATGGCACAGTGTGTGTCTCACAGAAGGTACTGGCAGGTCTTCTCAGGTCTCCCATTAAACTGTTGAATTGCAAATAAGAAAGCTGACCTGTAGGAAGCATTTTGTCAAGGTAGCAGTCATGGAGATGGGGGGAGAAGGGGGAGAAGGAAGATTGTTGTATCATCTCAGAACAAGAATTTACATGTTTCAATTTGAAACACTGTGTTCTTTTCCCTTGTTTCCCAGTCTGTCAATAGGACAAAAGGCAAATGCATCTGTTAGTCCCCTAGCCCCCCCCCACCTCATTCAACCCCACCCCACCCCCCCTTTTTTTTTTTTTTTTGTGTGTGTGGAAAGCCCTTAAGACTGCTCAAACATCTTAATCCTTGGCTGAAATCTGAAATGTTCGATATATATTTACTTTCAGGCAGGAACTGAATCTAGAAAAAATCCATCTAATGCTGCAGGTGAAATTTTAGAAAATTGTGAACAAAGGAGGAAAGGATAAAAACAAAACATGTATGCACACTTAGCTATAAATGCCATTTGCATTTTATTGCATTTTATCATTACATTATCTTACTATATTTCTGTTCTGAAGCTGGTAGTCCAATGGACCGACTACTTCTTGATGTTAAATTTCATAGATTTCAGCTGAAGTAGTTGTACTCTATGAAAAGTCATCTAGCTCAATGAGTTTTGATTTTGTTTGTAATTTTATTAATTGATTGTATCAACTAAATTTAGCTGCTTGTATCAAATGTCACTTATCCCATCCAGATCCACACCTATAAGAAATTAATGTTATTTTTAATTTAACAAATTTGCTATGCAAAATGGCTTTTTCATCCCTCCCCCTTCAAAGATCTTTATTGTAGCATATGTAGAAGTGGAGACACAATCTACCTTCACTCTTTCCCAGCTCTGGGAATATTCTGTATGGTATTTTGGATTGGTTCTTTTATTCATATTATCAGAATGGAGTAGAGAAAGCCTTGGAGCAACTTAATCTCTGTGGCAAATTCACCAAAGTAGATGCAGATAGATAATTTTTGATTTTTTTCTGTGGCTTTACAAGTGAGAGAGGATGCTGAAGGTAGCTTTTCTAAACATCAAAGGTGAGGATAAAGTTTGCTGTTCTCTTGGATACTCGAGCTTTTTCTTAAAGATTAGGCAAGTGTAATTAAATATGGGTGTATATTAGACAGTTAAATCTGTACCTTCTGACTGCCTTTATGCTTAGCATTCAGTTGGCACTGAAAGTTTGTTTCACTTTAGTTTCATACATCTAAAGCTTACCTAAGCTTGTCCTCTCTGAAGAAAAGCATGTATACACTGGAGTCCAGAATGCCCCACCCTCTTTTTGGTGCTCTATTTGCTCCTTGCTGACTGACAGGGGCAGGATGGGCCATATATATTTTCCCCCTGTAGATTGAGAGGATAAGGTGTGTTTGCTTTTGAATCTGAAAAGTAGTGTCATCCAATCTCGATTTTCATTTTGATTTCATTTTGATGCTCAAAGGTAACATAAAGCTGGATGCCAGGGAAGACCATCTTCTTAGTAAGGAAGGAAAAAAAAAAAAAAAAAAAAAAAGCCAACCCTGCACTTCTCAGTGATTGGGATTCACTGTGTTGTTGCTGGGTGGAACTGAATAATGCTGTTGTTGCTCCTGCCTCTGCACAGTGATGTTTCTGTTCCAGTTTTTGCTGACTCATATGCAAGAAAACACGATGAACAGACACAAGGCACGGTAACTCTTATTCTTTCCACCACCAACCTTGGTGAGTATTTTTTTTTTCCTGTCTATGGCTAGCATAGTACTAATATAGCTCTACTATTACAGTTAATAGGAGGGGAAAAGGCAATCTTGTAAACAAACTGCTAGCAGGCAGATTGATCTAAGAGAGGGCATTTAAATGCAACCTGCTGTTTGTGGTACATCTACCTCTCTTTAGGGCTGATCAATCCTGATAACTTGCCTGTCTCTACAAACTACACTTGCTAGAGTTGTGTTCTTAAATGGGAGAAGTGCTTACAATACCCATTTACAACTGTATTCTGTTTAATTAGTCAGCACAGCCAGTGCTGCAGGGATAGATCACTTTGCTTTAAAGATTTGAGAATGTTAATAGTACAGTATATCATTTTAATTATTATTGGATTAATGTTGTGTCTTGAAGAACATCCAATGCAAATCACAAGAAATGGCCTGAAGTGACCCAAGGGTTGTGCTTTATTAGAAAACTAATAGGTTCATTGGTTAAATACAAGGAGAGGTTCTTTTTTCAAATGTCACTCTGCATTGGGCTGCTGTGTGCACGCATGTGTGTATGTGAAAATGAAATCCTCTCACTTTCACTTTGTCCACAGAAATTTTCTGTAGCTCATACAATAAATGGCTGAGAAAGCAGACGTAATACCAAGAGATGAAGAGAAAATCCAAAATAACAGTAAGGAAGACCCATTTCCCACTTGTGATGTTGTAACAGCATCCCCTGGTTGCCCTGCCAGTCTGGTTTTGGCCAGCCTCAATGAAGACAAGGGAAGTTCAGTGGTGCCAGAAAGACTGTCTGTCCTCTCTAGCAAGGCTGTGGCCCAAGCAAAAGCCCTTGCTGGTCCAGAGATCATCAGTGGCAGCCAGGCACAGAGCAGGGCCTCTGGGTTGGCAAAGTACCAGCTGACAGCTGTAAACACACCAGCAGGGGGCTCGTTGTACCCCTTGGCAGTCTGTAAACTCAAGCCTGTGGACATTACTTCACTGCACTCCAAAAGCCTCTGCTGCGACTGCAACCAGGATTTGGAGGTACCACATCCCCCTGAGGTGTCCAAGGTGGCTGGAGAGCTTCCCGAGGCAGTGAAGAACCTTAGGTGCTGCCACATGCAGTGTGCCAGCACACAGTATGCAGGGAGCGGCACTAAGGGCATTGTGGCCCCTTGCAGTCTGGGCCTGGCCATTTGGATGAAGACCACAAAAGTAATGGAGACTTTAGAAAATAAGAAAAAGGAAGAAAAGGAGAAGTACCGGCTCCAGCTAGCTATGTACCGAAGACTTCTACTGTTGCGTTCGATCAGGAGCTTGCACAAGCAGCTGGAGCAGCAGCAGTCCAGGTTGCAGGAATGTTATGGCATGGTGATAAATACCAAGAAAGAAGTGTTGAAACACATTCACTCAACCTTGCCCTCACCTTCTCCATAATCGTGTTGCTGTATGTAGAAATGAGCTTTGTAACGCCACTGGAGCCATCAGTAAGCTTGCATGCCATGAGGTGGAGTCCTCCTAGCCAAGAGTATGTGCCCACATGTGTGGAGAACAGAAGCAGCAACAGCAGGACAAGAGAAAGGGGAAGGTAAAGCATTGGCCCCTGAATTTTTCTGCAGGAAGCTGGAATAAGATTCTATCTGTGCAAGGTGATGGCTGATGCACACTTGAGGTCTTAAGCTGAAGCAGGATATAAAAAGTAAACAAATGTATTAAAAAAGGAATAAATAAATAAATAAATAAATGGGAACCGAGTCTGACACATGATCAGTAAAGGTGATCTGATGCTAAAGCTGCAGCCCTTTAAATATGTGATATGGCAAATCACTTCAGCATTAAAGGAACTTCAGCAGAATATTGTTATTATTATTTTTTTTTTCTGTCTCCTCAAGGATACCCAAGCCTAGAAAGCCAGGATATTTGACGAACTTAAGCTCAGGCTTGATATCTACCCAGCTGCCTGTTTTTCACAAAACTGCTAAGGCCATTTTATGTTTCTGACCTCTACCCTCCTATAAAATTTGTCTTGACCAGAAATTATTGCAGGAAGGTAGAACAGTCAAATACACGTACAGAGAAGCAGCACAATTGCCTAAGCCTTATTTCCTTAGGAAAGCAAGCTAGAAACAAAGGCTTTATAATCCGATGTTACATTAGAAGCCCAGACTATCAGTGCCAGGGGAATGTTCAAGGTTTGCACAATTAGTAATCTGCTGCTAATTCCCAATGGCACTAGTGTCTGCAAATCAAGCATATTTTGTGCCTTACTGCTGTCATCTAATGGAGGTTGGTGACAATTAGCACTTTTAATCCAGGTGTATTAGGCACTTGGAAAACCCTAGAGCAGTTTCTCCAATTGCAAGGTTAGGATGCCTGCAGGAAATTTGATGTCAGTAAGTAACAAACACACAGGGAAAATTAAAGAAGAAAGATACAAGTTTGTTGTTGTTGTTTGTTTGTTTGTATGCATTAAAAAGGCAATTTATGTCCCTATCATTGAACAGCAAATTGAAGAGTTGAATATGCTGGTTTAGAATCTGAAGCAAAAATGCAAAAATGTTTTGAGAACAAAAGACATTGGAAAAACTTCCTTTTCTGGGGCTTAAAGTGGTATGGAAAATTTGGAAAATTCTCTTTTTCTTCACATATGCAATTCTGATGATGCCACCTTTTCTTTTACCCTGTTTATTAGAAATGTTTCGGTAGGTGAGCAACTTTTTTTTTTTTTGTAAATCATCTATTCCTTACATGAAAAGGCAAGTCTATTATTAAATGTCATATTTTTCTGTGAATAATATGCTATATATGGGAAACTTTTTCTCCATGTCTTTTTTGTGTGCTAATAGAGGGAGGGTGTGTGTGTGTTTGTGTATGCATGCATACCTATATACAGGTGGTCATGAAAGGTTGGCACTTCATTTCCTGTAGCAGAATAATCTCTCAAAATAATCTCTGCTGTCTATGAAGAACTGGTTGATTAGATTCACATGCACACATCTGTGAGCAAGGTATTGAAGTAATTCAACAATTGAAGTGCAGCACAACATTGTCATTGTTCCATCTTCATATTTCCTTGCACCCAAAATCATGGAAGCCCCCTGGGTATGCGCAATGTTAGATGGGCTTATTTATCTCCTTGGGCCCTTGCATAGCCTCTTACACAGCACAAGCCTGGAATTTTGTATGCAGAATTACTGTAGAAACATCGTTGGCATCAAGGAGATAGCAACCTCATTTGGGGGATTTAGGTTGCCAGGGACCTTTAATGGGCTGCAGTAATGAGATCTGGAGATCTATGTGACTATTACTCCTGTGTTCTGAACCCACCCAGCTCTCTGCTCAATCTTGGGAAGGCTATTCTCTGTCAGTAATGCAGGTTTACCAAAGAACACTTAAATACTAAATTCAGCTCAGAAGTCATTTGTTCTGTCTTAATATGCCCTCCAGGAAGGAAAGATGATCATGGCCAAGAGGGATGTGCAAAGATTTTGTTTGGTTGTTTATTTTAAATGCCTGAACTATAAATAAATAAATTTCATTGGTTAAGAGTGAAAGTAAGTGTTATGTTAAACCAAACATAAGCAGACCACTATTAGGTTGTGTCTCTTGGGGAAAGAAGTGTTGAAGAAGGTGCACATCTCTCAAAACTAAATAAATGCAAAACTACTAAATTCTGAAATCAAATGTCATATTGTTTCCATTAGGAAGAAGACTAAAAGATGTATTTTTGGCATAAACTGTGTTTGAAGAAGAGTTAATAAATTTTATTTCTTCTGAATTAAATTCAACTTGGCTAATACTATCATGTCATTGAACTTTATGTATGCGAACAAAAGTAAGATAAAGTAGCTATTTTACCTCAGCAGCTGCTGTAGTATTGCTCTGTCCATTACTAATGCTGCTACCTATACCTATAATACCAATTGTTTTAAAGATGACTTGAAAAACGTTGAAAAATATTGCTCACACAAAACACCATGCAGCAATAGTTGAGTTGTCAACCTGTACAACTGTAAGTGCTTTGTGACAATCTTTGTTTTATGCAACACCTCTCATAAGATTTCTTGAGCCTTATTAGAATCAGTAGACGCTTCCACACTGTGAATATTAAATGCCAAGAGATCTGTGCATGAGCAATGCTGTTTGATAGCTGGCAAGAAAATGAAGCCACAATCTGTTCTGTGTATGCATGGTCTTTCAAGTAGTGTTTTATGGATACATGCAAAATAAATGTTAACCAATGAAATAAGAACACTTGTCCTTGCAACAATTTGCTATTTAGCTGGTGTTGCCAGTTTGGCTACTGGGGTTGGGCAAACCAATTGAAAGTTATGCGATTTTAAAATAAGCATATTTTACAAGCTTAGAAAATGTGGCTTAACAGCTATGCTTTTCTATATGTTTTCTATAGCTTATATTTCTATGTTACGTCTATATTTTTTCTGTATGTTAGCAGCTGAAATCAAGTGGGAATGTGCCATCATGAGTAACCCATGGAGATGTTCTCAGACAGACCAGAAAAAGTTACAATCTCAGGTTTAATAAAAATATGTCTTTTTGTTGTGGTTTAACTCAGCTGGCAGCTAAACACCACACAGCCATTTGCTCACCCTACCCCCTCCCTCTCTGGGATGGGGTAGAGAAAAGGGAAAGTGAAGCCTGTGAGTTGAGATAAGACAGTTTATTAAGACAGGATAATAATAATAATAATAATAATAATAATAATAATAATAATATGTATGAAACAAATGATGCACAATGCAATTGCACTGATTGATGCCCAGCCTATTACCAAGCAGCCTGGCCCTCCAACTCTGGCTAACCACCCCTATATGACGTCAGCATGACGTCAGATGGTATGGAATACTCCTTTGGACAGTTTGGGTCAGCTGGCCTGGGTCTGTCCCCTCCCAGCTCTTGCTGCACCCCCAGCCTGTCTGCTGGCAGGACAGAGCGAGAAGCTTAAAAGTCCTTGGTTTGGTGTAAGCACTGCACTGCAACAATTAAAACATCAGCATGTTTTCAGCACTCTTCTCATCCTAATCCAAAACATAGCACCCTACCAGTACTAGGATGAAAATTAACTCTGTCCTAACTGAAACCAGGACACCTTTCAACTATTTAAATGTCCTTTTATGGTTAAGAGGTTTGGTAGTTTGGATAAGGTTCAACTAAAATTTCTTAAACTATTTTTATCTGAACTCAAACCACATGAATTGAGTTCTGACCAGAGGTATAAGCTCTAGCTACTGGAATTTCTTACATGTACATAAGAACTGGCAGGTCTCAAGTAATAGTGACTAATTAATTTCAGTAGGGTCTTTCTCCCCATTATCTTACTGCGTGTCAGAGCATGTTGAGCTAAAAATCTCTAGGAAAATCTGCATGACCCAACAGGTTGTTACCTACTTCTACAGCAGAGGTTGAATTTAAATGACACTGCCTGAGCCTTAAGGTCCCACTGATTAACTAATTGCTTAGCAAGCCTGATATGGCAGAAAGTAAGTGTATTTATCATAGAAGAATGAGATGTTTAAAAGGTGCTGGCACCCTCAGAGTCATTGCTGTCACTAAAGAAGATGTAGCTTGTGGCCAACGAAAAACAGATCTTTAAGAACAGAATGGAATTATAAACAATTAGTGGCAGAATGCATTACTGACAGTTCTATAATGTAAAGACATTTGCTTTGCACCTCTGTCATTTTGGGTGCTGACCTGGAGACTGGTCTAAGCTGTGACTTTTTCCATTTCTGTTTTTGATGGCTATGAATCTGTCAAGATAAAAAGCCAATTTTATTCACTTGTTACCTCTTGTGATAGAGCATCATGTTGTGTGAAGGATTAGCTCACTTCCTTCTTCCTGAGATTTTGTATCTATCACATTATTTAATTAGAACAGTGATGATCTTACCTATTTATAGTAAATTTAGGATATTGTGGTGAACTTGCGAGTGTGGTGGTTTTACCGTGCTGGGCAGCTAAACCCCACAACCGCTCTCTCACTCCCCCTCCTTTAGATGAGGAGGGGGAGAAGTAAAGCAAAGAACAACTCACGGGTTGAGATAAGGATAATTTAATTAAAAGGGAAATAATTATAATAATTAAATAAAGACTACCATGAACTAAACAATTTAACTAAGGGGAAATAAAAGGGAAAGGGGAAAAAGGGAGGAAAACAAACAAACAAAATAAATGAAAGCTATATGGAAGTGCAGAGGAAAAAAAAATTACTCTCTACTTCCCACAGATGAGTGATGATTGACCACATCCTTGAAGCAAGGCCTCAACGCACGCAGCCGGTGTTCGAGAGGAGGACCAATGTCTTCTCAACGAGAGCCCACCCCCCCCATCTTCTTCCTGTTTCCACCTTTTATTGCTGAGTGTGACACCACATGGTATGGAATATCCCTTTGATTGGTTTAGGTCAGCTGCCCTAGTGATGTTTCTCTCCTCACTTTTTGCCCACCCCCTAGGAGGGTTAGAGAAAGGCCCAATGCTGTGCCACTGCTGCTCAGCAGTAGCCACAACACTGGTGTGATAACACTGCTGTTCCAGCTACAAGTACAGAGTACGGCACTGTATGGGCTGCTGCCGGGAAAGTTAACATTCCAGCCAGACCCAGTACAGCGAGCTGTGCATTACTAAATCCAGATCATCTAGTTTTGTTCTTGGACTGAGAAAATTATTGACTCTGGGCATGGCATTAAGTATAAAAAGATTTAAAGATGATGATGTTTAAATCTCCATGTGGCTGATGAGTAGACTGGAGGGGAAACTAGAATCTAGATTATAAATGTTGTGGAGTTCATATTCTGTTTATGACTGTTGAAAGCAGTGCAGTAACATAATAGCATATTTGGAATATGCGAATAGGACCCTTCTCCGAGTGTATGGGGTGGGGAGTAAATTTTCTTCAACCTCAAAGCTCAGAGTTTCAGATAAATATGATAGCCAAATGTCTGGAAGGTGGATGGAGAATGGAAGTGAATGGAACTACAAGGAAAAATATTTCAATTTGATTCTTGTGCAGCATGGGGAACGGTATACCGGAAGGTTTTTTGCTCTGAGTATATGCTTTTTCTTTTTTATACCTCAAACAACTATTTTTGAGCCAAATGTGTACTATGGTGAGTTGTGTATCTGCAGTGCACAGGAATCAATGCCTATCTCAGAAGATGAGTGACAGTAATTACTGTTGCTGAAATTCACATATATGCCACTTACCCCAGTCAACCTGGCTTTTGCCTAATCTGAAACATGTTGAAGTAAAGTGTCCTGCTGGCTTTCAGTAACAGTTGAATACAGCCCAGGTCTTTGAGGTGGTGCACCTTGTTCAACTCACTTCTCAGGTTTGATACATTTCTCTTTATTTTGTCTTAAAACATTATACATTTTTTTGGGGATGGTACTAATCTTTGTCTTCCTGGCAAAAGATTTGGAAGAAGAAAAGGGTCTTCCTATCACCTTGCGCTGTTGAAGAAAGTTGCAGGTAGTTGTTTAGTCTTAATGAAAACTTGTAGCAGGGAAAATGGCCCTGTGTAAACACTTCTGAAGAGTTTACCAAAACTTTAGGAAAATAACAGCAGCTCCTACAGAAATAAAACTACATCTGAAAACAAGTTTCCCTAATTGCACTGATCATCTTCTTACAAAATTTTAGTCAAGTTTCTAAAAGTGTTGCCTTCATTTCTGACAAATGAAGTCTCTAAGTCTGCAGCCCAAAGTGACTTCTGTGTGCAGGAGAGGCAATGAATTCTTGAGAATCTCAATAAAAGTTACAGTTCCCCTTTGATGGGTGGGGGTTGGAGAGGAAAGGGAATGTGTGACCATTCATCACAGCTCCAGGCTCATTAGTACCCAGGAACTTTCTACTCTAAATGACAAAGTTTCACTGTCGCCAAAGAGAAATTGCTGCTGACCTTAGACCTCTTTTTTGGAAAGTAAAATAATGGAGCACAGGAGCAGAGTTTGATATTTGACTGAATTCTACACAATTATCATGCATGTGTATATAATAAAATTAATTCTGTGTCTCTGCATTGTAGCCTCCGGCAAGCAGCATACAATCAGTTTTGTATGTATAATAGATCACAGAGTTGTTCATGAATAATACAAATGCATTGAGCAGATACTAGTGAGTGAGGATGTTTGTCTTTGCATGGAATCGAAGTGAACATGTAATATTGTGATAATATATATTTGATGAATTCAGGTCTGACTTGCCTTTGCCATAGCCTGCTAATTCCCCGACAAGGGTTGCCACAATAATTGAGTTTCCAATAACATTATGATTATTTCCACATGATAATTTAATTGTAGGTATTTTTTAATATTGTAATAATGTAGATTTGTGATTATTATGCATTTGCATGCAGATTTTCATGGTGACTTGGAGCACATCCCTACATTTATAACTTAATTTCCTATTTTATTGCATATATATTTTGGGATGAACTCATTAATGCAAATGAAAGAAAGGTCTTTTTAGTTGTTTTGCCTTTATTATAAATGGCTGAAAGCTTTGCTCATTTTTTTAGACCAGTCTAAACAAGTGAAAAAACAAAAAGACAACTGTAATTCACGGATGGATTAATTTAAAATAATAATATAATTACAAATCATGGCAGATTTGTCTGAGGTAATTGGGCTGCAGACTGGTACAAATTTTTCTTTTCTGGAGTGAAATTTGTTTAGATGAATCACCAAGTTTCACAGGGGCTGTTTTCCATTTTTCTAGTTTCCCTACATGAGGTATTGGCAAAGTAACATTGTCTCAGAATTAATGGGTGTTTGTATGAGTGAGCATAAGGGATACCTGAATATCTGGACCTAACAAGGTATTGTTTTAGCAAGCAGTATGCCCAGAAAGAATAGAATTGGATGTAGGGAGTCATGATACTAGCTGTGCTTTTAACTGTTTTTTGTCTGCTCTGGGAAGAGGCTGTTTTCCTGCCTGCTAATAGCCTTCAAGCTGCATTAGATCATTGCTGAGACTCCGTGGGGCAAAGGGAGATGGACCTTTCCCAAGAAACAAACTCCATTCTCATTAATTGGAGCATACACTCGTATCATTTTGTTAGCATCCTACTTCAGATAAGAGAAAACTTTTCCAGTTATATCTATTTTTTTTTATTTTTTTTTTTAGCAAAATACGACTTTTTTGAAGATAATTTTTTCCAGAGACAGTGTAATGGGGCTTGTGTGTTGTTCCTTCAACTATATGTACTTGAGAAAAAACAAAATTGAACGTCTCTGCTGCTTTTTGTCTGTAAAACCTCAGCTCCTCAAACTGAACCCTGGAGTCAAAACAGAGGCAGAGTTCTTGGTCTCCTCCATGTTATCAGTAGCTGGTAGGATGTTTCTCCATTGCCTGCACAGCAGGCATATGCAGTAAGAGCTTGGAAAGAAGGCTTGTTCCAAATTTTCAGGCATAGTGGTCAGAAACTATGGACTGAAAAATATGATTTACAGCTAGCCTTTTGCACCACTCTTCAGTGCATGCACATTCTGTTAGTTTCATTGTACTGAGGTGCCTACTTTTAGTTTGGATGCATTCTTCTAAATTAACAATACACGAGAAACAATGAGATTTAGATTAAACAAAGAGATTCCCTTTCTTCTTTCCTCACTCTGTGGACTTAAGTGTTGAACATTTAAAAAGAAATAAAAATAATAATAATAATAAATAATTACAAAAAAAAAATAAAATACCTAGGCAGCACAGAGAGCAGCTACACAGAGGTTAGAACTTGACAAAGCTCAGTTCTTTTCCTAGCTTTACCTGTTGGGTTTTAAACTTAAATCAACCAATTTATCAGGTAATAACAAAATTGGTACAATTTACATTGGGGGAATTAATTTGAAGTCCCACAGCCTCTATTAGTTTTGTTTCTCATTAGATTAAAAAAAAAAAAAAAAAAAAAAAAAAAAAAGCATCTGAATTTGGGCCAGAGACTGAAATATGCAATTCCTTGATGGCCAGGATCCTTTCCTAAGGAGGGCAGGGGGCATTCAATTCAACAGGATTCACTAGAGGATGTTTTTGCATCCAAGTGCCAGTCAGTAGGGTGAAGGGTAAAATGCCTCTCCCTGCTCCTACATTGTGACTTGAGTACAGTCGTGTCCTTTGCTTTGGTCTCAGTACTTGAGAAGGAAGTGCTTAGAGTCAGGTCAGTTGGAAGGCTTCTTTTCACACAAAATTCTTTGGTGCTGTTTTGTTACCTCAGTTGAGGAGAACAACAACAAATCATATTTGGTTTTCTCGCAACTGTTTTTTCCATGTGTAGTTGTCTTTGACACAGTGGGACCATATCACTTCTGTGCGAGGCAAAGGTCTTGTGTGCGCAGGCTGACATTTTCCAACCTATTTTATGGAAAGCATTCTTCAAAAATCATTTAAGTGAGGAAGTATTTATGTATTGCCCATTGTCTCTACTGCTTGAAAATACATGATTCATGTCCATTAGTTGTTCTTCTCATAATGGGGAAGGTTTATTGGCCATAATCCTGGAGGTCTCCCATGTGTCAAATGACCACTGATTGTATTGGAAAAGAATGTTTCGGTGACAGCAGGCAGCCCCTGGGCTGAAAGAAGCGTCCCTTGTCCCTGAGCAATAACCTGTACAGATGATTGAGACTTGTTGATAGACCTCCATGGAAGTCTTGTCCAGTAGTCTGGGTTTAGCAGTGTCTGACTCAGTGAAGGACCCTTCTGTGCAGGATGTTTGAACTTGATTTGTTGCTCTTGTCAAGGAGGGCATAAAGATAAGCAAAAACTGAACATGCCTTGATGGCCTGGCAGATGCAGATTTACAACTTCTGTCTTGGAGGGGAGAAGGGAGCTAGAATTTACAAAATACAATAACTGAGTAATTTCTTTATCACTGAGATCTGTAAGAAATCAGTGATATGTCTCATGAGAGATCAGGGGTGTCACCTCACATCCTCAGGGTGCTAAATGGCATAAAAGACTCACTTTGAAACTACTGCACTGTGATAACCTCCAACTCCCAAGGGAAGCATTTTGTGTACATTTTGTTGTATATAATGACAAGCTGAAAGGGCAATGAAACTGTTAAGGGGATGCTGAATGTCTAAAAAGACATTATTTTTCTTTTAACTAATAAATGAGAGAGAGTCTTTCAGAAAAGCAGTTAAAATAATACAATTTAAATGTAACAAGTGATAAAATACTAGAGAGAATTCACCTGTCAGATGAAGAAATTTAAAACATGAGGTATTCTGTGTAACATACATTTCGAATTGTACCATTTTCCTGGTAAAGTAAGAGACCTCTTCAAAAAGCTTTTAAAACACTTGATATATATATACAAAATTTTAAAGCTGACACAACTAGCATAATGGAAATAATTATTTTAAAAAGTGGATTTGAAGAATAAAACATAAAATGTACTCATGTTATGTAGTCATTCTCTACAATATATGAGATGCTGTGAGATTTTACAAGATCAAAATTGTGCGACTCTGGGAATTTTTCTGCAATGGTGATTTTATAATAGATTTTGTAAACATTCATTACTTATATGAAAAAAATAAAAGAAACAACAACAACAAAAAAAAACACTAGAGATGTCTACAGTGATAGCAATAATATTTTGCAATTAAGCTATAAAAGAGTCGTGTTCTCTTCAACAAAATTGTGTGGACATATTCAGGAATTTTGGGCCCATATTCCAGTAGAAATACTTCTAGCCACAAAATGTATTTCAATGTATGTGAGTGCTTTCTTTTGTCTCTAATGTAAAAGTAACTGCCTTCTGTAAACTTAACACAGAATTAAATTTGAGGCTGTGAAATCCCAGCCAACAAGGTGGCAAAGCAGTTCAGCAACTGTGTTTTAGATTAACTTTAAATGCAAAATTCAAATCATATAAATAACTTATTTGATATTATTCTGAAATAAACAAGAAATCATAAGAAAAGTGAATTGGATAGAATAGGATAGTTATATCTTCTATTACCTCAGTACTGGCCATCAATCACTGTCAGTTAATTATCATTAAGACTGCATAAAAAAGGCCCCTGTGGGAGCTGGATAGTCTGTGAGGTTCATTCTTTCATTAAAAACAAGACAAACAATGTAAGACTTCTTTGGTATTTTTTTTCATTTGAGCCTTTTTGTATACAAGGAGATGATGTGAGGAAGGTGAATTTTGAAATACATAATTGTGCTGGGAGTTACCATTATGTATTGCAGACAGGGTGATAGAACAAAGGATTCAAAATTAAAGTAGTTGTTTGTCAGTAAGTTTAAAGATTTTTTTTATTATTATTTTTTTTTAGCTAAACTACTACAACAACAAAAAACGTCCAGTAGCACTGTCCTTTCTAAGGTGCAAAACTTAAGTTTTTTTTCTTTTTTAAAATTTAAATTATTATTATTAAATAAATTCTAACTTCTAATTAACTGGGCTTTTTTTCAAGCCTCCAGGGTTTATACTTTTCTGTGCAGCATGAAGTTTGGAAACTTCAGCTTTAAAAAAGGGATAAAAACTAAAGTCTCATGACTCCAAAAGGTGATTATTCAATATAACATTAGCCATAGTGAAATTTGGTGTGAGCCAAATTTGTTGCAAAGCCAGAAACTTCACAGCTGATGAGCCAATTTAGGGATTTGTGCACTTAGCTGCTTAATGCTGGCAGGAACAAGAATGCAGTACTGGACAGCTCCTATTATTACCAAGGTATTTAATTGCACTTCCCTGCACTGTTGAACAACCCTTCACACTCTTTGCAGTACCTGGGTCCATTGATAGCACCCATCAGCATCACAAACTGGGGCTGGTACTTGATTTCTTCACAACTTATGCCTTTGATATGAAGCCTGTTTTGGGTCAGCTAATGCTTGCTTATCCTGCAGACTGGGAGGTTCTCATGGCCAAGATCTCTTTCTGCAGAAATTTACAGATTAGAATAAGCCATTATGATTTTTCATGTTTCTGAGTAATTATCACAGGAAAAATATGAGTTACACAAACATTTTATACTTTTTTTTTTTTTTTTTTTAAGTGAGGCTTCTTTTTTTTTTTTTCCTCTCCTGTCATATGACAGCAGAAGTATATTATGCACAAGAGCAACTTAAAGGCTGAAGCCTTCAGGACCAAAGACCTCTCTGTTCAGTAAAATAATAGACTGAAAATACTTGTACTGTGAAATAGTTATTTTTTTTTTGGCCAACCGTCCAAATAAACCTAAAAGCCAAAATAAACACAAATAAAACTAAAATAAAACTTTAAAACAAAACGCCTTAAGCACTGGTGGACAATAGATTCTATGGGAAGGAGTGAATGACTTAAACTAGATTAGAGCTGCACCATTTAGGATTCTTCAGGCTGAAGTCAGGCCATCAGGACAATTCATCTGTTCTTTGTCAACCTATTTCTCCTGGGGAGGCCTTTTTGCCTGCATGTGTCCAGTCTGCAGGTGGTACTTAGTGTATGATGGGCAGCTAGGTGGTCACAAGGTGGAGATGTGTGTTAAGATCAGGTAACTCAAACTGTATATGCTTCCCATTTTTCTTTGTTGGGTATTTGCTGATGTGACAGGAAAGATTGTACTTTGGATACAATCTCATCAATGGAACTAAATTCTACTCTTCTATGCTCTCTGTCACATATTGAGTTTCTTCTTTCTTATTTGGCTGTGCTATTTGAAAAAGAAGATCCTCCAGTGCCAATTTTATTTTGCAAGAGTTGGGTCAATGTTAACACATCTATAAACTAGTTGAAGGGAGAATTAAATCAGAGCAGGAAGGGACAGTGCATCTCAAAAGAAAACTAAAATGGAAACCCTAACCTCTTCTAATTTACATATGGTGACATTTTGCAGAAATATTGTAACATTAGCAGTGGCATAATGAAATTCTGCCTATCAGCCGTGGAAGGAATAATGTTACTGTAAAGGTAACCTGTTCACAGTTTGTTATCAAGAAAATATTCATGCCAAGAAACATACATTTACCAAAGAGTGTTAAGAACAGTATTTTTTTTTCTTATATTTTTTCCTCATGGGCTATCCATCTTCCCCTCCAGATTTACTGCATGATCACTCCCTTTACATGCTAATTATGTGCAGCTCTGGTGAATTTGTTAGTAGTGACACTTTGGGCACCCAGTGGGACTGCAACTCATTATGTGGCAATGTCCAGATATATCAGATATTATTAGCTGTCATTAATCTGCTGTGGAAACATTGAGTGCACAGCCAGGAGAGAGACCAGGAAATAGAGTAAAAATGAAGTCTGCAACTGCCCTGGCCCCCAAGAGGTCAGAGAGCAAATCAGCAGGGGAGAAGAATACACCTTAAAATGGCCAGTGCTTAGCAGCAGACTTTTAACCCATTGTAAGCCAATATTTCTCAGAATAGGAAAGACAAAAAGAAACGATCCTGTTTGTAATGTTTCTATGACTGTGCTTTACTGGAGCAAGCAGGAATATGTTCTCTCAGACTAGTGCTTTCTTAAAGGGATGTTGTACAACTGCATCTCAGAGAGAAAAGAAGTATGTGAAGAGGAGGCATAGTAGGCAAAAGACAGTATCTGCCTCAATGTGGATAGTGCCAAAGCACAAGGCTTTGAAATTATGCACCTGTAACTCAGAATAGGATTAGGCTCACTCTCCATTTGAACGTCATGTTTTATAGAATCAGACTTGGCAGCAGAGAGAATCCTGCAGGAATTGAGAACTTGCTCTTGCTATTCATCTTGTTCTGGAATTCACCTGTCTGTGAGCATTGTGCCAACTAGCATCTGCTATGCAGCTTAAGAACAGAAATAACAATAAGGTTCACTTTTGGCATCAATTCTGAAGAACAGTCACTTGTAGGAGTTATGCATATTAATTTCATTGCTTGGGTAGCAGAAGCAAAAACAAAATAAAGTTTCTTCCCAAAAAGCTCCACAGAATTTTCAGTTTCCAAACTGGCTTGTAGAATATGGCCTAGAACTCCAGGAAGTCATATCTTCATTCTTTAAACCAGGTGAGCTTAAAGACAAGTGACGTCATCTCTGGTCTGAAATAAAAACAGAAAACACTGAAGTACTGTCTGGAAATCTGAGTTTGGTTTTATATTAATATATTAATGAGGTAGATGATTTTCAGAGCAGGAGAAAGGTAATGGGTTGGTTAGTCTGCATGCAACTTTAAAATTTGGGTGTTACTGACCTTAATATAAAAAGTCAACAGTGAGATAGGGAGATTCAAAATAGGAAAAATTAAGATTTATCAACAAAAGTAAAAAAAGATCTTTCGCTTCCAGGATAGCAAGGACCCATGCTCCTTTATCTAGAGGTTGCAGTGCTCTTGTTGGTAGGTTTAAGCATACTTAAAGGAATAAAAAACTCTTAAAATTCCTCAACATGCGATTGTTGTGAGAAGCTGAAGTAAACTTCTTCACACAGCTGCTTGGAAATTTCCAGGGAGATTCCAAATCCTGAAGGAATTTGGGAAGTAATGATTTAACTCCAATTAAAGGGGTTGACTAATGTTTTGCAGTCTTTCTCAGGCTGTGACCTTTTGCATGATCTAATCTTGTCTTAATGAGGATAATAACAGATTTTTATTTTTATTTTTATTTAAAAAAGCTTGATATTTTATTTATGGACCTATCTTCCATTAGGCACACTCTGATAAACCTGTATAAAAACAACCATGGTGCCCTCTGTTATAGGTTGTCTTAAATTCTGCACAATCCTGTGAAAGAGAAAACAGTATTTGGTCAAATGGCTCCCCTTAATAGTTCCTAAACTAATAGTCATTCATGACCTCAGATTCTAGGAAAAGATTTAGAAGTCATTTTGGTGGCATTGTGGGCTTTGTGGAAATACAAGCGTTATGGAGTACAGTGTTAGTCATGGGGCAGGTGGCAAGTACCCAGGGAAATAAACAAGAAGCAGTTTTATCATTGGTCTTGGGACCTTTGCAATTTTGGTGTAACAGAAGGGTTTGTTTATTTTTATTTGAGAGCAATGCAATATCAAAAAAGAGTTACAGTCTAATGGTGTTAATGCGGTAAAAAAATAACTAAAGCCATTCTGAGTGCAGTATGAATATATTTAGTAGGTCAGTAATAGGTTCTTTTGTAGTCTCATTCTAGTGTTTATGAAATTTTACAAATGTGGCATGGCTTGCCCTTTTTCCAGGGGAGGGGAATAAAAATGCATTCTGTTTTCTTTTTCCTTTGAGTGCTTCGAAGAACCGAACAAGAGGTGAATGCTGTTTTAGTGGTGGGTTAATGAGTTACAGGTCAGGCTTATAGTGGAAAAATTGCAGTCAGCCTCCATGGTGCTTTTTGCCAAATTTGCTTTGATGAGGCTATTATAGCAGGCTTGGGTGTTTGCTTTTTCTTGTCTGCTGCAACGTTTGTTATTTGCCCATCAACATTATGCTGTCTTTTCAGTGTCTGTATTACTCCTTATGATCATGCAGGCTCTTAGTTTCACATTTAACATGACACGCATGACTAGAGATCTCTCAACTGGCAGAACTAGTCAGGTGTAAAACTCAGATGCATGGATGTCCGTAGGGCTGGGGCCTGGGCAAATTCCACAGAATATGAAAGTGTGTTATGTTTGACAGAGATCTGCAGTATTTCTTACTCCACTGTTTGTAGCAAGTTGAATTGTCACCCAAATAAGCCTGTATGAGCAATGCTACCTAGGAGGGATATCTGCATAGCTGGCTGTGATCTTTTCTGTACAGAAAAAATGGTGTGTTAAATGCTGTCATGTTTGTTCCTTTAAAAGATAGGTCTTCAAAAATATATACTCAGAAGAATTTTCAAAGTAAATTCCTACACATGGGTTTAAATAGACTGTAAGGTGTAACATAACAGGAGAAAGCCATCACCTTCAATTTGGAGTGCAGAGAACCAGTAAACAGAAAGTGCCAGATTGCTCTTTTTCTTGAGACTCAGAAAATTAGGAACTATAACATAAAAGCTTCAGCAGCAATTATACCTTCTTGGGTATAATTGAATACCCTTAGGTATATCCTAACTCATGCGCTTTTTTTAATGATCAACTTTGTAAAAACTAATCATGGTTATAGATCCACAGTGTATGAAGTGTGCAAAGTTAGCTATGATTCATATTATATTCAGCTTTCTGAAAACTAAGAAACAATGTCAGTTCTGAATTGACTAATATATTTGCTCAGGAGTTGCTTTGGTATGTGCACTTTTAGATCAGCTGCAGTATTTCTTCTGAGAAATGCCATGGGAGGGCCCTGTCCCCAGAATTTTTGGTGGCATGATACCAGGATCCAACAATTCTTCAGTTCCTCTGCAAATGATGGCAGGTGGCAGGGCTCTATCACAGCTCTGTTCTCATTACCTCATGTAGTGCTTTAGAGCATGCAACACTGCCAACACAGTAAGTGATAGGTGCCATAAATTCTATTACCCAATGTAAAGGGTTATCAATTAATATTGTGTGATTCACTGTTTTTGTGGTGATTGCAGGGAAAAATTGAAGGACAGATGAGTTGAATTTTTTCATTGAGGCTTCAGTGAGCAGACATTGCAGCTCTCCTCAAATTCCCGGTCATTTATTCATTATCGCCTTCACTGATTCAAGTGACTTACATTTTTGCAGAATGAGTTAGCATGAGTGAAGAAGGAGGAATCTGACCTGAAATTTCTAAGAAGTGAGTTCTCATTATCTATTTATTTGAAAGGATTCGTGTATACCTGAGACAGGAACAATAATATGCAACCAGAACAATAACACCACTAAAACCCAAGGTGAATTGTCAAGAATGCTTACTGGAAAAACAAATAAACTGAAGACTCATACTGTACTTTGAAAAGCTGGGGGTGGCTGTTAGTTTTATTGGAAATTACTCATTATTTTTATTTCATTATCACTAGAAGAATGGAAAACAGTGTCTCTTTACTGTTATTTTAGTAAGAAGAAAGATCTTTTTTTCTGAATCCCAGAAAAAATGTAATTTAAATGAATAAAAGCAATAAAAGTGGCCAATGAACATTTGAGAATTCCAGCTCCATGGGCACAAATGGTTGCAGAAATTGAGTTCCATGTGTTTGTGTATAAGTATGTTAAAAGTGCATGCTGTTGGAAGGGTAAGTAACAACTCCATAAGACTCTGCTAGCCAGTTGTAACTGTTCATTTCAGACTCAAACGTATTACTTCACAACAAAATATAGATAAATATCAAATTAACTTTAGTTTCTTTTAATGATAAATTACACTGTGCAGTACCAAAATGTAATCATTTTCTAGATTTATTGTGATCTGTTTCTAAATGTTACAGGTGTTTACAGAGGTTTTGTTTGCTTAAAAGCATTGCGGTTATGCATTCAACTTTTGAACCTCATTTTGCACAGAGTTGTAGAATCAACTGCCTCTGAATAATAATAATAATTATTATTATTACTATTTTTTTCAGGTAAGGGGAAATGTAGAGGTTCAAGGGAAATTTTGATATTTACCTTAACAAGGGCAAGATTCAGCCCTGGTAGCCCAGACCTCTATCTAGCATAACACTGCATTAGGTAAATGCCTTTTCTGGGTGCGTTAAAAATGCCACTGATCTTTCTCACTTTCTTCCTACTCTGAGCACTTGAACTGACCCTTGACAATGAATTTTGATAGTGTCCCTTTTGAACAGCTTTGTGATTGCTTCCATCCACAGGTTACTTTTATTCAAGTGGATTTGCCACAGAGCACTTGCCCATTAGCAATCTTTTCTGCTGCCTGCTTTAAAATCTGCTTATGGTTATGGTCAGATAAAAGCATGGGAGGTCAGTTTGATGGAGCAGAGACAAATACTTTAACATAAGGTTTTCTATTCTATGCAAGCAGCTAATAAAAGTGCCCGCAGGTGTTGAGAATTATCCTTCTCTTGGAGATTTCTTTACAATCTGAACCTAATCTTGGCAAAAGCTTTTGCAAGGATATCTGGCACATTAATTAAATGACTCTCCCTCCCCCACAGGTCTTGTGTTGTAACTGTGATTAACCACTTCTGTGCCCAGGAAACGAACTGCTGGTAAGACATTATCAGTTTTGCAGGTGTATGGATGTTAGAGATAACATGGGATTCCTCCTTTATCTAGATGGATGCTCCTTACTGTTTCAGCACTGCACAGCTTTTCCCCCAGCTGCAGCTGTAGTGATCCTGCAGGCATGTTATGAGATTTTAGTATGAGAACCTTTTTATTCAATATATATCTCTGAATGGCCTCTGCTGAGAAGTTTTAGATCCTCTGGGGGAAATGCTTAACTCCTATAGAGCTCCCCCTTTATTTAAATTGTTTTTCCTTGCTTCAGTATCACAGCTGTGACACATCAAAGCTGGTAGCTGGTGTGGCAGGACATGCATGCCCAAATCAGTCTCAGTGACGAAAGGCACAAACATAGGTGATTTGTGGTGACAAGTTTCATATTGTACGGTGTCATTTTCATGAATGATTTGGCTAATTAAATTTAATGTGGAACAAGAGCTTGCTTACATTATGCTAGGCTTAAGATGCTCTTAACTTGCACCTTACTTAAGGAACAATTCCTACTGTTGAATAAGGGCTCCAGGATTTAGCCCTCTGTTAGCAGTCTTCCATAAACTCTTTGTTTTCCTAACATGTTAAAAAACAAGGCTTAATGGGTTCATGATGACATCAGTTATCAAGATTTGTGTGGTGTTGGCAGATGTTGAATTTTCAGTGGAAAACCATTAAACAGATTTGAGTCAATGCAAGTTTCACAACATGCACGTATTATACTGGTGGTTATACGCGTGCTGACTTCAGGTTTATTTATTACAAGGGAAAACAGGCCTGTACTTATACAATAGCTATGAGAAATTAATCTTCCCAATAGGAAAATCAGTCTTGTCTTGTTAAAGGTACTCAAAGTTGCATATTGAGCATGCTGAGATTGCAAAAACTGCAATTTTCAGATTTATTAGATCTAGAATTAAATTAAAAAATAATAATAAAAATAAGTTTTGGGTACTTTTATTTTTGGACATCCAGTGTAAAGACAAAATTTCAGAAAGTGCTTAATGTCCATTCTTTGACAACTGTCCTCTCCAAAATGTCTTGTGTATGTTTATTTTCATATGTATTTTTCATATCAGCTCACAATATATCAGTTCTATATTCTAATATTCTTTTACTCTGCAAAACTTGCCCAGTGGTATTGTCTAGGACAGTGATGCAGGCCTACATGTTATGTGCTATGTGAATAAGAAATATATGCTATGCATTGAAACCAAGTACATGGGGAAGAACGGTACTCAAATAACAGCAAGACCTGATATAAAAACAACAAAAAGCAAATAATAAAAATAAAAGGAGAACGGGCTGGATGTGGCTCTGGGCACCCTGCTCTAGTGGTTGGCAACCCTGTGCATATCAGGGGGGTTGAAACTAGATGATCTTTAAGGTCCTTTTCAGCCCAGGCCATTCTATGATTCTATTACAGTTCCATTCTGTGTATGCATATAGTAACTTGCAATCCATTAGTTGAAGCAATGTTTGGTTCCTACATTATTTAGGACTTGAGTTTGGAGAGGTACTCATGCAATGCACCAAAACAAAAATGTCACTTTCCATTCATCTCTAAACATGTTGAAAACTTTGTATTTTCACAGAATCACAGAATTTCTAGGTTGGAAGAGACCTCAAGATCATCGAGTCTAACCTCTGACCTAACGCTACCAGTCCCCACTAAACCATATCCCTAAGCTCTACATCTAAACATCTTTTGAAGACTTGCAGGGATTTTCTCTGAAACTAAACTTCACTCAGTTATTCTTAATTACTTCAGGTTTTGTTAATGCATCAGAAGGCCTTTAATCTTGGGACATGTTAGAAGACACTAGTAAATTTGCTCTTATAATGCACTCCTTCCCATCCCCCTGAATTATTCAGAAACTTTGATTGTCAGTGGTGCTGTTAAGGTATGAAGTTTTCTGAATACCAGAATTCTCCCCGATAGTGACTATGAGGTTTCAAGAGGTAAAACAGTTCTTTTACAGTTATATGGTGCACTACACAGAGAATTGGTAGAACAAAAGGGGATGTTGCACTGCTGCCTGTTCAAAAGCAAATAATTAGAAGTGAGAGAAAAATAATAGCATTCTAGCTTTTTATGAAACATTACTTAATTTTATATAAATTTTAAAGATAATTTAAGACAATTTAAGTTTTTTTTTTTTTTCAGAATGTGCATATTTTTATAAACTGAAGTGCTTTGCAAAGTTGCATTTATTAAAAAAAATGAAATTAGATATTGAAATATTGCTTTGGTATTGTGCAATTCAATTTTTTTTTTTTTTTTTTAATATTCAACAGCTTTTCATTTTGTTTTGATTTAGCTTATATCTGCACAAAATAAGATCAACGTGTTTTGAACAGATAATGAAATTTTCATTCAGAGACAACTCCACTGTTTTAGGTTTTGCTCCAGTTTGGAACAGGACCAATTTTGTTTTATACAGGATTGTAGGATAGAAAAGACTTTGACTTCAGGGAAGCTCTATACTTCATCAGGCAAACACCCCAAAAATATCCTTTATTGGGTAAACCCAATAAAACTATTGTTTCTTCATCAACAGCAACTGTACCAGTACATGAAACCAAGCACATGATAAGAAGGATAGGGCAGATAACAAGCTCTAAATTAGGACCTTAGTTTTCAGCAGATGAAGAACAAATGATCATCCACAGATGCACGCATGCAAAAGAAAAATTGTTCCTTCCCAAGCTTTCCAAGTTAAAAACAAATGATGAAATGTTGGATAATTATGATTTCACTAGTTACGTGATCTTGTAATTATTACAAATGGGTAAATAGAAAGACTCTGATTATTTATACTGCTGACCTGTCCCAGTTTTATGCCATTCATTATAGTCAGTAATGTTTACAGCAATTTTTTTCCTAACAATAACATTTATAATATTTTAATGTGTGTGTATGGAAGGGAATAGCACATGAAAGAATTTCAGTGCAAAATAAACCTAGTCTATTTTACATTTGGAACTCTGCTGTATTATTTTAGGCCCCTAGTCCTCAAAACACTTATGGTTAACTTTATTCACACAATTCCAACGGGACAACTCATATAGAAAGCCAAAGCTTTTCTTAAGCATTTTCTTTTGTCCTTTCCTCTTCCACTCTTCACTTCCCAGAGTGCAGGGTAGGATAGGCGTGTCTAAGCAGATTCCTGTATACACTGAACTCTCTCTTCATTCTCTGCTGCATGTCACTTTAATGATATAGGGTTTTGTGTATGGATGAATCTACAGATGTTTACACAAATATTAATTAATTTATTCTGTGGGCATCAAGTAATTATCTGTTTTGCTGCAAGGGCAATTTGCTGCCATACTAAGCAGAATGCATTCTTTTACCAGACAAAACAAGCATAGAAGCATTTTCAGTCATGTGCTGAAATGTGTGTTCACTGTTAAAATGTGTTAAGCATGGCATCGTTATTCTAAAACCAGCCACAGAGATATAAAATGCACCATGGTATTTCAAACTGAGCACAGTTTGATTGTAGGACACCCGGGTAAAAGGACTCAGGGGATTTCCATATAGCCACATTTCTTCCCACATGTCCTTCCAAATCATAAACGGTTGTCTTCCTTAGAAATGGATTAGGACAAATTGCATTAGGACACGATTGTGAATCTGATTAAGGTGGAACCATGATCAGTTTTTTTTCTTTTGGGCAACCATGTTTTCTTATAACAACCAGAAGACAAAAAAGCCTTTGGCAAGATGTTTCAAAGGCATTTCTCATATGCACATAAAAGCAGTTTTCATGCAAATTCAAAAATTGGTCCACACCTATAATTTCTTTATATAGCCAAGACAAAGCTTTGGGCAAAATTTGCAGTAGTATATAATTCAGATACAGACTTGTGGTTTCAGTAAAAGCTCATAAAAAGGAAGTTACATGCATAATTTCCTTAAGGAGAAAACTGAAGGCAAATTGCAAGAGACTCGCAAGATTAGGCATTGATTCCCAATCGGTTAAGTGAGAGGAACACTGAGAACAAAAACACCCTGAGTGGGAAAACCGATTTAATATGCTGAATAAATACCTTTTCAAATGAACATACTCTCAGAAAGGCCCAAGCCCCTCCTTTTTTGTTTTAGCCTCTGACCCAAGCCAAGCACATTGCATAACGTTATTTTACATGGAAAGAAACTGGCACAGATATGTCTGTAAATGGGCAGGATTGCAAATGTTTGGACTAAAATTGCTGTTACTTTATTCCTTACTTGTTCCTTTATTTCTCTCTCTCTCTCTCTCTTTTTTTTTTTTTTTTTTTTTTTCTCTTAATTGGTGTTTAAAATGCTGCTTCAAACTAAAGGAAACTTGATTACTGCCATGTTATCTCCTCATCCTAGTCAAAGCCATTGGGTGTTCTGTTGCAACTCTGTGAAAAACAAAACAAAACAAACAAACTGGAAGAGGCTGGGAAGCCTGTCTTCCTTCACCTCATTACATTGCCCATGAGTATTTGATCTCTTGAACTAACATGGGATTTGGCTGAGAAGCAGAACTCTACTGCATTAGGAACTGAAAGTCCGTATGAGGAAAGAAGGTCCCTGCCTCCAGAAGCTAGCATTTAATGTATTAAAATAAAGCGAATAGGTGGATGCAGTGAATAAATTCTGGAAGCCTGAGGAGTTCCATAACCTTTGTGCTTAGTATAGTATCGGTGTTACTATTCTGCTAAAGTAACTGCAGTCTCCTTTATTGCTAGCCTTGCAGGTTTTACAGATTTTTCTCTTTCCTGTTTAGGCCAAGATTCAGTGAGGCTTATTTTAAATTGTTCATGTTTGATGACCTGATATTAGCACTGTTTTGGCAAATATAAGAAATAATCTGAATGCTTCATATCTCTCAGGCAGGCAGAGTCCAGATCTCTAAATAAAATAACAGATCTGAAGCATGGTCCAAATTTCAGGGTGTACCTATCTGAACTACATTTTTTTTTTTTTTCCTGAGGCTGAAAAACATCTAGTTATCTTTTTCTGTTGTTTTTGGCAACTCATTCTGGTTTCATTCAGAAGCTGAGGGCCTGACACAAATGTGGCTGGAAGCTAGACCCAGCAAGTGAATTCTCACCAGATTTCAAGGCTGACAATTGCTGGGTTACCCTCCAGATTTTGCATGTTTATATAAACTGAATGTCTGAATGCATTATGAATCACTAAGATTAGCTTATAACCCATTTTCCACAAGTAACAATGACCAAACAAATGTATTTAAAATGGAAAGCTTTTTTTTGTTTGTTTGTTTTTGTTTTGTTTTGTTCTTTTTTGTCCCCTGGCATTTTCAAATGGATTTGCTCACAACTAAGGCTGTGAACGTGTCTAGAGGAAGATCACATTGAAAGGGACAGAAAATCAACAATGGTGGGACATGTTTCTGGGTTTCTTGGCCAAGCTGTGACTCAGTTCTGAAATATAAACATGGATCTCCCTTTGACACTTCAAAGTATGGGTTCAGCTACATTTCACAACAGTAATTTTCAGCAGACATGGAGAAGGTGCAAAAAAACCCTCCCCGCAAATAGTCCAAACCTTCTCTTTTACAATGTCCTTTACAAGAGGATATCCTGGCATATTCCATTACAGTCATGGATTGTTATAGAATTCAGGTCTTACTAAAATTGTTAGAAAACAGAAAATCAAAAATAATTAAAGTCAGTGGGGAAATAATTGTGTTAATCAGAAATAAAACAAGTCCAAAGAGGAGAAAGAAGAGGTTAGCCAATATTGTCATATCAAGTTTCCTTGTCTGTTGGAGTTCGTCTCAGGATTATTCATCCAATTTATACATGTGTACACATACACATATTGCATATGTATATAAAGAAGAACTTTAGATCAGAAATCCGAAATGTAAAATTAAATAATTGGAGGGTGTAAAAGGCACTGTCTTCAGTAAAGTCTTGTGCTGGATAATCTATCTGTAAGAGCAACTTATTTTTCCTCTCTTTTTCAATGATAAGTAACCTCTTTAATGCAAATTTTATTATTTTTGTACACAGACATTTTGTTGAAAAGTAGAGTTGGTTCAGAGGTCAGGCATTGAAAAATTTCCCTTAAAACAAATTACATGTAGTTAGAAGTATATTCAGAGATTTTCAGAAATTTCCCATTTCAAAAGCTAACCAAGCTACTTGCTAAAGGGGGGAAAATGTTATATTATTTTTCTCTGCTTATTTTTCATGATCCTTTCTTATTTTAAACTGACAAAGAACAATTTCAATATATTTTTTTTTTCAAAATGGAATTTTTATCTAAAATATCAAAAAAGTCAATTGCATATCATGCTAACAGTATTAACTTGATTTTTCTCACTGATTCTGTGCTTGGAATGATTCAGTGCTTGGAACATTCCTTTGAGAATTAACCAATATGATTGTATGAAGTTTTTATCTAAATCATTCAGTTTCTTATTTTCCCCGAATGGGTAAGGTTTTTAGAAACTTCTTTCACTTCCGCTTGAAATAAGGATTATTTATTTCACAAAATTATTTTCATATCACAAATGTATCTTGGTTCGAGAAATAAAAATTCACTGTCTTGACACTGTACTCACATTATCATATTTGTGAGAAGTAAGAATAAAGATAAATTCAGTTTCTTGAAAGTGTAATATCTGAGTATTTTTACCGTTCATTCACTGTTACCTTGTGGCTTGGCCATCACAGCAAATCTGTTCTTTAATTTCTACGCAAAAAGTGGCAAATTAGTCACCAGAAGACCTAGCAATTCAAAGTGTACAGAGAGTAATTGGAAAACCTGACTCCTGGTTGTAATTATTCGTATGATTTACCTGCAGTCATGTCATTTTTATGGCACTCAAAGATATGCTGTGTCTATTTATTCAGTTAATTATTCCAGTCAGTTTTTGTGACAAATGTGCTTAAATCCAATAGAGTTGGAAGCCGGATTATTAGCTAGCTTAAAGCTTTATGTAGGTCAGTGGAGTTGCAGTGAGTTATATCAGATGGAAAATCTGGCTGAGGTGGGGTTGGAAAAGAAACAGACCAGGATGATCCTCACAGCCTACATTCTCTATCATAGTACTGACCTTTACTGTAAAAAGAAAATGACAGAATCGTAGAATATCCTGAGTTGGAAGGGACCCATATCATCAAGTCCAGCTCCTGGCACTGCACAGGTCTACCCAAAAGTTTAGACCATCTGACGAAGTGCACAGTCCAATAGCTTCTTAAATTCAGACAGGCTTGGTGCAGTGCAGTGACTACTTCACTGGGGAGCCTGTTCCAGTGTGTGACAACCCTCTCTGTGAAGAACCTCTTCCTGACGTCCAGCCTAAACTTTCCCTGCCTCAGCTTAAAACCATTCCTGTGGGTCCTATCACTGGTGATTACAGAGAATAAGTCACCTGCCTCTCCACTCCCCCTCGCAAGGAACTTGTAGACAGCGATGAGGTCTCCCCTCAGTCTCCTCTACTGCAGGCTGAACAGGCCCAGTGACTTCAGCCGCTCCTCATATGTCTTCCCCTCTAGGCCCTTCACCATCTTTGTCGCCCTCCTCTGGACACTCTCCAACAGTTTAATGTCCTTTTTGTATTGTGGTGCCCAGAATTGCACGCAGTACTTGAGGTGAGGCTGCACTAGTGCAGAGTAGAACAGGACACTCACTTCCCTCAACTGACTAGCAATGCTGTGCTTGATGCACCCCAGGAGACGGTTGGCCCTCCTGGCTGCCAGGGCACACTGCTGGCTCATATTCAACTTGCTGTCAACCACAACCCCCATATCCTTCTTTGCGGGGGTGCTCTCCAGCATCTCGTCACCCAGTCTGTATGCATAGCCAGAGTTGCCCCGTCCCAGGTGCAGGACCCAGCACTTGCTTTTGCTAACCTTCATGTGGTTGGTGATCGTCTAGCTCTCCATTCTGTCCAGATTTCTCTGCAAGGACTTTCCACCCTCATCCGAGTCCACAACTCCCCCAAGTTTGGTGTCATTGCCAAATTTGCTCAAAACACTTTCTAGTCCTACATCCAAATCATTTATAAAAACATTGAAGAGGACTGGCCCTAAAATGGAGCCTTGAGGGACCCCACCATCCACCAGCATGATGTGGCCCCCTTTACCACAACCCTTTGAGCCCTTCCCATCAGCCAATTGCTCACCCATCGTATGATGTTTTTGTTAAGTTGTATGCTGGACATTTTGTCCAGTAGGATCCTATGGGAAACTGTATCAAAAGCTTTGCTGAAGTCCAAAAAGATCACATCAGTTGGTTTCCCTTGATTGACTACATGGGTGATCTTATCATAAAAGGATATCAGATTTGTTAGGCAGGACCTACCCCTCATGAACCCATGTTGACTGGGACCAATGACTGCATTGTCCCCCAGGTGTGCTTCTATAACATCAAGGATAATCTTCTCTATAATTTTACCAGGCACTGACATGAGACTGACAGGTCTGTAACTGCTAGGGTCTTCTTTCTTGCCCTTGTTGAAAATTGGCACAACATTTGCCAGCTTCCAGTCTCCTGGGACCTCTCCAGATTCCCAATATTGTTGAAAAATAATTGAGAGAGGTCCTGCAATGATGTCAGCCAGCTCTTTAAGCAACAAACAAATGAACAAAAAAACACCCAGACTGATGGGTCTGGCATCTCTGACGAGGTATACAGCCCAATAACTAATTTCATGCCAAAATACCTGATTTCATGAACATGCTGATGCTGCTCAATGTTCCTTTCTCCTCCCAGGTCAGGCTCACCACTAAGGAATTTTTACACTCTCCTCTAGGATTCTCAGGTACTTGTTGCAGTCAGTAAGAAAGGCTCTGAATTAATTCTGCTTTTAATATGAGTATCTGCGCAGTGGTGGATCTAGTACATTCCTTGATACTGGGAATAGACCAGGAGAAAACAACTCTGAGAGCAAACTGATGTCCTGAAATAACAACCTCAAATAGGTGACCCATAAACTTTGAAAGTGACTGAGAAGAAATCATTTTGCTAAATGAGCATATGCTAATTACAATTAAATATGTATGTATGTGCATACATGCATGCACACATAATATTTGATTTTTTTTTCTTCAGTATTTCAGCTGTTTGTTTCAAAAAACACAGACTTGGTTAAATAAAGTGGACTTGATAATCTATCTTGCAATTGAAAAATTAGATATCTTAAAACTTAAAAGATAAGTTGCTAATGTGGGCAAGGCTGATAATATGATTAAGTACAAGAACTTAACTGAAGTGGTTCACGTAACATCTTAGAGCTATAAATTGTTAAAAGCAGTGGAGTTTTCTGACAAAACTGTTGTGGAATAATTATAGGATTAAAAAGCTGAAATAAGGTTATTTCAAAACCACTGTAAAGTAATGTGAGCCAGAACTCTCAAAGTCCCTTAATAGGTGTTCTTAACTCAGTGTTAATACTTTATTTAACATAATGTGCTGTGCACTCTTTAAATTGTTAGCTTGGAACAGATGATTTATGTTGCTCTTGAATCCAAACTAGAATTAATGCCCTTATCCGATTTGACTGGATTTGTTAAGCACGTTTGTTCAAGGACTTATATCAGAATGATAACAAAACCAGAAACCTTTTTAATGAACATGGTGTTAATTCAAAGTGCTCTGATTTACAGGTATTAGAGCAACACTCTCTTTCAAGTATTTACTGGGGTGTTAGAAAGTTTGTGCTCCCATTCAGCTCAGACAGCTACTGTACTGCAGTTGCTTTGCTACCAAAATATTAGAAAATGAAAGTTAAGTAGACCCACATCATAGTTCAGTCATTTGTTTTCATTACTTTTATTGGCTAACCTAGGTAAAACTGGATTTTGCCAGTATAAAAGACAGTACAAGAACAGTTATTGATGCAGTTGTCCTTATTTTACCAAAGGATATGCAATTTTATATTCAACTGTACAAAAGATTTTCACTCCACTTAATTTTATTTGAACTACTGGGATAAATGCATGTACTTTCTTTTCTTGTTATTGTCCCTGTGTAGGTTTTGTTGGTAAGGGCAGGAGGAACCACTGTCTGCAGTGCTGCTGCTGGCTGTTAGAGCTGCCCAAAGGAAGTAAAGAATAGGTTCATGAGAAGCTTGTTAGTATTCTCAATTTTTACGAGTAAATCTTTTGTCCAAAATTTTAAGAAAGGCTAAGCTGTTTTATGATCTGACATGTAAGGCAAGAGATGTCTTCATCTAGGCATGGATTTGATATAAATCTTAGTGGAACATCTTTAAAGGGCTATGTAGAGCATATAAGTGATGTCATGTTCACATATATTCTGGAGAAAAAAAAAAAAAAAAAAAAGAAGAAGAAACATGAGCCGATGAAGGCTTCTTGTGCACGTAGTTGAGAGGAAAGTGAAAATGAATGTTCAATCCATGGCAATGTGAGATGACATTTCCTATGGCACTGTTAAATGTAGGGCACATACATAGAAAAATTCAGTGAGAATCATAAGATGGCAACACTGAAATTGTCCTGAGATTAAAAAAAATGTGAAAAAAAATAGTGAATATCTAAGGCTGGTGGGATGAACACTAGCAGAGAACCTGATGTTTCTTTCCAAGCCTTGATAGAGCACTTTGGATTCCCTTGCTCTGCCAGGGAATTCCCTTGCTTCTGCCTGAAAATTCATCAAAATGTGATTTCTGATGATTGCATGGGTCTGTAGCTTACCTCAGTCTCAACAGGCAAAATGTTGGTGAAGTTAGAGAGGCAGTATGCAGTGTATTTGAACCTCCTACGCTTGTTAATTTGACAGATTATCATGGTTTCTGTCTGCATTTGTAATCAGATGTAGTGTTGTGGTTTAACCCAGCAGGCAGCTGAGGCATTCCCTCACTCCCCCACCCCCACTACAATGAGATGGGGGAGAGAATTGGGAAAATAAATAAATAAAATAAAATAAAATAAAATAAAATAAAATAAAATAAAATAAAATAAAATAAAATAAAATAAAATAAAATAAATACTCTGGTTGAGATAAAAGCAGTTTGATAGAATCAAAAAGGAAGGCAAAATAGTAGTAATAATAATAAAGGGTATAGAAAAACAAGTGATGCACAATGCACTTGCTCACGACCTGCTGACTGATGCACAGCCAGTCCCCAAGTAGTGGCAGACCACCCCCTTGCCAAAGTGGCAGACCACCCCCTTGCCAAAGTCTTTCTGTAAAACCTATAGTGTTGTGGACTAAGTTTAGGAACAAGCTATCAAATCATGCCATATATAACTTATATCAAACAGCTCTGAAGCCCTGAAAGGGTCAAGAAACAGGGATTCCATAAAGTCTATTGAGACATTTACTTTTGCTATTGGTTATACATGCAAAAGACACAGATACTCAGGAGATGAGCAGAATGAAAGCCTGAGGAAATAGCATCCATTTCTGAAAATGTTACAATAAGTGACTTTGCCAAAGTTGCTCAGGAAATGAGAGTCAGACTGTATAAATCCAAAGTTTTTAGTCATGCTAGCCCTCCAAAAGCAGCCCTTTCTTTTCTTTCAGATGAAGCTGCTACAAACCACATTTATATTCTAGATGTTGTCCAAAAGAGAGGAGAAATATTTTCAAATTTTCTTTCTGTTGCATCATCTGTTTAATACTTGCTGTGTTGTTGCACATAATGCCAGGATGTAAAATGATTCAGGAAATAATGTCTTCAGTCATGATGTGGGAAAACAGTGAAGCAGTTGGAGAGTAATTTCTCACACCATTCTGCCATGGCAATTCTTTCTGCTATGATTTAAGAAACTATAGGCAATGGAAAAGGTTCCCTTTGAAAGTGTTTTAAATGTCAAATATAAGATTCATTTCTATACTACTTTAATCCAAATGCCAGAGTTCTGAGCAAAGCTATCAATCTGACCAGAACATCAGGAGCTTTGCCTATCCAAACAGCTGTCTCTTGAACTGGAAGTTCTGCTAACACCAATGCATTATATCAACATATATTCTAGGAAAAGACAAACTTTATTTAGTTGTGATCGTGTGCTGCGGTATCCTCAGGCTAGTTTACTACAGATATTTGAGAAGGGCTCTTTGATGCAGAGCAGACGCATCATGCCTGGTTGTTATACTACGGAACAATGGGCTGTGAAGCCAAGACTTTCAGAGGAGAAGAAATCCTGGAATTATTCAGGTAGTAGGAGAAAATCAGAAGGGTCAGGGATATTTGTTAGAGAGATGAGAAGCCTACAGCTCATCACTGTCATCATCAGATGGCATCATCAGATATGACCTCTGGAACTGATTCTGTTGATGCTGTTCTTGGAAAGAGAACATCTTTTGTGAAAACCATGCAGTACTCTATATGTGTAGATGGATCAATTACTGAACATTTTCTGTGTTGTTTTTGCAAAGGAAAAGATATGTCCATACTAAAAAATATGCCCTCCTTCAGCTCGAAGTTCGACTATTGTCAGCTAATTCTGTTTCTAATTTCCCTTTTCATGCTTAATCTTTTACCTCCAGGAGAAATTTAAAATTTCCCACTTTTTTTTTTTTTTTTTTTTTTTTTAAGTTCTTTAATTTTGTGATTTTTCTCTTAAAATTTTCAAATGATCTGCCCCATCCTTTACATACAGACATCACGGTATATGACCTACTTGCTTCTTCAGGATATTGTCCTGCCTGTACCATCAAGTTAGCCCAGTTTGGCACTACAGTACACTGAGATCCCCCTCCTCAAGTCATTCAGTGTCCTTTCTTCTGAGCTGCTGTTTCACATTTTGCATAAGGGCTATGCTCTTTGATACAGTTTTTCTCAAAACTGTTCTTGTGAATTTTTGGGTCTCCACAGAATTGTTTTTTGCAAGATAATCCATACTTTTTAAATTTCAATGGAATGGAAACTAGATGACAATTCCATTCTGATCTGTGAGTAGTCCTGGATCTCAACAGCATGAAATGACTTAGCCATAAAAACATGTCTGACATTTACTTCTACTGCAATTTAAAGGCCATCCAACATGAGAGACCATGTTTCCTAACATAAAATAAAATTATCTCATATCATTGGAAAGGCTGCCCAGGCAAGCAGGGATAATTTAATGTTTTTGTTTGATTGATTGATTGTTGGCTTATTTTTTATTTTTTATGTGTATTTTTATTTTTTAAAATCTACCTCACCTTATGATTTACCTAAATCATAGTCAGTAGATTCTGAGCAGTCAGACAGTCTCTTTCCAGGATGGGCTGTTCAATAGTTTTCTATTGTAGGAAGGCAATTATAAGTTGTGGGAACCAAATTTTGATTTGTGGGAACCAAAATTTGCCAAATTAGATTGGCAAAGGGAGAGCAACATCTCCAACCACGTCTCACTTTGCCCGTATGTCTCAAAGCCTTTACGGTGCCTTCTGTTTCTTAGTACCATCTTCTAATGTGAATGTCCAGGTGTGATTGTTCATACAAATGTTGCCAGATAACATTTCTTGTGGCTGTATTTGTTAGAACAGACCATTTGAAGCAGGCATTGACATTTATTTTAGAAGTGACTACTCAGTCAACAAAGACTTTACATGCATCATCCCACCTCCAGCTACCACTACTAGTCTAGTGGTAATGAATGTTTGGGAGTGTGAGCATTCTTATTTCCACATAGGCCAATTTGTTTCAGGTAAGCCAAGCTGTTTAGGTACTGGTTAATCTAAACTGAGGTGACTCAATCAGACTGAAATTACATTGACCATATGTGGATTTTTCCTTAATTAAAGCATTTTAAAACCCAAACTAGTGAAGACAAATTTAGTAGCTTTTAAAAATAGGGTCTACAGAGACTTCCATCCAAATAGCAGGATGTCTTTTTGCAGAAGACAAAAGAACGTTCTTATAAAGGAACAGATATACTTTGTATTAACCTGTGGAGATAAAGTGAAAGAACCTGTGCTTTCCTGGAAATAAACTAAGCATGTACTATGCATGCCATAAAAAAAAGTGTTCATACTGTTGAACAACTAATTCCATAGGTATTTGCTTTTTTTTTTTTTTTTTCTAGTGAAGTCCAATAATAATAATAATAAAATAATTAAAGTTTCCCATCATCTACAGACTTCTTTTAATAACCAAAAGAAATGCTCATACAAAAGTTCTATGTAGGCATGGTTAAAAGGAAGGGAAGAATCAGAATATTGCTCAAGCTGTTTGAAGTTCTTTCAACCCCAGTAAAATTCAAAGAGCCAATCACTGAATTTTCTGCAGCAGTTTTTCTTCATGGGAAATGTGTCATCCTTGAAAATTAAGATGTGAAATACTGGTCCTGTAAAATAACCTTGAACACTTCTGATGAATACAGGAAGGTTAAATATTCATCCTAGATTTATATTATAATGTATCCAGTACACAATTAAAGATTAGGCATTTGTTCTTAATTTTTGCTGATTAAGGTAGAGCACTTGGTTTTGGAAGAAAGTATAATCAAGAGACTGACTTTTATGTGGGTTTTGGAGTAGGGAGAGGAGAGCTGGTTTTTTTTTTTTTGTTGTCTTTTTTATTTTTTGAAGCAGAGTTAACAAAAGTGTATAGACAGCTTACAGAAAGATCACCATTTATATTATTTTAGTGCTGAGCATGTTCCTTGTAGGTATATTTAACCCAATATGATACAAAAATCCAGCAATGCAAAGAATGTCACTGTTAAATAAGTACAATAGTACATTTGTGCTGTTTTGAGATATTTCTGTCTTTGCTACCTACTGTGAAAAGTTTTTTTTTCCTATTTTTTTTTCCCTCCTCCCTTTAAATAGGGAGTTGTGTAACACAAATACTGAGTGTACTCCACTGCTGGCAAATGTGCTCTGTATGACTAAATGTTCCATTCTTGTGGTCAACAGCTATTAAGTCTTGAAACATGTGAACTCGGGCAAGGCACACAAGTTTAATTTTTTCTTTTTGTTGCTTTGTTTTAATGTGTAGTTTAAATGCAACGTGGTATCTAGAGAGCCAGCACATTCTCTGGGAAATCCATTCAAATAGTAAGCATGGCCATGTCTAAAATGGGATTTTTCTGGAAAAAGATGATCCTATTCATGCTGTTGCAGATGAAAAGAAACAATCGGAAATATTTGGGTTCTTTAACAGAAAAAAAAAAAAAAAAGTTATGTGAGTGATAAAGGGCCCTAACTTTTTGCTTTTACTTGCATAAATAGTTTCTTTAACTCGGTGATTATACTATGTCTAAATGGGTTGCTTGGGGGGGGGGGGGGTAAGGTGTCAAATGGTCCTATAGAAAACAGTGTAATCTTTGTTAACGACAGGAGTCCAAATTTCCTTTGTAACCGACAGGCTAATCAGTTGCAATTAAGAGGCAAAGTAGCAAACTAATAAAGTACACTTGTCACCAGTTGTCATTTTAGTGATCAATTCACACCTCCATGACAATAACATCGACCTTCAAGTGCTCTAATGACCCTGAATCCCTAAAGTGACAGGAGGATTAGGACAAAGATAATGTGCTGGAATGGTGCTAATGAAGTGGTGGGGTTATAAAATGAGCTTCATCCCTGATAAACAGTAAAAGGGAGTGTTGAGTCCCACACGAGCAATGAGGTTCATGTAAGTAAAGTCGCATTGACTTCCACATCCAGTCAGGATCAGGACCTTAGTTTAATTAATTAGAGATTTTCATTTCTTAGTTAAATCAGAAACGTGTAACTGTGGCAACTCTGCTTCCTAAAAGCAGCAGATATTTCTTAGGTAGTTTATTCTACTTTGCTGTTTCCTAACTTCTCTCTGTAAGTTTTACTTTACCAGCATTGATTGCTTGTATCATTTTAACTTTGTACAATAATTTTTAGAGAGATTTATTTTGAATAGAATGTACATAACTGTTTTCCTTTGCACTGATTTTTTTTTTTAATGAGAAATTGAGTATGTAATTAAAATATAATGTTGGACACATTTAATATCAAAAGTGTCATCTTGTTCAGCATTACAAGTATAAATACATTTATTGATTGATACTTTATGATAGTAGCATTTTGAGACACAGAAATTATATTCTCTATCTGTTAAATGTGTCCAGTGTGTTTACCATATAAGCACAACAATCCTGGAACTTCTATCTCATGTTGAACTCTCTTGTGTCATATCCATAACCAAATCAAAGTAATGTATCAATATTAAAAAGGGGAAGAGTATAACAAGACAATGGTATTTTAAGCCCCGGTCTTCATTAGATGAAACTCTGCTGCTTCACTGTAGCTAATTAACTTGTATATTGAAAACACTTTAGAATGATTTGATACAGGGAGATGTGGGAATACGCCGTGCTGGGATTAGCACATTTATATTGCTTTAGCTGTGTCCCTGCTGCTTGGGTGCTGGGGGAGGTAACCATTTACAAATTTAGCTGTATTAGTATAAATTAGTGGTATAAATTCTATTGATATCAATTTCAACAAAATCTGCTTTATTTCAGTGGGAGATGTACAGATAGATAATTTGCTGCTGTGCACAAGAGTATTGGAGTCTGGCCTAAAAGATCAGCTTTGAGAATGTTTGTGTTTTTGTTATTCTGTGATTTTTGAGAAGAGGAAAAAGTAGAGCTTTCAAAATACTGATATAAAAAAGTTGGATTTTGAAATTAAATATTGTGCCTTTTGATCACTCAAAACAAAACTTTTAAACACATTTGTGTTATCCTCTGCTCCCCTAAGATTTTGACTTTCCTGTCTTCTCTTCCAGCTTTACAGGAAAGTAGCTAGGTGAGCTTGCTCTACAGTGTTTTTTTTTTTTTTTTTTTTTTTTTTTTTTTTTTTTTGTTTTGTTTTGTTTTTGTTTTCTTTCCTCTTGTCCTACATTAAACAATACAGTACTATTACTAAGTCTGTAAAATGTTGCATGTGCACTAGTTAATTAACTCTTCATGGAAAGCTTAGCTTTCTGTGGAAAATTGGCTCTCAAGACCATGAAAGACTGCTCAAAACATTTTTTTCCTATTCTAGAGTAAAAATGAAAGAAATCTGTAGTACATAGCACAGGTATGAACTTCCAAACTCTGAATTCAAGCCAAAGAATGTCTCAGGCATTTCTAGGAGAAAAGCCACGAGTGACATGTTTCAGCATCAGTCTGCAGAGTGGGATGAGCCTGAACTAGGAATGAATGGTGCTTTCTAGCTTGTCATTAAATCAGTTTTTTTTTTTTTTTTTTTTTAAATTAACTGAATTACATTGTAATGCATTTAAGGTTATTCTTAAAAATAAAAATGAACAAGGCATTTATGTTCTAGGTCTTAACCTTGGCTTGTAATACTCATTTTGAGGAAACTGTTCTGAGTGTCATTTCTCTACACCTCTAGAGAGAAATGGAGACACCACAAGATTCATTTTGCACAAGATACAAAGAGTTTTTGAAGAGAATTGACTTTTTATCACTGCCACCCAGGGTTGGTAGAGATTTGATGGTTTAGTCTAGCAGCAGGTGGCACTATCCCTGTGCCAGTTCTGTTGCACAGGTCAACACACAGAAGATGCAAATCCCAAACCACAACTGTTTACTTGGGATATTTTGCCTTTGGTTTATTTATATAAATTTGGGATCAGATCCTGTCGCTTCTGTAAGGCTGTTGAGTTCAATATATCCCAAATGTGAGAGGAACAGCAAGTAAAGATGTTTATGCAATAGCAATCTTTATTGCAGGAATATAGTCTGAATATTTAATATTTCATAGCCATGTGAATGCATTTTAGCTTTCTGTGATTTTATTTTACAGACCAGGTTTTGAGCTTTCTTTACGGCTGCAGTACATTGGGGGTAAAGACACTTATTTTGCTTTGACATAGCGCAGTGAAACATTTTTGAAACAATGCATGCAGTCAGTCTTTTATTTATGATTTTATTTGTGCTCAACAGATTGCCCATTTTAAATGGGAGGGCATGAACACTGCCTTCTCAGTCACCTCGCCGTTAAGTTGAAGCATAGCAAATGGCTAATGTATGCATATATGTGGGGACTGTTTTAACCCACATTTCACACCACCACAATAGATTCATTGGTTTTGGGGGACAAAACAAAACTAACAGCTCTTGCCCAGCTGCAGCAGGCAAGAGCTAGAACATATGCCGGTATCAAAGAGGGGGTAGGGCAGGAGACCCCTACCCAAAATGATGGAACAAAGGGAGCCCAATTGTCTTGGCAAGGCATGGGGTGACTTAAAGGCTCTATTGTATGAAATATGAATGGGTTGGCTTTGTGAATCACAGTGTGAGGGACTCCTCTGTGCTGCCTATTAGCTACTTGATTAACCAGATTACATGGGGAAATGGCTAAGGTAAATAAAGAGAGCCTTCTGCTGCTTCCTCCCCAAGGCCAAGTGCAGGGTGTCCACAGCCTTCCGTGTAAGGAGGAACTGAAAGGAAGGGGGTGGAGAGGACCAGGAGCTAAGCTGCAAACACTGTGATCAACAATACCAAAGATTGCAAGGGTAACAATGTGAACACATCTTTCTGGTCAACTTACACTTCCGCATTGTTCCCTGTTGCCACGCAATGTGGAAGTAAATTGTTTGGTCTTGTGTCCTCTCTGTTTTCTCTCTGTCTTCCCAGATTAAGGGAGACCCACTGAGTCATGATCACAAAGAATGCTGCAGGTGCAGTGGGTGTCCTGCCGCCTTCTCTTCCTTCTGTAACCTTCCTAAAGATGGTTCAGCTCTCCACTCCTTCCCTACCATGCAGCGCTTATGGCACTGGGGTAAAACTGTGAAAAGAGCCATCTTGGCAGCTCAACAGAGCAAGGAGAGCTTACTTCAATCAGAGCTATTTTGTGATGGAGGAGTCTTATGGTACATACAATCAGCTGTGATTCAAAATAAACATACATTTACATTATGGAAGATCAGGCTAGAGCAACTGCACTTTCAGCTGCCTCAGAGTGTTCAGTCTTCAAAACATCTGTTTGAGATGCTTAGAAAACCAGTGGCGAACTGAGATGGTGTGCTGACACTGTCCATGTCTCTGGTTCTGTGTGATGATTTCGAAAGAAGCTATATCAGAAATGATCAGCAGTGTGTGTTCACAGCATGGAATGTATAATGCAAAATATATTTGTATGATACATTATAGATTTAAATAAAAAAGAAAAAAAAATGTCTCAAAGAAGCTGTATAATATCTTAGCTTTTCAGAAGAAAAGGCCACTAATATTTGTAGGTCTTGTAGCATTCTTTAGAGCACCAACCTCAGTCTCTTTTATCCTGTGGAGGGTTAAATTGGAGGTACTGTATGACTGACTCATTGCAATGGAGCTGTCAGTGCCTAAATTGGGATGCAGCATCCTTGCAGGGAGGAGCCCTTATGCCAGGAGCTCTTTGACGCAAGCAGTGTGCTCAGCTACAGGGCACTTGAAGCAGGTGGACTCCCAAAGGAAACCACAGGTCCCTTAGTGTTTTTAGGGAGATTCTGGTACCTAAACTTGGAGATGCTCAAAAAGCATTAAGTGGGTTAAACTGAGACCTGGTTCTCACTGGAATAGAAGAGAATTTAAAGACAGTAACTGGAATCATAGTATTGAAATAAGGGGAAAGGGGCAGCCTGATTTTAGTGAATTTCTTTCTTTTTAGTTTCAGGTGACCTAGTAAAAAACTCAGCACAAGTTTATGAATAGTTTGCCTCGGCCCAAATTTTCATTCTTTCCTAAATAAAATATTCAGCCCAAGACTAATTTGGGCTACTACATTGAGATTACTAGTTAATGGCAAAACAGGTTAAGAAACAGACTGGCTAATAATAATAATGCTAAACTCTTCAGTACTCTACGGATGAATAGTCATAAATGTTCAAATAGTGCTCTACTTAGGAAAATGTTCACAAATCTTAAGTTTTCCTGCATGTTTCACAGAGAAAGTGGTGTAGTTTTCACTTTTGCTTTGATACACATTTGGTATCAACTCTGGTAATGCAGTCTAGGTGTAACAAACAAAATCTGTGTTCAGTCTCATTGCTACAGAAAGCTGTCAAAGTGGGAATAAAAAACAACACAACACCACCAAAGTGAAAAGGCAGAACTTTTTAGAAGAATTAAGTGGACGTTTCATTGTGTTTAGCAGTTCTTCTTTCAGATCTTTACACACCTAGATGTTTGGTAAAGCCCCCAAAATACAATTGTGCAATGCTCATTTCTTAATTACCATGTGGAGTGTTTATCGCAGTTTTCCTAAAGTTTCTGGTGAAAATCAGCTCTTTGCTCCTTGTTCTTTCTTTCCTGGGAGTGTTGATATCAGTGTCCTGACCAGTTTGGGTATTTATATTATTTTTTGTAATCTAAACTACTCAGAATTTTCATTTCTTGCCCTAATCTGCTGTGCATTGTCATTTTGCTTAGTTTTATGGTAACCATTTCACCCACAGATGGATGGATGCTTGCCTATCCTGAGGCAGTCTCCTGAGTCTGTCTGTGTATACGTTTTGAATAGCAGGTGTGACCTCTTATTAAGCTTGTGGTTTTTAATACAATATTTGATTACTTTTTTGACTTGCAAACATGTTGATTTTACTGAATTTTATTGAATGATTCTGTTGAAGTGGAATGAATGAACCCTGATTTATAGTCATTCTTTATTTGAGTGCAGGGTTTGATTTTTTTTTTTTTTTTTTTTTTTTTCCCCTGCATAGCCATCTTCATTTGCAACATAAGGATGTCTAGAGCTTTGTGTATGGGCACTCTATTTGTTTTTTCCTAACTAAATCAAAATATCTTGTTGGAATAGAATATTCTGTATAATCTATATCTTGTCTACAAATGGTGTACTCTTACTGCATCCTCAAGTTTCTGTTAGCTTGTATATAGAGAAATTTCCCATGCCCTTCTTGTTTAAAGTACTATTTCTGTGATTATCAGAACAGATGTAACGGTATTGATAAAAGCTCAATTCTTATCCTTTGTTACCTTTAAATCTGATTCTCTACAGCATTGTTTTGAGTGGCTGTTGTGCTTGCATGCTCAGAAGAAATGTCTGTTGAGCCATCCATACGTATGTAGTCTGCCAATTAAAAGGAGAGTAGCTTCCTAGGTTCTTTCCACTGTTCTGCTTGTTGTTAAACAGATGTAGTGGAAGAGTATATTGGTTCCACTGTGAGAAGGAAGGGTTAATTGATCTGATAGTGAAGTGATAGGTTTTTGCTGAGAGGAATTTTTTCCAGTGGGGAAGGAACAAATTGACTTATTGGTTAATTGAAGGAGAGAATTGACTGGGAGAAGCAGTGAGAATTTGATGAATGTTAACTGCAGGAAAGAAGGGCCTTTCAAATATATGGGCAAATACTTATTTCTTTCCTCATTTGTCTGTCTCAATGTGAAATGGAGATGTGTGGCTTTATTTTGACTCCTTTTGGCATGGTCTATTTCCTTTATTTCCTTGGACTTGTGCAAGATGGGCAGCCCTGGCTTTGTGTGAAACATTTTCTCTTCAGAAGTATGACTGGAAACATTCCCACGTTTAAGTCTGCAAAAGTTTTTTTTTTTTTTTTTTTTTTTTTTTTTTTTTTTTTTTTCCCAAAGCCGGTTTTTGCACTTCAGTTTGCTGAGCCTGCCAGTAAATGTTCTTTGTCATTAACTGCAATTGCCTAATCCAGGATTGCAATGCAAGTTAGGTATCTAACTCCAACTAAAATCAATATGAATTAATACTTTTTCCTCTAAAAAAATCTTCCAAACTTTACTAGGTAATTCTCTGTATTGCTAGGACCAGAATTGCCTCCACAGATGTTGTCACTGCCCCACAAACCTTTGAAGAAAGGACCTTGTTTTGTTCTGCATCCTACAGTACCTGGTGCCATAGCCTTCTCGTTTCTGGCTAGGGCCTTGAAGAGCTACATTAATGAAAAAAATAAAATAAAATAAAAAATAAAACAATAATTGTAATACCAAAAACAGTAACACCAGTAGTAATAAACAGTTGCATATTGGTGCCACACAACTATTAATTACTTCAATGTTTAATTTAATTTCTAATTAATTTAGAATTAATTTCCCAATTTCTGTCTGAATGCAGTTGTCATAAACTTCCTGTAAGAGACCAGTAAGAGACCAGAAGTGTTTTAATTTCCATTTTGTGGAAATGGAATAAAAAGGCTCAAAACACTGTCATCTGAGTACTCTAACTCCTAGAGTGACCTCATGGAAGTTTGTCTTCTTCTTGGGAAAACCGTGTTTGTAACGGGGTTAGGGAAGGAGCCTATTTGGGGAATTTTCCATGTTGTGGGACAGCAGACAACAAAGTCCCCAGGGGTCAGAGCAGTTACTGGAGTTCAGTATTGTAATGTTACAATAATTTCCCTCTTGTGTTGACATTACCCTAGGGATTGGGGGAAAACTGAATGTTGCAGACCACTCTGACTTGTGAGGAAGCTGTATTTGATGATAAGAAAAAAGTTTTCAAAAAAATTGGTATGTAAGAAAGAATTCTTGGGTGTGGGTGGGAGGTAGCCTTATTTTAAAATGCACTATGTTCAAAAAACAGGAGCAGCTTTGCTCCAGGTTGCTTATCCCAGGCAACGAGTTACACCTCCACGCAATTGAGGCAATACCAGAGGGAAGTGATTGGGGAAAGGTATTAAGGGAAATTTGTACAGCTGGAAAAGATCTTTAAATTTGAATTCTTAATGGGAAACTTATGAACACACCAGAGCTGAGCAAATATTTCATACTTTATATGACAATACTACCAATAGCAGTGAGCTGCTGCAATTCACGATCTGGCTAGCGCAGTTTGGCTGATAGAGCAGGAGAGGTGTCACTGTCATATGATGATAGCCTTTGCTCTCTCCTGGACTGCCTGGGATTTCACCTTGGACTGAGCCAGTCTATCGTTCTGCTAAGGGAAAAATAAGTGGGTTTCTCCATAAAACAAGCGAGTGTGATTGAAGGATGTTTTGCTCCCCTTTCCTCCCTAATAATTTACAAGTTCTCCCTTGCAGGAAGTGGAACCTGAGAAAGTTTCTTCCAAAATGAAAAGCTCACTCACAGATTGACTGTTAAAAGTGCACTGTGTGTTTGTCAGGGATGCTCTAAGTGGTACTAAAGCTGACAGAATATAAGCAGGAGCTGACAGCTTCACTCCAGTTACAGCTGATTAAAGGCTGCAGGGGCCTGGGGGCCCCATCTCTAAAAGAGGACCACTGGAAATTCACCAGAGCTCTTGCAGCCTGTGTGTTTTACATTGTCTGGCACAGAGTACTCTAGGTATCACACTCAATAATCAACTTCTGCCTCCAATTCTGGAGTGTTTGATAACAGAAACAGACAAGAAGTTAAACATGCAAATGAGAATTGCATTACGTTATGTATGTACATTGCATTGTGTATGACAAGCAGCAGTGTAAGATGTAAGCACTGCAAATGTTGGGCCTCAGTGTAAAGTTTAGAGCTGTTTGTGGCTCAAAGCTTGTGGTTGGGTCCTCTACCAGCCTCCTCCTCATTTTCATATAATTTATTTATACCATAATAATCCTTTCATGCTGTTCTATGAAGGCAGCTGAGTGCTGGAAGCCTGTCACAGTCACCCCGCTTGCCACTCCTGCTCCGCTCCCATTGTGGCTGGGCTGTGTGACTGCCTGGAAGGAGTTGAACCCTTATCACATCTGCACCCAAGCCGTGGTAGGATGCTTGTTTGGGAGCGCTGCCTTCATTAGATGGCTGAGCACATAGGTTGAACCTTTGTGGATGGAGCATGCTGGCTGCTCAGTTTGGGGACTCTTATCTATAGTTATGTAGCCAAGGCACTCAAGCCTAGCTAGTGATCCAGTCTTCCTCAGTTCTGAAAACCTAACCAGAATCATTAAAAAAAATCTGACTACCAAAAAGTGCTTAGTGCTGTCTGGAAAGAAGAGAGAAATCACATCTGCTGTTCCGATTGTTCTTGTTTGTAACTTCCAAAAAGCTAACAAGCATACTTTTCTCATGCATGGTGCATGCACCTTTTACCTACACCTATGCTGAACCAACTCCTCTTTGAGAACATTTCGTTCTCTCAGTTCTGTCCCAGGTCAGTTTTACATAATGGGTATTTTTTTGTTCCTTCACTAATGCCTAGAGAACATCACATCACAATATACCCTCCCAAATATTGGATAATGAAATATGACACTGTAACAGGTGGGTTATTTTGTTGTTGTTGTTTAGTTTGTTCTGTTTTACTGAAACAATTAGAGATTTTTCTTTGCATTATTTCTACCAGGAGCAGTCTGTTAAGCAAAACAGAAAAGCAAAGACAACCATAAAAAGCAAAACAACCATATTTCCCCCTTCTGCCCTAAATCTCAGTCTTACTTTATTATCACCAGAGGCTGGATTCTCAAAACTGCTGATTTAAAAAAAAAAAAAAAAAAAAAAACCACAAACATGCAATCTTTAGAATACTTTTGCAGAGTGCTTTTTTTAAATACATGAAAATAAATCAAAGCTTGTGGCTTTAAAAATCAGAACTGCAAGCACAATATACATGTATAGTAGGTCAAGTAATAGATTTTCTTTATTACATTAATCTATTAATATATTTTTAGAAATGTTAAATATTTAAAGCTCCAGACTGAGAGCTATTATTAGGGTGATTTCTTTGCTTAAGTTGAGTTTAGGTAATGGTTTTGATCTCCATTTTCATTCACATAACTGGAAATTAGTTTTTCAAATGTGGATAGCTGTTGAGAGGAAGATGTGGCTCAACAAAAGAAACTCAAAAAGCAGATCATTCCTTATCCCTCAGTGACGGGAAATTGTAATTAGTTTAGGCAAATTGTTTAACGACATAGTAGTAGTATATCACCAGAGCGTTTTCATACTCTGAGCCCTCTTGTTGTTTTCTAAAAGGCAGCCAGTAAGACCTAAGGACTTTTAAAGTGCGTCACTCAAGGTTTGCTGATTTCCTCTAAGTGAGCAACAAGAACTCTGTATATTTCAGTAGATATGTATGTATGCATCTGCATATATGTCTCTATATATACATATATAGCCATTTATTTAAGTGTATATGTAACTGTATATATATATATAAGTTCATATGTATATAAATTGTAGGCCAGGAAAAGAAACATATATACAATCTTTATTTGTCCTCTTCTCCAGACTTCCTTGGGTCTACCTTTATATTTATTTGTTTTAAATCTTTTGGGTGGGCTTAATTAAAGCTCTGCTGGAGCTATTAAATTCTGCCTCAGATGGTATTTCAAACTTATTTTAAGATAATACAGAATGTAATAACAATAATAGGAGAATATAATTGCCATTACTGAATGAGTTTATCTTTTTTTTTTTTTTTTTTAAACATAAAATAGCACATATAAATTAGAATCCATGTGTAAAAAATGTACATGCCTCAGAAAAGATGCACCGATCTTTTGACTTGGATTTGGACTAGAGGAAAAAAAAAGAGGAAAAAGAGGAGGAAGTGAGTTTATGTGAGAGACTGGAACAGAGAGAGCTCAGGAAAAGCAAACATGCTTTGCAAAAGTAGTTCAGTTTGCATCATTTATTTCAAATATATATCCTCTCTGGTGTGTGAGTGCTCCCTCACTTGCTCCTCCCTTCTCTTCCTCCACCTCCCCCAGTCACTTTTCTTGTAAAAATAGGAATTCCAGTGCTGCTTGCATTCCAATATGCTAGTTCAAACACGGTGCTTTGCAGTAACTCAGCACCTGTGTACTTGACTACTTACTGCTGATGAGCCTTGCTTGCTGGTAATCTAGATTTATGGTAAGTCTACCCTTTTCCTTCATCTACAAGGTCCAGGGACGTTCAGATAGCCAATCTGCCCTTAAATATGTCTCTGAGGAAATGGTGCTAATTAGTATTGGAATTTACAGCCTTCCATTTTATTGACTTGTCCTACTTTCTCCGATAATTAACTAATGAGTAAAGTAATGAGCTATGTTAGTCAGTCATGATGTTCAATTAAACAGCAAATCAATTATTGAAAATAGTTTTGGACAGCTCTTGTACTGTCATAAGGTAGGAGTGTGGATGTATGTGCATGCATGTCTCCACTGCATGCCCTAGATGTGGCAGCATCTATCTCCAGAGGGTACCTCACTGCAGGGAAGAAGGGGGCTGCATGGCCACAGCCAAAGCAGAGCACTGTCCCCTCTTTCCCACTTTGGCTGCCCTCTGCTCAGCTCCGCTAAACTACACCATGATGTAGGAGATTCCCAAAGTGAGCTGCTTTGGATGGGGTGGAGGTTCCAAATGCTTGAGAAATATGAGATGGCTATAAAACAGTGAGCACTTTTTGTAATGCTGAAGACAGCAAAGAGATGGTATGAGGTACATGTACTCATTCACTGCTCTGATCCCTCTGCCTCTTTTCTTGGTACATGCAACACTTTCCACTGGGAAGGCATGATCGACCCAGAGCTGGCAACAGAGCAGAAGGGACCAATGCACAGATACGAGTCTTCAAAATCCTGCCTCTCTCTTGGTTACAACTGTACTTAGGAGGGACAGAGGGGATGGCAGAGAATTCAGAATGTTTCCCCAGAGGGCTTTCCATACCACCCTGAGCAGCAGTTGCCCACTGAAAGGGGTTCTCAGGATCACTGTGTCACAAATCTCCTGCACCATGCCCACCAAACTTGGGAGCACCACTGCACATTGACTCTTGTGTTGTGTTTTGCCATGGTGAAACAGTGACTCAGGGCTTGACTTCAATCCTTACAACGCAGGTGGTGTCTTTTTCAATGGGCCAGCCACAGATCTTTTTGAGAAATAGGCAGTTATAATCTCCCTGATGTATGTAGAGTTGAGGCTATGAAACATGAGGGGCATACAGAGGGCTGTAATTTGCATCATCATTTAGTAACTTGTCAACTCTCCAGTGTTACTTATCCTTTCATTTGACCTTCATACCCTTCCTGTTTCCGTCAGGTCCTTTCCTTCCCAATTTCTGCTGCATCAGCTGATTGGTGCTGTTGGCCCAGCTCCCAGCAGCTCTAGGTGCTCTCATGTTCACCTTCCAGGTGACACCCAGTGTTGCACTTACTGTTACGTTTAGTTCTTCTTCTGTTGTTTTGTACTTTAGCATTATTTCCACATAGAGCAGGCAAACATGCCCTAAAAATTCAGCAGTCCAGGAAAAACGTTTACATTCCTACACTTTACCAATACAAATTAGTTTTGATTCAGCAGCAGAATTTCTTTGCAGATGGCAGTGATACCACGTTGAGCAATGTGATGATTTAAAGAAAGCAATAAAAAAATAAAAGTTCATACTGGAAAAATTAGGTTGGCCTTAAAATTTTAACCTAATACTGTCAGATATGGTAAATGAAAAATAACACTCCTAAAGCCTTGCCATGCTCTCTTGCAGTTTTGTTTGCATAGCAAGGTGGCACAAATAGTGCCTTGCCATTGTTGTTGGCACTGTAGGCAAAAAGATTTGCCCTATAACTATTCATTATTAATAATAGTCATCGCACAACCTTTTTTTTTTTTTTTTTTTCCCAAAGGTAGTGAGCATGCATTAAGTTACCCCACCTATCCCAAACTGAGAAGGAAAAGCAGGCCAGTGAGCAAGGTGCTTGAATATGGAGACAGCAGACTGAGTGTTGGCTGTAGCCATCCATTTGAATTGAGATTCATTAGAGAAACAACAAGCCAAAACAAATCAAACACAGTTCAAGAAAAGCAACATAAAGTTTTCATTTCCAAACAGTTTTAATTCACTGTTTGTGCTCTTTACTGAGATTATGCAAGGAACACAAACATTCCCATATGAATTAAATTACAATTTACATATGAATTACATTAGAAATATGAGCTACACTAAAGAGATAATTAGCGCTGTCCTGGGTTATGTGTGCGCAAACAAAATTAAATAAGAACAATTTCAAAGCCAAATTTTGCTTTGCCTTTTCAACTAAGCTGGTTTAATCAGTGATAATGACTGAAATAAATCCACTCCATATAAAACAATGCACAACATATCAGACTGTGTGAAATGCCATTACTAAGTCCCGTGCCTTGGTAAATCATGCAGTCAAGCAGGAGTACGATGTCACAGACACTATGCTACAGAAAATGTGCCACTGCTGGGTGCCAAATGCTGAAGGTGATGGTCCCTGAGGCTTGCAAGAAAGCAGCGTCTACAACAGGCCAGTGTTGCCGCTCTGCAGATAGTGATGGGGGCGGCCACAAGGGTGTGTACCAGGGATTTTTTTAATCTTTACATAGGAATGAGAAAGGTCAGCCCTAGGAAAATACCAGTGCTAGCACAGTGCAATGGGAGGGAGGGGAGCGGGAGAAGCAGAGATGTTGGGAGAGGAGCAAGTGAGAAAGAAAAAAATACCCAGCAGAAGACTACCTGCACAGCAGTGCCTTAGCCCCTAAATAGAGCTATGGTTTATGACTACCTTGCCTAATGAGCTAAACTCTGGTGACCATAAAACTGAAATATAATTATGACATTAAGGATGCCTATATTTGAACTTAATTATTAATTAATTTAATGAGAGAATAGGAGGTTGTAAAACTGCTAATTAAACGGCTCTGTAAAACTGCAGACGGCAGAGGATTTACCAAATGATGAATCCCACAACAGTATTTGGGCTATATCAATATTCTATTAATATACAGTATGCCAGAGGTACTGGCTAGTACGCTACTCACAGTTAAGCCGATGTGACAGGCATACAGAGTGAAAGAAAATGAAGTACATAAAATTCCAGATGACAGCAGCCTTGAAGACGATCTCTGCCCCCGCCTCTGTGGCAGCTTCTGAAATCAGTTAAACGAACTCAGAAATGCAGGATAAAAATCAATCTTACCATTGCAAATGTGAGTGAATTGGCTCGAAGCAAAAGACCCACCTAAGGTCTTAGGCACTGGGGTGTTGTGCTGCTCGCTCTCTGCTTGCATGCAGGAATGGTCAGAGCTAATCTGGACTTAAGTGCCACGAAGCGGGAGAGATGCAGCCTGAGAGTGTGTGTGGCGTGTGTGCGCCTGCATGTGAAAGAGGAGCTGAGTGAGAACAAAAAATAACTGTCCCTGTGTGATTAGCGAAATGAAGCTCAAGTGAACCTGCAGGAGCTGCATTCAAACCTGCGGGGGACAATTTCAGAGATTCCCACACTGCTCTGTGAGCATGCAATGAATTTTCACTGCAGTGTTCGAATGGCAACGCCAATTGGATGACATTCATTTAAAAATACAGGGAAGTAGTGTAGGAAATTTTTTTCTTTAAACATAGAGCCTGATTCAAGCAATGTCAAAAGAAAACTCATGGGGAGGTCTCACTTTGCATGTGTCTAAATGTCTGTCATGACTTATTACTGGGGGAAAAAAAATTAGGTATCCTTTATAGTTTTGTAGGAAACAATGAAATACCGCTGAACAATGCAACACAAAAACACCAGGTCAAATGTATGAGGTATGTTTCAGTATTTGCAAGAATTCTTAAACTTTTTTTTTTTTTTTTTCAACCTGCTATCTGACATGGCTATCTTACACATTTTATTTTTTCAATGTACTGTTGACAGCACCAAGAGGTGATTTGACAAGAAAGATCAAAGTAGCAATATCAAGAAAATAGGGTGCGAGGAGGAGATGTGCCCCCCACTCTAAGGAGAACATCACAGGTATCACATTAATATCTCCCATTTCTGGAAAATTGATGGAGGCTAAAGATAGGAGTTTTGATCCTGCACCTGAGGGTTTTTTTTTTTTTTTTTTTTTTTTTTTTTTTTTTTTTTTTTTGAGTAGGGAGTAACAGCAGTTTGTTGCCACCTATTATCAGTTTGTTGCCACCTAAATTACCTTTATATCAGTAAACAGAAGCATGTAAGCAATTTCTGAGAAGGTAATCTCTAGAAGTCACTTCTCAGTGACTGGTTTGGGACAAGACTTTAGGAAGTGTCACTTCTTGTTTTGTCTTTTAATATCTATCTTGGGACATATGAACAAGGTAATTTTAAGGAGCTATGTGCTTCACATGATAGTCTGGTTTAGCAGATCTTAGATACTAACACAATTCACAGTCTCTCGATACTCAGAAACCTCACTGGTGAGCTTTGTGTGAGAATCTATAGCTAAAAGAGCTTCTGCTTTAAAAAATCTTGATACCAATTTAGAAAACTACTCTGTCTGGTTTCCATCTTATAATATGTGCAATTAATAAATATGAAAGCTTCTATGCATTTATTATCATTGTTTCATGCCCTGCAGTTTATAGACCCGATTTCTCAAAAAGTGACTCTTACCAGAAATAAAACCAAACAGATTTCTTCTATTGTGAGACCAGCTATCAAGCCTGCCCCACTGACTGAAGGCTTTTGCGAGGTCTGAACTGTGTTTCATTCATACAGGTTTCGATCCCAGCAACACAGACAGTGAGTTAGCAGTTGGAATTGGTGGGTTTCTAGTAAAAAGTAAATGCCAAATGAGTCATCATCACTATGTTGCAAGTTACATATTTAGGCTATTGAAGCAATTGCCTTGTTATGCTCCCCAGAGCAAACATGGGCTGAACTTTATTACTTGTTTATATACTTGTTGTATATGACTTGTGCTCCTTGCCAGAGAAATTATACCTGCAGCACAGCTGCAGGCCAGAAGGGAAAGAAGGGTACAAAACTAGGGGATGTTCTTATCTCCAGACTTCTGAGAAAGAAATATCTTAGAAAGGGAAAATATTGGTGAGAGTTGTTCTCAACCAAAAGCCTATTGATGTTTTTCTGTGATGCTTATTGCCATGCAGTTATGAGGAGGTCCTGGGCAGGACCCTCATTGTAAGGAGTATGAGAGGACCAGCTGACAGCTCTGAACCTGAAGTTCACGGTTGTCTTCACAAAACTGGTCAGTGTAGACCCTGACAGAACATGTTGTTGTCTCCTTCTGCTCCGAGGGCTGCAGAACTGTCATCTGGCTGTGGTTGGAGAATGTGGCAGGCATCTCTCTGGGTACCAGCAGCCATGGTAGCAGTGCCGCTCACAGCCATGTACAAGGGATAACCCCGAAGTGGTCTACACACTGTTACTAGCAACTTGGCCAGCATTTATGTATGTCACAGTTTGGAAACCTCAGGTGTTGTGAATTCCTTGAATGTTATGGGTAAAATCCATCTGTGAGCCAGAGCTAAAGCATGGAGAAGGGGTACCTGCCAGGCTTGATTACCAGGAAAGAGATCCAAAGCAAGAACAGGCATGATCAACTACTACTGGTATTGCAGTCATGTGCCAGGTTCTTGCTGTGATACACATGAAAAGCCTGTACAAACCCCAAACTTTCACTGATTTGATTTAATTCCTAAGGATTTGAAATGTTTGTTTTAACTAGGATTTAAATCATCAAGAAGGTTAACGTGATTTAAGTTAGCTGTTACTTTTGTTTGGATTTGTCCTTTTTTTCTCCCCTTTAGAAAGCTTGACTTTTGCTGGTTGGTAAGCAGTAAAATATGTGGCTTACTTCATAGTAAGCTGCCCACTTCAAGCGTTTGTCACTTATCAGAAAGATGCATTATATCTTTACCCATTTTCTTGCCAGCTTTTTAGTTTAATATAGTTTAGGATCTTTTTTTTTTTTTTTTTTTTTAACTTTTATATAATACTAGAATGTGGTGAGTGTATCTCCTTTTTATTAGGTGAATATAATTTTTATTTTGGTTGTGTTATAATTTATTTCTATAGAACTTGCAACAGCTTTACTAATGTAGGGAAAAACAATTTAAAAATAGTTCTCACTAAGTAAATCTATCTTAAACTTGGTGAGTATACAGAGTGAAAAACTAAATTCACTTGAACAGATATTTTTTCATTTAAAACAAGAATATTAAATAAAAGAAATAGTGTGATGACATACTTAAGCTAACTGTTCCTGTTCATAATATCCATCAAAGCCTTCAAACTGGTAGAGCTCAAACTTTTAAATCTACTATGTACATCAGAGTTGAAAGTCAAAACAAGCTCTTTGAGTTTTTGTTTGTTCTTAGTTTCCGATTGGTTTCTCAGTGTTGACTGAAGTATATATTGAACAGAACTGAGTTCATTGAAACAGAAAATAAAAATCCTGAAAACAAAATTTCTGCACATTGTACAAAAGTACATTGGTGTTCAAACCAACTTTAGTTTATAGTCCTTTACCAGTGATTCCCCAAGACTGGTGTTTTGACTTGTTTTTAAAACCTAGAGTGAAACTAGCAGTGCTTATAATCACGTGGCATTGCAATGCTAAATGATAGAGAAAAGACAAGGCCCGATTGATAAAAACATAAGGTGTTTTTTTGTTTGTTTGTTTGTTTGTTTGTTTTTTCCTTTAGTTTGAAATAGAAGATCTGGAAGTTGAAGTCAGTGAAAATGGAGGATTACTGAATTTACCAAGTGAAAACAGAATTTACATTAGTTTGTGCTATTGCAGTCTTTCTTTAAATCAAAAGAAAAATGAAGAAATGGAACAGAATAAAGCAAATAGGAAATAAAGCAAATAGGAAATGGTTAGATTCAATGTTTCCCTCTCAGGAAAACATACCATTTATTACATTTGGTTTGAAATCTGAAAGCTAAAAGGTGTTCTACCAGATATATGAATTACCAGTATGATAAAAGTTTGAAATTATATCAACAACTCTGTTGTTCCACAAGATGAAAACAGTGAAGCTACATCCACAAGATAACTGAAATGGGATGTGAAGAAATATATGAATATATTAATCAAGTAAACCCGCGTAGCATTAAGATGGTATTTTTGACAGATGGTTTATGATCACATGATATTGGAGGAGGTAAAGTGATCTGATTATTTTTTGTTAGGTTTTGAGATCACAAGTTCTTCTGGTAGGAAGGTATAGGAAACAACCATAGGGTCTAAAATCTGAAGAAAGCTCATTCTTAAATTTTATTTTGCTACTAGATCACACTAGTAGTTAATCTCTCTAGCCAGCTTCCTTCACTGTTTATTTATGAACAGTCTGTGAACTTTTCCATACCTTAATTAGATAATTATCATAAACTCTCTTCCAAATGCAAGTGTATAGAGGACAGCAAACAGATTTCAGCTGCTTAAGCAAGCTGCCATGACCTCTGGATATTTTGCTGCAGGGAATTACACAGCCTTTCAGATGATGTCACAAGGAAGGTGGAAGCCTGGCATGGTTGAACCCTTTATGCTTGGCATGTGTTTGAGAAATCTAGCTAGATACTTTTCTTTTGTTTCAAATCACTAACCAGACAAGCATCATAAAAAAGAATGAGTCAGTCTTTCTGTTCCCAAACTCCAAATGTATTAATCTTTTCCTTACTCTGTTGGTTTTGATTTATTTGTGGAGGAAAAGGAAGGTAAGAAAGCAGCCTGGTTCAGGTTAGCTGCATTCTCCTGCAAACCTCAAGAACCAAGGTACCTCTGTTTTCTAGCACTTTAAGTCTTGCCCACGAGGAAAGTGAAAGCAGATCAGCCTTTGCTTTAGCATTCAGAAATGGTTGTTCCCACAAAGCCTGGGTGCCAGGCAAACTGCTGCTTTGACAACAGTTTGTCCAACTGAAGGAAGGCATCAGAAATAAAATCACTCTACAGGCAACCTGGGACAAGCATGTAGCTTTTTTTCTTTTTCTTTCTGTGGTTGTTAATTGTGTTCTGCTTGAACACAAAATTTGTTACAACCTCAGTTGGTCAGAAGAGTGTTTAAAAACTGTTCTAAATACAGTTCTCTGTCCTAGATTTCAGCAGGATTATGCATATAGTTAAAGCTATGTGCCTGTTTAAGTACTAGACTCTGTTTATAGGTAAATTTTAGCTTTTAAGACCACCTTTGGATTTTTTTTTCCTTTTGTTTTGTTAAATTAAGTAATTCTTATTTGTTGTATAAAAATCTTCCCTTATATGTTAAAGGCTTACAGAGAAAACCACAGCCATGCTTGACAAATACATTAAAAACCCTAATAAAAAGAAACATCAGAATAAAAATAATACAGAAAGAGGTAAATCTCAGCTATGAAAAAAAAAATATCTATAGCAAAGGTGTCTTACCTACATGCATATAGTTCAGGGCATTGTTTTCTTTTTCTGAAAGAAAAATATTAATATGGAGTTGACATAATTCAAGTAAATATGACATAATTCAAGTAAATATTGCCTAGAAGAAGAACAATTTTATGTGTTTTCAGCAGATCCACTTGAGAAAGTAAAGGTAAAAAGAAGATTAGCAAAGTGTGTCAGAACTGCAAGTGTGAATGCGGAAGAAAAAAAAAAAAAAAGATTTGTGAAGAATTAAAGGAAGGGATTGTACTGTCATTTTCTTCCTCATATGTAGCAATGGCTTGAAGGAGGAAAGCAAGATAGAAGCATGGATGTCTCTTGTGAAAGGCTTCTAATGTCATGAATTGATTCATTTATAGCTTCACATTTGTTGTTACAAGAGAAGCCATAAGAACAGGGAGATAAACCATTCTGCATTCTGGGATAAGGAGAGAAACCTCCAAAGTTCTGAGTTCCTACCATTAACAACAGAAGAGATGCCTCATATATTAAATCAGACTAGAAGGATTAAATAACAATTTGGTCTTTGCATTATGAAAAGTAAAATGCCATCTGCTTTGAGTTTGCTTCCTGTTTACAAATTACTTAATCTGAATGAAGAATAGAATAAAGAGCTATCGCACATTCCCTTGAGCTAATGGAAAGCCCAATTTATGAGGGTCCTCCTCTGTAGGCATGTCAGCAGTATGGCATTTATAAATGGCCATGGATACACTATTGATGTCTCTAAAGATAGCCCTATATATGGACATGCAGTTGGCCATCCCCAAGTTTTTCTGGTGATGTGAACTCCCTTCAAATATATATTTTCTTTTGCTGCATTCTGTCACAGTGATATATATTCTATCAGTGCATCATCAAACGATACTAGGACACATGACAATATCCACCCAACTGGATGACCTCACTGTCACCCAACTTTGATCTAGTTTAATAATTTCTGGTGATTCAGGTGTATAAAGCAATTTCCAGGTAAAGGCTGAAAAAATTGCTGATTGCATAGTTTACGTATGCATTTGGGAATACCAACTGCAGTGAACAACTGGCCAGCATGAGTCCATGTTGCACGAAAAATTTAAAACATACATCAGAAAATACGTTTCCTAAGACTATACTGCCTCTAATTACAAGTTTAAACATTTATTTTTCTCCAAGCTGTCTTGCTAAGGGGCCAAATTTGAAAATGCAACCTACAATTAAAGCATTAAAGGTAATAATATATCAGTCTAGCATCTTTCTCGTATTCAATGAGAAGGAAAGCTACCTGTGCACACATAATGAAGAGACAGAAATATAGTAATTACAGCCATGTTAACATAAATTCTTCTCTGTTAGGACCTATGTACCTGTAACGTCAATAGATGTACATGCACATTTATGACCATATGAATGAGAGCAAAATGTGTCCTATTAAGACAAAGGAGATAACAAGTGAGTAGTATTAGTTTTATATTTGGGTCTATATTATTTAAGCTATCTTCAGGAGTAGTTTGAGAGCAGAAGGACTGAACTGTATTTATACTAATAACATAATAATGTAAAATAAACTTAAACAGGGGTGTAAATTACATTTAACCTGCACAACATGATACAAAAGGGACAGTAGTATAAATGAGAAGTTGTCTCAGAAGCTCTTCCCCTGCAAATTGATTAATATATCAATGCTAGCTGCAATCTAGTTATCCTCTAAACAAAAAAAAGACCTAGTGTTGTAACAGAATGGGAGTTTTTTCTAAGCTGCTTGACTTGAATACAGGGAAAAATAGTACATCTGTATTTCTTCTTCTCTTTATTTTTTATTTCATTTTTTATTTTATTTTAATTTTTCCAGTTGGTCAAATGAGAGGCAGTGGTTTTCTCAACATACCTTCCTTCTCTTTTGTCTCTTTACACCAGCACAGTAACAGGATAAAAGTATCTGTTCCATTTCAAAAATGCAGCAAAGGAAAAGGGAAAATTTTTCAAGTCGTTTTTCCTTCCCTCTCTCTCTGTGCTCTTCAAGCTCTTCTGTATTGCCCCTATTTTTCTGCCCTGCTTATAGGGAGGTTTATTTCTACTACAGAAATACATTTTGGAGGCGGGTGGATCACAGTTGTGTGTTAAATCAAGAACAAAACCAATCTCTCTCCCTCTCCCTTACTCCCCATTTCTTGTCTGTTCTTTTTACTTAAACATAGCTGCTAGGTTAATGATTCATTCTTCTAAAAGGCTGCTGTGCCTACCAGATTATACTGTAAAATCTGTCATTCTGTTTATGTTTAAAATACATGATTAAAGCAGTGGTCATGCTGAGGGAAATGATTCTCACACACAACAAGAAAGGATCAATCCGTGTCTGCTGAATCCAGGCTGTTTTAGTAAAGGCTGCTGTTTTGGTGTGCTGCCAGACCCCAGAGAAATATATATGAGCTTTGAAACTTGGTAGCCATTCTCACATTGAGCACAGCAAGGACCTAAAATAAGGCTTATCACACGTTAATGCACCTTTAGAAGTTACAGCAGCCTAGGTTTCTGTAAATTGCAAGGAAAGCATGAGAAATAAATTATTCAGTCCTAATGGGAAGTGAAAAGTTGAAAAAATTTATTACCAGGTGGCCTGTATGGCACCATTTAAAGTATTTGGAATCACTATGGGATCATACATGTATATAGCCAAATTATCAGTGACACTAATGCCTCTTTATAGTGTCAAGTATTATCATAAAGGAAAATCAGAGGCAATGTCAGTATATTCTTTTCGTTAACACAGTGTGACATTCACCAGATCAAATAGGTTGATACATAAAAACTAGTTGGGTATGTAATGCCAGTCAGATATTAGATTTGAGACTTGCATATACTAGAAAATTTACAAAAATAGCTCATTTGAAATAATTGCTCTGGAGCAGCTCTTTGGACATAAAGCTGTAGGGATATTTCTCAACCATTTTAGAATAGTTATCTCAGTAAATTTCTAAGTATAAACACCCTCATGATGTGTCCTGCCAAATGAAGGTAGTTCTATTCAATTAGCTCTCATTAAGGCAGGCAGAGAGGGGTAAAAGAAGATTCTCATTAAGTAGAAATTTTCATATTTATTAAACAGAAGAGAGAATATACAAATTCAATTTCACATTTACTTTTTACTCACTGAGTGAAGCAGACCTTCTAAAGAAGCCACGATTCTACTCGCTTGAGACTTAGTGTCTGAAAATGTTGCTAGGTGTTTGAGGGACCCATGATGTTGGGGACACTGCAGTTCTAGATGGGGGTTTGAATTATGTCTTTGAATCACAATTATTTCCAAGGAAGGTGGCAGTGGAAGCCTTGTTTTTTTTTGTGTTTTTTTTTTTTTTTTTTTTTTTTCTTCTCAAAATTCCTAGCTCAATTTTTGAAGCAGATAGGAAGTATGCTTAAAATAAAAGGTAATCATTTAAGAGGCAGGGAGTGATAGAACTGAAAAGGCTGCATATGAGATGTCAAATTCTCCATAAAAGCCAGAGATGCTCCTGAAAACCTATCATCTTGTCTAACTGCAGGGTTTCAAGCAGTAGTGTGTTTAAGCACCAAGCAAACACAGTTTAAGAAACCCAGACTTCTACCACTTAGACATGCGATTAGAAAATGCCACTGTTATATTTATAATGCATACACTTTTATTTTAGTCATTGGGGATAACCAGTGCAGTCCTCTGCATTCAAGCTGTTCTCTGTGTTTGCATTGCTGCCCATGACTTTTTACTATTTCAGAATACTCTCTTAGAGGAAAAACTTCATAAATCCTTCTAAAATCCCATGACTAAAGAAATTGCTACATGCATATGGGTTAAAAGCTAGACTGTTTATTATACATATTTAGATCCTAATTGGGCATAGATTACTACCCAGGCCAGACTAAACACTTTTAATTTACCAAACCACTGCTGACTATAAAGAGAAGGTGAAATAAATGTTTAATATATCCTATATCATCTTTCCCAAAATGGTTTCTATTTATCATTCAAGTACCTAATCAATGCAACTACATATAAAATCCACAGATTTTATAGTGCAGTAATAAGTACATGCAAATTATGTTGTCATATAAGCATAAAGACTCAAAAAAGATGTATAATACCTATCAGACTAGTTAGTCATTATCTTAATTTTGAAAGGATTATCCTTATAAAGGCAAGGCCATAATATAATAGGAGTTCTGAAATATGAATAATTAATTCAGAATGCACTCACATTCCCATTTCCCCTTTTCTACTTTTTTTTGTTGTTTTGTTTGTTTGTTTTGTTAATGTTTATGTTTCCCTTTGTAAGCAGCAATATGGTACAGCATCACATCAAATGCACTATGAAAGCTCTGAAGAGCCATCCTAAGTATATTAATCCTCCATAAAAATAAATAAGCTATATGAGAGAGAGCCTTTCTATAAGGCTAGAATGGTAGTACTGGCAGCTGGAGCATGAGGTGCTGAGATTGTGCGTGCCAGCTCTGAGATTCATGCATAAGAAAGCTCTTTGTAGTATTTTTTCTGAGACGGGTTTTGTTGATGGATTTTATGTTATTTAAATTTTTTAATGCTCTTAGTAAAGACTTATCTGTAGTAAGGTTACTGTCTTTATCCCTCTTTCTGTGGGTGTTAAAAATGCCTTCTGAGGCTCGGGTAAAAAATTGGAAAGTCTGAAAGGGATCAGGTCACACAAGAAAGATGTTTCACAGTTGGGACTTTGCAAATAAAAAATAGAAAAAGCAACAAATGTAAGAAGCAAACACCCATCTCTTCCTAACATTACATTTCTTCTGGTGTATTTTCTGAAAGCTGCCCAAGTATAACTATTTATTTTAACTAAAGTAATCAAGATTAATGTCAGCAGTTATGACACACGCTGTTTGCTAAAGAACACATAGAACAATTGCTCAAGGCAAGCTTCATTAAGAAATCAGATAAAATTAGTAAAACTGATTATATTTCAAAACTCAGCAGCGGCAGCAGCTCAAATTGCCATTCAGGAGTCTCCAATTAACACAATTGGTCTTGTTCACAATCAGCTTTGTAATCTCATTAGCCTATTATATTTTAATCATTGGGATAACTGCACAACAAAACTTATTTTATTTTTGCACTTACTGTAGATGGCATAAGTGATCGTGCAACATACTTTTTTGTGTCATGTGTCCATCCCGTCCCCTTTTCCTTCCCAGAGAACAATGCAGACTCCTTGGAACATTAGAAGTTATCCTGGTTAGAGATTATTACCACATACTCCATCAGTGCTAGGGAGTGCTGACAGCAGGCATCTAATTTGACATTAATTGGCAAGGGACTAATTGCATAACTGACATTGCTAGTGATACTTAGTGAGCATGTAAGGTAGGGATGGTGCAAAGTATCAGAAAAGAGAGAGGGGAGAAAGAGAGCAAGCAAACTCCTGCAGACAGCTCTGCAGACACATGCATATAACTCGTTTGCCTCCTTGGTGTGCTGCCTTGTTTCATAAATGTGTTCCAGAGATATTGGCCCTTGTAAAAACACAAAGTCTTTCTGTCCTTTAGGTACTGGCAGTCTGCAAATACCTACAATACCAGTGTTTCATTGATATTGAGTATTGCCTGCTGCAATGAGATTATGTTCTATTGATGGGAACTGGGGTGTAACATAGCCATCTACAGAAAGCAATAGGTTGCCCTATTTTCAAGCTGAAAATGCTATGTATTTTATGAACTGCCTCTATCTTGCACACCAGGGATGTCTCTGTGGCTAAAGCCATAATAGGATTTTCCTAAATGATACAGAAATACAAATATTCTGACTGAGCACTTTTCTGGGCTCGTCTTATTTACCAGCAAGCTTTGATACAGTATTTTGCTTCCATCTTTTAAAGGACATTTTCAATTTCCTATTTCCCTTATGAGTGCTTCCTGTAAAGGTGTCAATAACCACTAATTGCATTCTGCTTGGCCAGTCTGCAAATCAAAACAGCAGAGGCAGCAAGCCAATATGCATTCAAATCCCGTTACTTGGCTGCCTCATTCTCAACTGGAAAGATATGAGAAGGCAAATATTCATACAATTGTACAATGGGAAATTCAGAGTTGTTCCTGTGATCTCCAAAGATACCTATGCAGCTTCTCTTAATTTTGAGACTTTTATTTTTAGTGGGAGTACTGCTACGGATACCTCAATGCTGTTTCTTTTATTTTCAGTCCAGTAAGTTGCGTGTCTTAGACCAAAGCAAATGTAAAAGGAAATAGTCCTGCAATAAAGCTGAGAGTGTGTAATGATTAAATTAAGAGCCTGCTTGTACTGGCAGAGCACTAGTGGCAATTGTAATGGCAATTTTAATGTATTGGTGGCCTAAACTAATGATGAGATTTAGTTGCATTGAACACTGTACTGCAAAATCATTGCTTTGATTAATTTTGCTCCTGTTTCTTGACTTATATGTCAGTAGAGTGCTGATTTTCTTAAATTTATTGTTCATGCCAAAGTATTAGCTGACTAATATCTGTTTCTAATATTTTGCCTGGTGTTTGGTTGAGAGCAGTTTGTTGTCATCATTTGCTATTGCAGTTCCAACTGCTTTGACTTCAGAATTTTGAGTGGGCTATTTGCCTTTTCTGATTTGAGAAATAAGCTTTCTAGGGTGGCTGTCCATGAGTGGAGATTACAGAAACACTTTGTACATATGTTTTCCCAATTTCACTTAAAATTTCAGATTGGGCAAAAGTTTCCACCAGAGAAATTCATATACATAGGAAGGATCTCCATGAGAGCTTGCTCAAGCAAGTATTATACATGTATATACTTGCCTATATACAGGACAACACATTTACAAGCCTACGTGGTTCTTTGGGCAGCATCCCTAGAGGTATGGTCCCTGATACTTCCAACCACCACAACCCAGCTTCAACCACACTTAGCTTGGCTACCAGGTGGCCACAGGTCTTATAATCCTGGTAACTATAGGGATGACCCTTTCTGATGATGATGGAGGATCCCCGAGTCATATATTTTTTTCTTCTCTTGTGCCGACAGACCCAAAAGCAGCAATTTGTCCCTCTTCCACAAAATAGGTAATCAGGTGTATAGGTAGGTGGAGGAAGATTAGCATTGAAAGAGAGCAAAGGAGGATCTTTCTTTCAATCTGCTAACTAGCATATCTGACTGCATTGATAATAAGCAGACATTTATAGAAGAAAAAAGAAAACACCTTTTTTTTTTTTGGGGGGGGGATAGTAGTTTAATAGACAATGTATTACATTATTGACTTGAATAACCTCCACTGTTTGTTGCTTTTAGTTTAGTAAGCAATTTGTGACCATCTACCCTATTCTGCTTGTTTTCTAAGAAAGACAAAACACATAGATAGGATAAGCAAGTGATACGATGTTTTTTCTCAAACTAAAAATTGTAAGGAGAGGGACATAAAATACCAACTCAAGCTCTTTCTGAAAATCACAGAGAGAATACAGTGGTACAGCAGCTAAAGGCGTGCAGATATTTAAGGCCCATCTGGATGCCTACTTGGGCAGCCTGCTCTAAGGAACCTGCTTTGGCAGGGGGGTTGGACCCAATGATCTTTTGAGATCCCTTCCAACCCCTTCAATTCTGTGATTCTGTTATTAAAGGTGAGGCAAATCTGGCAGAATTTTGTTGTTGTGAGATATCAGCAAGATATTCATTGACATTTCTTTTGTTGTCGTCCCAGTTTTAAGAGTTGTTGGCTTCTTTCTTCACACTGTGTTTTGCTGAGATCTTTGGATAGAAGCAATTTCAGAAGGGCACTGATCTCTAGACTGTTGTGGCTAAACACATGGATGTAACTACTCCCCCGCACACAAACACCATGTCCTGTGTGTTCTGCATTATCACTTGATTACATAAACTGGTTGATGAGGATTTCTGCTTTCCTTTAAAGGTTTGCTGGGAGGGGAGCTGAGGCTGGCTCATTCCTCATTCTCAGTATTGAGTGATGCTGTTCTATGAAGATACTGCAGAGTGTCAGCCAAATCAAACTGATGCTATTTAATGCTATAAGACATGGTTTCTGACAGCTGCTGGCTTATTGGTGTATTTTGTTCACCAAGCATATTTTGCATGAATTACAAAGGTGATGATATCAGTGGAAGTATGTGGAACTGTGATGGTAGGCAGAAATACACAGGCTGGCAGTAGATGCCAGGGCAGTGGAAAAGATTTGGGTGAGGAAGAGTTGTTACAGTGTTTAGACGGAGCCGTGTTTTGCTTTAGAATCTGTAACTGAGCATTTCTGACCTGTAAAGGAGAGCTGCTTGCTTCTGTCACTTTGACCGTGCTCTTCCTTTGCTCTTGAAGCTTAACCCTGTTGACTTCAGTGCGCCTTGGAGCAAGCTGCTTGCTACCTGCAGTCACAATGTGTGTGAATATACTCCCTCACTGCATCAGGAGGGTGTGTGGGAAAATTGATGAGGTTATGCTTCCAACTCCTTCATCCACTTACGAGACAAGTAAGCTCCTTCTGGGCAGTAGAATGAAGTACTCACAGTAGTGCCTCCTTACAAACACATGCACTGTGCCATGATGTTAAAAGTCACTGTGGAGTTAAAGTGCATTTGCTATTTAGGTATTTTTTTAAGATATTTGTGGCAATTATGAAAGGCTAGTACAGCTTTCTAAATATACTCAAAAACAATCATTCATAACACTAAAGAAAGAAGCATCTTTTTCCTTCACGATCAGGAGTATTTACTAATATATTTCTTTGCCCTATAGAGGGGTGGTTCTCATTTTCTCTGTATCAGGTTCTTTGCAGCACCAGACAGGCATTTGAAGACTAGGAACACAGTTAGTACATTGTATACAGTTAAAGCCAGCTTTTAAAATACTGCTTACACCTAGGGAGGATCTCCAGGTCTCTCCCTTACAGAGCATCTTCTCCCTTCAGACCTGTGGTGGTGGGGTGCAGTGCACCCTGCAGGCACAAACAGCCACGTGTGTGGTCTACTGTGCAAGTCTGGCTTTCCCACTGTGGTTGAGCAGCATGTGCTGTTCGTTGTGTCTGCCATTTTCCAGCCTTTCCCTAGTAGTCCAGGCACACAGTGACTCCAGAAGACCATACGCAAAGCAAATTAAAATGATGGGTCTTGGACTGTGCGCTATTGGGTCTCAGTTCAGCTTCAGAAGTTCATTGTTAGTCTTTTGATGCAATATCAGCTCCCTCAGCAGCTCAGACAGCAGCAGCAGATGGGCCATAGAGTTATGCTCCTGAGCGTGCCTGCCCCTCCTTGCTTTTCCTGCCTGTCAATGTGCTCATATTTTGTGTTGTAAAATCACACAGCATGTATCTCAACACCACCCCCAACAGCAACAACAGCAAAACCCTGGGACTAGCAGAAAAGGCATCTGTGGGACTGAAAGATACCTCAGAATCCCAGGATCCTGCTTTCTGCAGTCCCAGGTTGCAATCCCTAGTTAAGCACCATCAATATCAATACTTAATGGTATTCTCTAAGCTCAGGCAGTGAAGAAAATAGGGTTGTTATCTATCAAAGCACATTTTAGTTTTTGACAAGTAAAAAGCAGCATGGGGAATGCAGTAAGTCTGAAATGAAAGCCTAAAAGAAAACTCATATAACATCTGGTGTCATTTATCCCCTGTTGGCCTTTCATAGTGTGATATGATGAGCTTGTTCTGATTTAAGATCAGATGATGTGGTTTGAAAGAGGGGAGTGGGGGATGCAGCCAGTCTGGCAGCAAATTGGGATACAAAATCTGCTCAAATAATTGGAAACACGACAGATTTTCCTTAACTGATGCCAGTGGCATCTTAGTTTATCCATTTCTCTCAGCTGAATTTGTTAAGTGCATTATCTTATTGGTTTTAAAGTTTTCATCTCACTTATTTGCAGGGGAAAATGTGAGCAAATCAGTCATGATGGATTGCCTAATTTTCTGGGCTGAATAAACCACTTTTATAAGACTGTTGATTCCTGGGTTATTAGTTAATAGAAACATTTATCAATTTCTTTATAGAGAAGGAAAAAAAAAAACAACTTTAACCAATGATTGTGTTTTAAAACTTTCATTAATGTTTCCACATAATGGTTAGTGTTGGACATGAATATGATAATCATAGATTTAGGGTTGGCTTGAAGCAGAATATTTTTGTCCTCCCTCCCCCCTATCTCTCTCCCCCCCTTTTTTTTTTTCTCCTAGATAAATGTAAAAAAAAAAAAAAAAAAAAAAAAAGTCAAAGGATATCATTAGATTGGTAGTTATTCTTAGTGTTCTTTGACCAAGAAAAGGGGAGAGGAAGAGAAAGATAATTTCCTAGATGGCAAATGTTGTTCCTGTTTCTATTACCAATTTCTTTCACAAAAATGGGGCCCGATTCTGTGCCCTTGAGCCCTAGTGACTTAGCAGTCTCTGTCTCCTTGGTGTACTCAAACGGCAGTCAGATATCAACTTTGGCTTCCGTGTGACTTAAGGACATGCCTGAAGTTACCAGTTACCTATGGTTCCCTCAATCCTTTAGGATTCCTTAATCCTTAAAAACATAACAAAGCAAAACAAAATGACAACTACAAAAAAACAAACAAACAACTGCTTGTGTGGTTCACACACAACAGTGGAACCTCTGAAAATGTTGGTTTGTTGATAAAAATCCAAGTGATATAATCTGTAAGGTGACCCTGTTAAAAAAAGAATAATAATAATACTGAAACAAACAAAAACAACAGAAAAAAAAAAAAAAAAAAACAAAACTACACCCCCAAACTCAAATATTTTGCCTCTTAATGACAAGGGGTCTCTTTTCAGTTTCAAAGTATCAGGTCTGAGTCTTATCATGATTAATTTTAAAAATAAGGTCTCCAAGCAAACAAAATGATACTGTAAAGGGAAGGGGGATGTGGCACTGTTCACTGCCCCATATGATGCAAGCAGGGAAGAAAAAGGTCCTCTTCTCCTTATCCAGGGTGCATCTGTTCCTGTTATCAACATGTTACAAAGCCCTTTGTGTAAAGGGTTTTAATGTAACTAAGGATTCTAGCACACTGATCAAACCAAAGTATCTTCAGCCTTAAAAAAGATACCAAGTTCAGAGAAAGAATGCATAATGTTTGAGCTGGTGAAAAATGAACTCCTGATCTAGATGAGATGCAGTATGTCCATTAATTTTTTTAACACCTCTATTTCAGACTCCATCTCCTTTTTAACATCTCTGATACCTGTGTTGAGCCTTGGTTCCAGAAGTGCAAAAGACACTTCCTTCAGAATAAGAATGAAGGGAGTTAAAAAACTTTTATGCAAGTAGACTTTGCTGTGAAATGTTATCTTTTGTTAGTTCAAAGGTTTCTGAAGATATAAATTCTTCACGACTGCCCTGAGGTACTGAGAATGTAAATTGAATACTTTACAATTTGTAGACTGTTCCTGCAGTAATGTGTATCTCCTCTGTGAGTGAGTGTTTGGGGATTTTTCAATTACTGTAGTCTGAAAACTCCCTGAGATTCTTTAGGGCAGAAAAAGACTTCCAAGTTGAGTCACTGATGTTCAAATTAGCTGCCAAAAGCATTCTAATGATCTGTGTTCCAGATTTTGCAAAACAGGGGAAAAAATTGGCCCATTTCACTAGGGGAAAGAAAAAAAATCCCCCACTGTAAGTGTTCAAGGGTGGTTAGGCATCTTGCCAGGGTCAAGAGTGAGATGAATTATTGACAAGGCGTGCACCTTTTTCAATAGGTCAAGGTCATTATTACGGGATTCAAAGGAACTTCTTTACATTTCCAGGGCTGTAGCATTTGTGTGGCCTCCAGGCTCACAGCATTGTTTAATAGCTTTTGTGAAACCATAAGTTAAATGATAAATTGGTTGAATATGTCTTTAAACTTAGTACATTTCAAAATCATGTACAGGACTTTCATGTTTTTATATACTGTGATCAAATGTATTTTACAGAGCATAGTGCAAATGGTCAGAAATACCCACACAGTACCAGCTGATTATGATTTATCAGTGTTTACTGTAGACTACTCCCACTACAGTTTATTGCTGCTAAGGTCAATAACTAATACAATTTAACAGCTATTGCATTTCTAATAAGTAAAACATCCTAGCGTATTTCTAAATGTGATGTGCACTGAAAATGGTGTGGTTAAAACCACCCAGATACTAGGGGCAAGGGAAGTCCATAATATTAAGTAACTCCTTAAGACATCAGCAATGCCTTCTGTGACAGCTAGTGGGGATGGCCATCTTGCACCATCTGATTGCCCAGTGTTGAGCTGCTTTCTGGTGTAAGAGTGGGCATCTGGGGTGCCTCTCCAGGCTGTGTAGTCTGCAGGATCTTCCCTTCATGAGTGTATCAGTCATCTGTCTCCAGATGCAGCACTAACAGAATTAATTCCCAGATGAGTGAATGTGATTTGCTTGCCACAATTTGGGTTGCTTCTACCATGCTGTTTTGGTATTGCAAACAGTCCCTTGGAGCCACTGCTGACCCAAAGAACAGGGAATGTTTTCTGAAACAAACGGCAGCAGATGGAAATGTGATGAGAGGGTGGCTGTCCTACAGGTAACCTGTGGAATTAATTGCTGCAGGGTAACATACTCTGAGAGCTGGGAAGTTATAAATGAATGAGAAACTCAGTGGTACTGGAAAACTGCTTCATTCTGCTGGTACCCTGGGGTACGTTCAGCCTGTCTTCTATCCTGACATTGTTTGAAACATAGCATTGTAGAAACAAGTATTTTAGGTCTCCAAAACGATCTTTTTCCTAGCCCCTGAGAAAGTTGCTCTCTGGCAAACCTTGTTTTCATTCAGATCCTGCCTATCACAATCATTGTAGTGTCCTCAAAAGAGGAGATCTACTGAACAATAGACCTACCAAAGATTCACCCTATTTCATTACAAACTAACACCAACACCAGTTTGCACCGTCACTTGCACCACCACAAAGTCACCTTTGTGTGACTTCCTAGGTCATCCCCGAGATATTGTAGGTCATTTAAATTAAGCAAACCATGTATGCTTTTCAAAAACAAAGTACGCTGCCTCCCCTTTTCACCAGCTTCTGAAAGACTATAATTGTAAATGAGAATTATATCTTTACAGTGGGTAAATTCAGTTCACTGTTACCCGTAAACTTTGTTACCCAATATGTGTTTCTCCTCTCCCTAACCCCAGTTCTGCAGGCAGCCCCTTTCCGCCCCGTTAGTGGGCCGGTGCATTTTTGGCCATGCCAGAACTGCCACCCACCCTTCTCAGCAGCTCTGCCAAGGGTCAGAGGGTACACAGTGCACACTTCTCAGCCCATCTGCACAATGCCTGGTTTTCAAGCATGTGGTCCAGCAGGGTGGAGATTTGTCAGCACAGGAATTCTTCATGTGATGCAATGAATGCATAATTAAAGGAGATTTTAATTTTAAGGATCAGAAACATATCTTTGACCACCACGGCAGGGCTAAGGCATAACAGAAGCCTTTTGGTGACTTAAAAAAACAAAGTCACAATTTATAAGCTTTCCCTAACTGATCACTTTTTAAACTCCTCGGATAATTCACCATCAATAATATGGTTTTAAAGCAGGGAAATAAGGATGCTGCCAAATAGATTGTATGCTACAGGTGAATCCTGTGAGACTTAGGAATTATGGTGTCAAGAGCAGCTGGGTGAAGGCACTGCAGGCACAGCAATAATTTCTACAGGGTGTTTGCTGCAACCCAACTTTTTAACCTTAGCTCTTTGACTTTTCTCTAGTACTATTTATTTGCACAAATTACCCTGGATACATGGAGTGACTTGGACAGATTATACAGTTTGATGTGTTTATTTCTTGACAAGCCGTTTTTGGGTCCTGTTAACATCCACCAGCTGGGCTGTGGAAGCACCAACTTTCTCCATCTCTGGAGCATGCCAGTGTTTTTCCCAACTGGTCCCTCACCTGTGAGGAGGACATAGGCTGCCATTGGGCCTGTTCCCTGGAAACCATCCCATTTCTCAGCTCTTCCAGCTGAAAGCCCCGTTGAGTTGTCCTGAACATTTTCAGTGCATCAAACAGACACAGGCTAGAGTTAATCTTGTTAGCACAATGAGGCAGTTTTCAAACATTGCAGCAAATCAAATCATCCCTAAGGACTAGGAAGGAGGAGAGTGTGGAGGATAACCATCCAAGGTAGCATTAACGTGGAGGGAGGGTAATGAATAAACCACAAGCATTAAGGTGGAGGGTAGCATTAACATGGAGTGAGCCTGGCTGCTGCCAGAGCGCTCCTTGGCCAGGCACTGCTAGGCACCCCAGTGCCAGGTCCCCAGCATCACCCCACTCTCGGCCCGTCCCTGCATCAACATTGTGCTCTGTGCAAAGACAGCAGTGGGCAGTGAGAGCGAGGAAGCTCATCTATCTACAAGGAAAGAAGCAGCTTTGATGGTTCCCCAGTGGATGTAATTGTGCTCATTACTGCCCATTTACATTTCATCACTCGATTATCGCAAATGCCTCATTACTGTTGATAAGGGTTTGCTGTTGAACCACTTGCTAACTATTCATTCCTGAGCTTTTCTGTCATCAGGTAGACCCATGCAGAGCTGTGAGAGAGGGGGGAGCATGGGTTAGGCATGGCGGGGAGAAGAGACAGGAGGTGAGAAAGGTCTTCTATCAGATTTGATTAAAGGCTGTGATTTAAATCGATATTTAATAAAGTGGCTGCTGCCACATAACGCGTGCAATTCCCCATGCAGGCAGAATCATGAATCCGAGGACCTTGCTGCCTGCTACATAACTCAATTGCGTTTTGTGCACTGGTCTGGCACCTGTGTCCCTGAGCACAGCGCCTCCGAGGTAATGGGTTTATGAGCCGATGAACAGAGCTGATAGGTTCTAAATGGATTAACTAGGTGTCTGCAGCCTAGTGATGAATACATCAGGAAAAAGGAGAAAAAAAAAAAAAAAAAGAGAGAGAGAGAGCAAGGGAGAGAGGGGGAAAAAAAAAAAAAAGAAAAAAAAAGTCTGCATAAGTAGAGAGTGATAGAACATGTTGACAGACACTGTGGCTGTTGTGAGCCCCACAGGGTGAAATACTACTCAGCTCCCGTTAGTCAAGTGCCCTCCAAATAATGGGTGAAGATATCAGGCAGTGCAGCTTCACAAGCCTGCAGGTGCCACGTAGCATCACCCTGCTGCTGCTCTGTCAGCTGCTGCAAAAGGCTAAAGCGGGGCATGGCTCATCTCACAGCCATGGATGGCTTGCAAGTTTGTCGAAGGCATTGCACATCTCTTCAGTTTGTGGGCCTGCCTTCCGTGACAGCTGAGATGCATGCTCAGGCCAACCTGTGTATGTATTTATATTGCTGGAAATAGATTATTGTTGCTTTTACTGTGGTCTTGTAGTTGTTCCTCAAGCAGGGTTGGATCTCTGCAGTGCTGATCCCTGTGCACAGACATCCACTGTAGGGCAATTCCTGCCCTTAAGTGCTTTTTAAATGAATAAACCACAAGAATGACAAAAGAAGTATTAACGTCTTCCCAGTTAGGGGATAGGAACAGAGAGATTCAATAATTTGCCCAAGATTCCATAGGAGAGCTGGAAATTGAACCCAAATCTCTTAAACTCAAGTCTAATACCTTAAATGTGAAGTCATCCTTTCTCCTGTGGAAAGGGCCATGGAGTCTCATCATCCGTGATTGATGTACAGAATATGTGGTAAGTGGAAAATGAAATCAGATAGACTTTAATGCTGACCTCTGTTTACTACTATTAAGCTACCAACAGTACAGTAGTAGGTTGGAGAATTTAGTGGAGTCTTATGTCTTTCCTACAGTGTTTCATATCGGATAACAAGATACGTCTTTTCCAAGTGCCATAATGTGCCATAGCACTACACAAAAAAATATAAGTCATGCTATTATATTCAGACATTAAATAAGGCATCATCTACCATCACAGTTACAGAGGAGTTAACCAGAATGGATTGAAGTAGGCAGATGTTCTGTGGAATATGTCGACTCTTGAACAAAAATTGAAAACTGAACTTTTTTTTTTTTTTTTTTTTTTTAAATACTTCCACAGTGCTCATGGGAGCTATATTTTGGATCTTTATCCCATCATTGTTATTGCTGTGTGATGCTCCCTAAAAAGATTACCTAGCATATAGTTTTCATCTCTTACTGAGCTGCTGCAATGAATTGTAGAATCTATTCACTTCCAGTGGGAACTGGAGTCTGAAATATCAGTATCCCAGCTATTTCCAAATTGAAATTTTTAGTTTTAAAACAAACAAATGAAACTCATGTAGGCTCATTTTGTGAGAAACAGCAGATTTTCAGTTTTATTGAAAAATTGAGTCATTTTTAGCCTTACATATGTGTAACATAGAAGAGGGTTGGCATACCAGATAGCTATGCAAGATATCGTTGCATATAAACCACAGTTTAAAACCATTGTCTGGTCATCTTAAGCCATGATTTCAAGAGTCTGCTCAATCTAGATACCTTCAGGAGAGCAGATTCTCTGAGGATGCTGACCACCTGTTTATTTCTGGTATTGTCCAGCACTCACAATTAGCGGTTGCTTTTGAAATTCTTGTCCTAAATTTTACTAAGTCTATTTCTAATCAGTGATATGAATTACTTTTTTCTACAACACAACATCTACAATGAAATTGCATGCATTTAGAGTGACTGAAATCATTCAGTATTATTCAGACCACCTGTGTGAACTATAGTTCTGCCATTCTGCCTTTAGTAAACTGCATTCAAAACTATTAAGAAAAGAAGCAGGTTTTTGTGCAAGGGTGCATTTTGGGAAAGGAAAAGAAAGTTATGTGCATGAAGGCAAAAATATCCACCAGAGGTTGATCAAAAACGATTAGCTGTGCAAAACATAATACAAACAAGACCCTTTCCTCCAATCATAATATTTATCTGACACACTAAATTTCCAGGGAATTACCTTCTCATTCTAAGTTCACCGTGTGTAATTCAGTCAGTTGATTTCAGCCATACAGGCACCTTAAGACCTGGGACACAAGCATTAATGAGTTCAGAAGTCTCTAAATGATGTCTGTGACTATTAATGACACAGTAGGTGTTATGGTTATATTTAATCTCATAGAAGTTTGCTTTAAATGACCAGCCATTAATTGAATCTTATTATGTCTGTATCTGTTATGACTTTCTTCATATTGGTTAGTTCATTGCAAAACAGATGAAACTAGAGAATTTCCAATTACTGTTTGGAGATTTTTCTGCCTGAAAAGAAAGTTGAGACAAAAAAGGGTGAACTATCCACTGGAAACAATAGTTTGACCCATCAAAATGAAAAAGTACTTTTATATTGGAAATACTAGTGCGACAAACATGCAAGACACGTTAATGGACTCAACATGGAGGGATGTGGTGTGTCATGGCTCATAAACTGTCTGGGGAGCAAAGGCCTCAACATGAAAGTCTGAGGTTAACCTACAATTTACAGTTCTCATCAGGTAAAGAGGTAATTTTGAAAGAAAGAGAGGCTGCGACTGGCCTCAAGGCCACCTTTCATTGAGACTATCCTTAGGGAAAATGTAGTGAAAATTGATCACTTTTAATGGAAATTTTAAGTTCTGGAAAATTCTATTTTGCTTAAAATTCTACTTTTCTATTTGTTGTTCTCCTTACTGATGAAGTTTCCTGCTTAATAATTATTCTCTTGAGATGTAATTTAATTCTGTAGATAGGTCACATGTACCAGCTTAAGGCTGCCAACGCTTAGGACATCAGTTCCTTAGTGGAAACTCCAGTACAGATAGAGTTGGAAAGATGTAGACATTCAGGTCTGTGTACTCAGTGTGAGAAGAAAGTGCAGATGCTTCTGCTCAGCTAATTGGGAGAAACTAAAGTAAAACCTTAGAAACAAAATTAATCTTTTTATTTCATGGCACAATGTTGAGAATGTACAGAAATGCATTCTTAGTATTTTCATATTAGAATGATTAACTTAATTAATTAACTTAATTAAAACATCAATTAAATATTCTTGTCCTGCCCCTTTGCCCCTTAAGAATAAAAATTATCCTCCAAAATAAAAATACTTTTATGGAGGAAGAATAGTTGCCTCCTGGCATCAAAACATGGGCTTTATGCACCCATCTGTTCAATGGAAATTAAAGAACCTTGAGTTACACTTAGAAACTCAGAATTAGAGTGAGATGACCTTGAGGAACTCTCTGACAAGCCAACTCTTATGCTTTTGTTATGGTTTGTGATCCCTGATCACACCTCATTGTGCCTCCTGAAGAGTTTAATTTTTGTGTTGGGTCTGTCTGGGATGGAGTCACCTTTCCCTGCAACAGCCCACACAGTGCTGTGCTCTGCACTCGTAGCTGGAACAGCACTGGTATCACTCCAGTGTTGTGTCTATTGCATAGTGCTGGCACAGCACCAGGACTCCCTCCAAGCCCTCAAGAGCCAGCAGGCTGGGGGTGGGCAAGTGATGTGGAGGGGACATCTCCAGGGCAGCTGACCTAAACCAACCAAAGGGATATTCCATAACACCTGATGTCACACTCAGCAATAAAAAGGAGAGCTCTCATGGGGGAGGGGGCTGTCCTCATGAACAACCACTATGCATTTTGAGGCCCTGTTTCCCAGGACATGGCTGAATATCTCTCCTTGATGGGAAGTAGAGAATAACTTTTTTTCCCCTTTCTCTGTGTGCTTCTGCATGGCCTTGTTGTTTCTTTTGTTTCTTTTTCTCCCCATTCCCTGTCCCTTTAATTAAATCATTCTCATTTCAAACCTCGAATTTTCTTGTTGTATTTTCTATTATTGTTGTATTTTCTCCCCCTTCAGTTGTGGTGGAGCTCAGCTACCCACTCAAGTAAAACTACCACAGTCCTCTGGAAAGTGCAGTCAGAAATAATTTCTTTGGGCATACCAGGTGCTAATGTACCATAGGGTGCACTTTGATTCTTCTTATTAAAGGTTCCTTTCCTTCTGTTTGTTGCTCTCTTTGGAGAGGGAGTTTTCCTTGGTCATCCTTGTATCACGATCACACCAGCTCAAGCTTACAAAGTTCTCTCAGAAGTCTTAGCCAGCACTATTTTCCTTCTGCTCTCCCATTCCCACCAGGAGCATTAAAGACTTGTCCCTTCTGGTCTCACCCCATGAAAAATGAGGGACACATGTATATTTATATGTGTGCTGAGGAGTGGTCCACAAGCATTTCCTCTTTAGAAAAATTTTTCAACACTGAGATAAGAAAAATTGCTGATAAAATGGTTTAAGGTGTACAACTGCCTATAAAATGGTTCAGGGTGCTGAGCTCTCACAGTCCTTACTGCAGGAAGAACAGTTCTCTGATTCTTGGCCACATGGTCGAATCATAGGAAAGATTTACTCATACCTCAGCTGAGAAATATTTTGCAGATGCAGCTCAGTGAAAGCATCTGGATCAAGGAAGATAATTAAACCAGGACAGAAACAAAGACAAACTCCTTTCATAACCTAAAGAAGATTTGACCAATTGAGTTCTTTTGTTTGCATCAGCTAAACATTCATGCACAGAAATCCAATGGTTAGAATAAATATTTGGTGCCTACTTGGTAATATTCACAAAATGCATTTACTTGTTTAGATTTTTCCAAATCTGCATACCTAAACTTCAAGCATATGTGCAATCAGCTTCAAATTTTCCAAACAAAAATAGATCAAGAAAGGGGGGAAAAATAGCATCTGCTCCTGAGTTAATCAAACCACCCAGGGAGATTGTCCATAAACACTGCAACTACCAGGTCCTCATGCTGCTTCTTATTCCTTACATGTCACATTGTGTAATGGTGTTTAACTGAAAGCAGATCATTAGAGATAGTTAAAAAATATTTTCCAACCTTGGTTGGTACAGCAAACCCAGGTTTCGCTGTAGAGTCTCATACAGCTTCGTTTTCCAAGTAAGGCAGTTTGGACCAGACCGGATGTCAATGTGAATGAGTTTAGCTCCTTTGAAATAACAGAAGTTATGCCTGGTTAACATAGGTGTGGTAGGAATGGCACTGTTTCATTTTTTTTCCTTTGCTTCTCACTGTCCAACTTTACTTTCACTGGTGATAAACTAAATTAACTTTCCCCAGTTTGAGTCTGTTATGCCCAAGAGGGTAACTGGTAAACAATCTCCCTGTCTTTATCTTGACCCATGTATGTTCTCCCCCTAGTCCTGTTGAGGAGGAAGAGTGACAGAACTGCTGGGTGAGGCCAAAGTCAGCTCACCAGAGGAGGAAAGTCCTGACAGAAGGCAACAAGAGGATTTTGTTAGCAAGCAGAGCTATAGTATTTTTGAATAGCAGGGTGCCATCTGTGAGTGTATAACATAGTTTATAATAAAATAACTGGAACAAACTATCCAGTGTGTATGTGAAAACTATTATGTTTTGCTGAACAGAATGCTATCTCTTCCTGGCATACCTGCATATCGGTTAATAAGAGTTATCTGCCATCTTGTCTAATGAGAGCTTGTGCATTGTGAAAAAGAAAAGGGAATTTCTATCTTTGTGCTGTTAGTGTGTAAGTATATGTTCAATATTATTTTCTACTTCAAACAGTATTACATATGGGACTTGTGGGAAACTGAGATTAAGAAACATGCCAAGATAAGGAAGAAGGGTGATGCAAAACCTAGCTGTTTTATCCATTACAATTTCATGTTACCGACAGCGACTTGTTAATTCTTGGTGTTTTGCTCCTTGCTTCTCTTCTAGATGGGGATTTCTCATGGCCTCATATAATACATAACAGTCTTTCATTTGCATATATATATATTTTTTTTATTTTATTTTTCCCTGTTGGGTGGTCTTTCTGGCAAACATGTTATCATGTTAAAACCAGCAAAGGGAAAGGTATTGTCTACATTGGAAAAGACTTAGCATAAGCAGGATGGAAAGTGGTTGGGGTTTTGGAGTGGAAAGTGGTTTTCCACCTCCTCCCTCCGAGCAGTGTAAGGAAATGGGGGAATGGGGGCTGCGGTCAGTCTATAGCACTTTGTCTCTGCTGCTCCTTATCGGTCCCTCTCTGCCTCTGCTCCAATGTGGGGTCCCTCCCATGGGATGCTGTCCTTCCCAAACTGATCCTGCGGGGGCTCCCCACAAGCAGCAGCTCGTCAAGAACCACTCCAGGTATGGGTCTGTACCATGGGGTCCATACTTCAGGAACAAACTGCTTCAACCTGGGTCCCCCAAGGGCGGCAGCTCCCCCCAGACCCCTGCTCCTGTGTGGGCTCCTCTCCACAGGCTGCAGCTCAGGCCCAGGCCCTGCTCCTGCAGGGGCTCTCCATTGGCCGCAGCCTCCTCCAGGCCACATCCACTTGCTCTACCAGGGGCTCCTCCATGGGCTGCACCATGGAAGCCTGCTCCGCCATGGTACTCCATGGGTTTTAGGGGGACAGTCTGCTTCACCATGGTCCTCACCACAGGCCGCAGGGGACTTCTGCTCTGGTGCCTGGAATACCTCTCCCCCTCCTTCTTCACTGACCTTGACAACTGCAAAGCTATTTCTCTCTCCGGTCTCTCCCAGCTCTGCTGTGTAACAGCATTTTTTTTTTTTTTTTTTTTCCCTTGGCTCAGCTCTGGCCAGCAGCAGGCAGCAGCAGGGCCCTTACCTGACATGTGGCAGCTTCAGTATTCTCCTTGCAGAAGCCACCCCAATTGGCCCCCCCACTACTAAACCTTGCCAGCTAAATCCACTACAGCTACTCAGAAGAAAGCCCGTGCTAGTAAGGAAACAGTGATGGGGGGCAAGAACTACCACCTGTGGAGGCAAGGAGTTGCTTCCCTTCCTTATACTGAGGGTGGTGCCAGCCATGTTGCAGCAGCCTTGAAACTGTGCACAGGAGTATTGTTGTGTCACTTCACAAATTCTTTATCTATATGATTGGTATGGGCCATTCTGCACTTTTTAATATGTGGGCTGCAAGGGGAGTTTGTTACTAAGCAAGGTATTTTAGAGTGGAACTGTCAAGTCACTCCTACTTGGAGTTGTAATATGCTGTAACACACAGTGGAGGTAGCTATATGTTTTTTGTTTGTTTGTTTTTGTTTTCTCTCTCTGTTAATGCCATGCCACCTCCTGACTGTGAGCAGAGCTTAAAGCAGCAGCTAAGATGTATAGAGAAATTACTTCAGATTTATTTACAGAGACTCATTTGCGTTGAACTAGTGGTTTCCTATTGTGCCAGCAATTCTCTATTTCATTTATTCGTTACTGTGACATTAGGCAAGAGTACAATCCTATTGAACCTGTACATTACATTTCACAGAATTGTAAGCTTTTTCTGTTTCATGGAATGAAAAGAAACATGAATTCTTAGTGCTGAAAATTCCTGTTACAGCACTCAAGAATAAAAATACAGTCACTCTTGGAGTAGAAGTTTTATTTTTCTTTCATTTTGTTGTTGTTGTTTTATAAACCTGTGTGTTCTATAATAACTTTACTCCTATAATAAATTTTATTGTTCTGGTCCACATATCCAGATGATAAGGAACATCCTGAGACTATTTTTAGTGAGGAATTATCACTCCATTCTTTCCAGATAGCTTTATATTTAACAAGGGGTTTCTTTGTTTTTAGTTTACCTTCTGTCATTTGTTCTGCAGTTAGACTATTAATACACAATTCCAAAAATCATTTTTTAAGAATTTGAGTTTAAAATCACAATATCACCCTATCAACAATTTATATCTTATCTGCAACAAATACCAGTACAATAAGTTATATCTACATGTATGTCCTTTGAAAAGTTATTTCTTTTCCCTTTAATATGGTATGTAAGAAAGGGAGGAAAAGGAGTTGTGATTAATATTATTTTTATATATATATATATAAAAGTGTCTGCTCTAAATCTATACTTTGACATCTGAATGCAAAATTATTTACAGATATACGAATTTTCGGAGGCAAGTTCTCAGCTGTCATAGAGATACATACTTCTATGAGAATGCAACAAGTTCCACCCATTGAAGATTTGGCCTGTTGTATTTGTGTTAATAAAACTTTTACCTAAAAATACATTAATGTTAAATATTAGCAACAAGTCAATTTATTTTCTGTCATGCAGTTATCTAGTAATCTACTTATCTAGTAATATGAAACTTACCAGCCTGAATATTTACATCTTTGTCTCAAGGGGTCTACTGTGACAAAATAACATTTTGTACAGAACTGTTGAGTTAATTTTGTTGTCAGTTTCTATTCCTTTATTAATGGATCATTATGCAAACTTAAGTGAATATGTGTTTTCCCTATTACTCATTTAAATAATTTTCAAATGCTTATACAGTTTAGAATTTCAAATCCCATAAATAGTTGTATCAACATGTAGATTATCTGCAAACTTGTCTGCTCTGAATCATGTGTGCTAACATGATAATTGTTTCCATGTATTTGAATGGTTGGGATATTAAAAGACTTCTGAAATCTTACCTGGTGACAAAGTTGGAGGTTTGGGGAATTTTTGTCCTGTAAGAGCTAAACGAGGCTTATCAGATCTCGGTGTGAAAGTCTAAGAAGACTCACAATTATTTGTTGGCTCTTCTTGAGGTAGCCAATATTTTTTGCTTTGGGCAACTATTCACATAAGGATTTACCTGTTTTTCTCCTTCTAGTAGGGAGACATTTATCCATCCTAACTCTCTAATGTGATGTATAAAGGTCTGGAGTATTGCTTTGAGTCCATTTTCAGTGGATTTCCTTGGATGAAATTTCCCTGTGCAAGTATAGTCTAGAGGCAGCAGAAAGGAGGGCCAAGCAAAAAGGGGTTCCCCAGAGCAGAACCACTGACTTCTGAGGTGTCAAAAACTCAGGCAATTCTGCAGCAGCCCAGTGAAGCTTCCACAGCTCAGACAGGGTGAAGAGACTTGTCTAAAGCAAGGAAGGATTTTTCAGGCTCTCAAGCGATACACCAAGGTCAGAAGGCCGGTTTTGTCTGCTTTCTCAAGTGTGAGTACAGAAATAAAGAGCAGAGTTTCCTGCTGGTACTTCAGAGTTCAGGCTGAGGTTGGAAAGTGCTTCCCATCCCAACACATTTTAAAAAAGTGAGTCATGGTTGCACATGCACAGCATGAGACAGCAAAAAGATGCCAGACTCACCAAGACTGAGTGTTTGTTTTTTTTCAGTTGCAGCCATCTCAAGCTAGTCAAGGAGCATGAATATATGAAAGTACTCAAAGTCTCTAACCATGTTTCAAAGGGTAAAGTTTATAACCTATAATCTGTATTATAATCTGTAGAAAAACAGGCATACTTTTCCAACCCATGATATTTGTATCATGACATCCCCAATTCCTTGCAAAATACTCTGCACAGCCACCTTGTTTTTCATGCATAGGAATATCTTCTTGAAGGAAGATATACTTATTGGTAGGTGACATTGTCAGGTTTCAGTTTATTGAGAAATGTTTTTAAGACTACTTTCTGTCATCTACATTTTTTGATTTGAAGAGGTGTTTAACTATTTTGCGTTGCAGTATTTTACCACAGATGTCCTGGGTATTAATTCAAGTTACTTTGACTGTATTGTGTGAGTCTGTGGATAAACATTTACCATTCAGCTATGTTCTGTTTGAAAATGCAAGCCTATATCATAGCAGCATAATTTCCCTTCATAGTAGAGCATATGAGTATTTCCATGAGTATTTGACATCATACATAGACAGGAGCTCACAAAAATGAGACACCTAGCCTTTAGTGAAATGGATCTTTACTCTTTTTCTTTCATGATTTAGCATGATTAAGTACTTGTACTTCTGTTAGGAAAAATATAGGACAAGTTCATTGACTTCTGCTGATGGTGAATCAGGAAGATATGGTGAAAGTTATATCTAGCATAAATCCATTAATATTTAAAACATGACATAACCTTACGATTTAGTTGTTGTTTTTTGTTTGTTTGTGGGTTTGCTAGAGAGAGAGTTGGAGACCAGATGCAAATCTGTGTTTGTCTGATCTGTCATCTACCTCTCTCCACCAAATGTTGGACTTATTTTTTTGGAAGGGGTAGTTTTTTTTTGTTTGTTTATAAATATGCTTGTTGTAATTTAAATGTTAAATATCATTCATCTGGGAAAATACCCAAAGAAAAGAATGTGTTACTTTCCAAGGAAAACCTGATATTTTCTAGAAAGTCAAATTCATTAGTTAAATGCTGATGAACAAAGAAATATAATGCAAAGTGTAGGGAGCCCTTGGGAAAACTGAGATGGCTGTAGTCTATGATTGTAATATAATAACTGATGTAATATAATTTTAAAATGTTTTGCAGAATTTCTTAGCTGAGAGAAAAAAGAAATCTGGTCTCAGGGAAGACAGAATATATCTCATGGTACTGCAAAGTGTAATAAATCCAATTAATATACGTGAATATTAGAAATTCTGTTAACAAGTATTTTGTTTCCATTGCTAAAGAAGGGATAACAGATCAGTTTTCTGAGATTTATAAAATGGCTTCTTATTTTTTTTCAGTACAAAATCATCTGTTAGAAGAAAAGCTAACATTAAAAAGTTTCCCAAACTTTCCTCTGATTCTTAGTATGTATTGGTCATCTGTAAAAGACCAGCTTTTACTAATAATTTTTTATGCAATAGCACTTGAGATCCAAAAATAATGCTACAGTTCAGAAACCACTCTGTGGTGACAGCTGGCAAACACCTCCTTTCTTAGTGGCAGTTCCAGTGATACATATTGGAACATATGCTGGAAGATGAAACAAATACTGTGAGGACAGCTCAGAAAACTCCCAGTTTGTAATTTATTTTTCAAGATGAATTCAATTTGTTTGCTACATCAAAAAATCACCAAAAAGAATAGCATGAAACATAAAAGAAGTGTCCAACAATTGTAGTTTGGAAACAGCATAATTCCCCTGTGTATTGCTCTGAAAATTGTTCTTTTGAGAAAACAGTGTTGTATCAGCAGTCTCTAAGACATCACTGTAAAGTTTCTGAGACAAATGATACTGAGTGACTGTAGCTCAAAAGAGAGAATAAATGAGGTTATTGTTGAGGCAGCATCAAAAAGATCCAGAAGACTGCAAGGGTTAAAATGATCTGTTGTATATTCACAGATCAACTCATCCTAAACTACCTAAACTATAAGGTAATGTCAGCATTCTTTTTCTTCTTTACAATATATCATCCTTCCTATTTGTCAAAAAAGCTGTGTGGAAACTGTATAAATATTGACATGTTTAAAGAATTTTCCAAAACTATGTCACAAAGGAAGGTATATAGCTGATAATTGGAATAAGTTCTGTGCTGCAGACGGTGCATCTCTCACTTATTTGTCCTGTGGGTCTGAACAAAGGACATCAAAGCATCTCCTATGCTTATCACCTTTGTCCGGAGATATTTCTTTTTAGGGCACTTTGGACTATCTTTCAAGATCCACATTAAATTATATTTAATTCTTAGATATATTTTCCCTGCTCTATTTGTTTTAATCCAAAATAGATACATTCATATATATATAAACTTAAATATTAACTAAATATAAACTAGTCTTTGTAGGTGCATTTCAAAGTTTAGAATTCCCAAATAAAACAATATTCCCAGAAGTATTTTCCTAGTTTAAAATTATTCCTACACATTCTCCAGGGTATTGGGAAAGCAGATAGCAGTAGCTTTTTATATACAGCATATAATTGACAAAATCAGGTTCCTGGCATCCAGATGAAGAGGTGTCCCATTTCTGCTAGACACACTTTTTGAAAACTCATGTGGTGTTCTTTGATTCACCGTGGGCTGAAAAAAGCAATGGCTTGCGAAGAGCTGGGATAATTCTGCGGAGGGAAGAGACTGGTGTTTCAGGAAAAGTGATTACTCGGTGTCCAGAGATCATCTGGGAATGAAGCAACAGAGAATGTGTGTGGTCTGAGGTTAAGTGTCCCCATTGTTCCATATAGTTTGTCTCTCAACAATGAACTAGTCTTTCTGCAAGCTCTGCCTTTTTAATAGAGCCAAGAATAGGGAAAGGTTTTAAGAATGCATCTCACTGATGCTCACATTTGCCCCCTTTGAATTTCATATATGTTTTAGCATTGCTTTTGAAATGTTACCCACTTATTCTTACTCCTTTTGCCATCTGAGGGACAGGCAAACCAGGGGAGGGACAAGTGCTTGCTGGTGAAGTACTGGCAGATCCAAACCTTTAAATCTGAGGAAAGTGTAGACTATTGAGCCTGACTTGCATGGTACTGTAAATAATAACTGCTAGTTCTACTTCTGAGGCAACATATACTATTTATCTGTTGTTGAATTAGGCTATATGTAGGTTATTTTAAGGTTTAAAGATGATATTGTTAAAATTTTAATCTTCTAACACTATTTGCTGCTTTGGAGACACCGTGGGCTGTGGGTAGAATTATTTAACACTTTTTGCCAGACAATTTGGAACCACAATGGCTAGTTGGCTTAAATAGTTGGGGTATTTGAGGAGTTTCTTTTTTTTTTCTGGAAAATGTTTAAAATCCAAAGTTAATGCTATTTCATAAATATTTTCCTTTCCTGAACTCTTTCCTCTTAGAGGCTAGGTTCAGTTTCAAACATTACTTTGGACAGTTCTCATAAGCAAATGTTGGGACACGTTGGATGGGCTGATTTTGTTGGAATTGTTTCCTTTTGGGGAGACTTTATTCTAAAATTTTAATTTGAATATTAGAACTAGTCACCCTAAGGTCCTTGGACACATACAAACATTCCAGAAGCAAAGAGGATAGCAGATCTTTGTGTTTAATAGTTCTAATAGACTTTTCTTCTAGATAACAATCTAATTGCTCTTTTAACCCCTTTATTCTCTCTGGATCCATTATTTCCTGTAGTGATAAGCTCCATAGTTTAATTAAATGAAAAAGTATTTCCTCCTGTTTGCTTTAAAATGGCTGGAATAATTTCATGTTCTTATGTATAGAGAAGTAATGATAATCATTACCTGTTCATTCTCTCTGTGCCATTGGCATTATGGTTTACTTTTCTGGTATCCTCATTTATTTCTTTCTGAAGCAGTGGAGTCCTAATCTGGTCTGACACAGAATGTCTACTACATTGCTGATTCACTGCATGCAATGGTCCCTCTCTTTCTTGGAGAGAGAATGCCATGGTGAAATTCACTTACATAATCTTTGCATTGTCCTGGTCTGTGTTAACTTTGGAGTGAGGAGCAGAAGCATCCCATTTGATTTCAAGTGATTTGATGCAACACAAGAATAAGGATATTCCTGTATGTACTTTCTCCATACCTTTTAAGTTTTAATGCACTAGTGGAGCAGAATATTTGCGGTTTTCCAAAAAGAGTACAGGTCTGATTCATACATGCTTGTCTGAACAGTGAGAGAGCGGTCACCTTCTGCAACCACAGCAGTTTTCCAGTCAGCTTCAAGGGAATCCTGACGATGAGCAAATTGTAATAATCTAGTTTGTGGAGAGTGTACGTAAGCAAGTGTAGGTTTATATTGCATATTTTATGCCAGATTCTGCTTAGTTTTAAGTGATGTCTGAGTAAAGGTGTGTGAAAGGAGAGGGAGATCAGTATCAAGTAAGAGTGAAAACCTGGAGAAGCTTTCCCTGTACCATGTTTCCCTGTGCAGGGACTGGGCTAGAAGTCCATTTGGGTCAGGTTGCCTGCTGGAATAGCTAGGCTTTGGTGGTGCACCCCTGATGTTTTGTACCCTGGTAAGACTTTGTATTAAACAGACTGCAAGAGTAGGCAAGAGCTGAGTGATGAGCGGTAGGCTTCAACAGCAAGAACCACACAAAAAAAAGGAAAGAGAAATAAGACCTGGCAAACACCAATTTCATTCCCAGTACAACCTGCTTCAGAACAGAATTTATGCTTGTATTAAAGAAAAAAAAAAAAAAAAAAAAAAAAGTGTCTTTTTCATAGTTGTGTCTCTGAGTTAAACAGAAGGTTAAAATGCTTGGAACCTAACAAAGCTGATTCAGTACTTCTTCTTAAGGAGTTTTTTTCTAAGAACTGGATTCACAGTGATGTTATTTTCTCTTTGTACATTATTCAGGATCATCATAGCTAACTGATACTACAATCCTTAGGTCCAACTGTTCAAGAATTAATTGTATTCTCTGCTATGAACTTTAAGTGAAATAGAGCCATCCATTCAAATATTTCTTTTGGAGAGTTAGATATTCTTCAAAATATAATACATGAATCATAATGTATTCAGGTCTTCTTTTCTTAACCATTTTCTTTTGGGGAAGCAGAAGGAGGTGAGGAGAGAAACAAGACGGAAAAATAAGCAGAAGTTGAAAGTCAGTTTTCATTTTAATTAGGGAGGTGAAACAAGAACTTCAACAAAATTAAATTCTTCTGTCCTAAGGTTTAGTTTTAATTTGGGGCAGGACATTTTGCCTTTTGTCTTGATCTAAAGCAGTGAAATGGGCCTAGTTCATATATCCTTACTTGACTACACTGATCATTAGTCAGATAGAAAATTGTACCTTGCCTAAAACCTTTGCCTGACTGAAAAAGTAAAGGATTGAGCCCATTGACTGAGACTACTGTCTGAGTTTTTCTAGACTTGTGGTTGTTTGTATTTTTGCATTGTATTTAATTTCTCCAGCCCACGAGTTCTATCCAGACTAGATAGAACACAAGTAGCTCTGCTGGAATGCCACTGTCTAAGGAAAAATACTGTAGGTCTGCCCCCTTCTGGGCAAGGGGGCTCCAGAGCCTGCTGTGACAACAGGTTTTTTGGTTTCCCTCATACTCTGTCACAGCCAGCTGTGTAAGATTTGAGGGTCAGTGCACTGCTATTGAGTAATCGTGGTTACCACCAACCAGACCCTGTGCATTCTGCTACCTCCTCCTGTTTGTTCTCCCTATTGTCTCAAACTGTGATGCTGCCATTCTCAAATCTGTTACAAAAGCTTGCTGAGAAGAATAATCTCTGCCCTTCTCCCTCGCGTGCTCTTGTGGTATGTGGAGTGCTCATCATGAAATGCTTTGGGATATGGCTAACACAAATCCCAATCTCTCTGTGTTGAGTGTCCTGCACAGTAAACATGATCTTGAATACCACAATACAGCAATTGGCAGATGTCTTCTCAAAGGTAACATACATTTCTATATTAATCCTGGATCAGGATCAGAACGAAAAAAATAAATAATCCAGAGACAGAAATCTCAACTTAAAGAAAACATATGGCAATAGTCTGTCTAATTAGGAGGTGCAGTTTCACTGGACTATACACAACAGCATCCTGAAATCCAAAATGAGCATTTGCTCAGAGGCAATTAAAATTACTCTTTCTTTCTGTTCCATGGGTAAGTGAACATGAAAACATTTCACTGTGTTGTTATTTCAGATCTTTCATTCAGTTGCTTTACATATTTGGATTCTCAATTGCAGCCATCTAAATCCTCAGTGTTTCCTAAATATAAGGGGATATTTGTCAATATCTTTCCTGCCTGGGACCAACAGACACTGATACCACCTGTACCCAGTTGCATTTGTGTGGCTCTGCAGTTGATTTAGGGCACATCCCATGCTGTGAAATGACATGGTCAGCCTCCCCGGGTTTGCTCGCAGGCACATTGTTTGGGGCCTGATTGCTGGATTATCCCAGTGTCTGTGAGGGATGTTGGGCATTCCAAATCGTGGTCTCACATCTTGTTATAATCTACCTTATTTCTGCATGTGTCGTCAACATTTGGCAGTTTTCTTCTCGCTGAGGCAGTGTTTGTGTATCAGATCTCTGACTTAGTCTGGAACTAAGAACATTCCCACCCCTCATTTTGTTTTTGTGAAGCTCAGCTTTCATGGTCGCTTTCCAGAAAGACAATTTGCATATTTCATCCATTGTTAGTAAACAGATTATAAGGCACTCATTTGTGTGCTAAATCACAGCAAACTGTGCTTTGCGAATCTGATTCTCATCTTCCCTTCATTTTAACCTGGCTTAACTTCATTGATTTCAGTGGAATTACTGCTGATTTATGCTGTGAAAGTGAGAGGAGAATCCAATGAGCAAATTTCCCTTTTGCACATGAATGTGCCAAAGTAAGTCCTGATTTACCACTGTGAATTTCATCCAATATTATGCTTACTTAACATCTTTTGAGTTACTTCACTGGTATGCTACTGCAGTGAATCAGGCTCAGGATCCGTATAATTCCCTTTTGTATGTTTTTTTTTTTTTTTTTTTTTTTTTTTTTTTTTTTCTCTCTCCCTTCTATGTATGTTTTACTGCATTGAGACTGAACTTTACTGCCTGGTTTGCAGGTGTCTTGCATGTGATTCTACAAGAAAATCCATGTTAAAATCACAATGTCAGTTCAACAGCAAATGACTACTAGAAAGAAGAATTCCAACACAACAAATCTTTCTGTTTCTGGTTATGTCATCTGTTAAGGTATCTCAGTGTGCACTATAATTGCTGAACATTTTTGCTATAACACATGCTTGGTAATAACATTAAAATATTGTTCTGCCTGTCCTTTTATCCTGAGAGGACAACATAATATAGTTAAATAAATGATAACTGCTTACCAGTGGACACTTGTATCCAGCCCTAACTGCACAAAATTTACTGTTGTCAGAAGTCTCCTCCGGTTCTTCTCTCTCTCTCTCTTTTTTGTGAATCTGGTCTGAAAATGAATATACCAACACATTTAAAAATAAAATACAATAAAATCAGTCCAGATTTTTAATATCTTAGTGAACTATACACACAAACTGATTGATGCCATACTGAAATCTATACATGATGTTGGTAAGAATAACTGACAGATTCATGTGTTACGAATCTTCTGTAGAATGAAGAATTTTCTGTTAGTATGAGCAAATGATACCATTTTAACTCATGCTGTTTGCACTTACTCTAGGCAACTTACAAAAATAATATCTAAAATGAAAATCTTTGCAATGATTGAGGTTCCTTAAGTTTATTAGTGGTTTTTGCACACTTGGCAAATCAGCAGGATTTGGATCCATAGTTTAGGATTTCATAGAACTGCAGCTTCCAAGGTCCTTCTTACTTCCTGTAAAAAAGGACTAGCTGAAGAATACAATGTTAAAATTGGATCCCATTAACTTGGTCATTACAACAGAGACTAATGAATAAAAGGAAATCTGGAAACATGGAAAGCTGAAGACCATGCTCACCAATGGGGAGGGGGGGTGGGAGGGGAGAGAGATGGGGTGTAGATAATTGGAAGGGAGAGAGAGAGAAAGGAAATGCCTGGATCTTTTATAACTAGACTATGAAACCCTCAGTTCTGTAGAATGTCAATGTTAACATTATTACAATGAAAAATAATTAAACGAGAGCAATTTTAAATCAACATTCTGCCTGAACACCACCTAGTGAGTAACTAGTATTGCACCTTATAAGTCAAGCTCCACACACTAGAGCTATTGAAATATAATTTTCTTGTACTGCCCTGCAAGAACCACTACACCCCCTCCCCCCCCCACCAATGTTTTGCAGGAGATGGCAACCTTTACGTTTTGAATCTATAATTGCATATGCTAAAGAGGGAGAATAAAAATATATTTGAAAAGTTAAATACTTTTAAACATTTCCTAATATAAGATGTCAACATTATTTTAAATACTGGATCACATTTTCAAAGGAACAGTAATGTGGTTTGTTGAGTTACACCCAACTTCATACATTAGTATTTTCTCTCTCATGCACTCATAAATGCACCTGAATTCAAACTGGCATACCATGTTTGTATAGAAATGTGGATAGAGTAATATCTGGCTCCCTAAAAGGCCTGTATAAATATTATATTTGGAAAAGGAGTGGAGGAACACAATTAAAATGAAGACCCAATTGTTCCTAAATAAAATAAACACTGTGGTAGAATTGCAGTATCAGTTGCAAAGTGATGTTAACTGTATGTATTTGATGCCAGAACAACAACTAAAGAAAACGATAAGAAAGAGAAGTACAATTCAGCACCATTTGGAAAAGTCTAGGCTGTCTTATGGTTCATTCCTGGAAGGTGCAGGGCAATGCTGTTCAATTTTTGTCTGCTCCAGGACAGCATCTGTCACATTATAGGACTGGGCCATCAGTGCATACAGAGGATAAGCAAGAAACAGTCCAAGAGAAATGAAATCGGTCTGATGCCAGTTTGCAATGATTGAAAAGAATGAGCTACAGTGCAAATACAAAATCAAATGCTAGGAACTGCCGTGGGACAACATGCAAAGCTGGAGGGTCAACTTACTCCCTCTTTACTAGAGGGAGTAATAGAATAGATATAGAGTAGGTTGTTAGTTTAACATGGTCACTTTCTGCTTGATATATTTACTAGCAGGAATATCAAATTATATTGTCCCCTAAAGTGTTTGCTGCACTACCCCTTGTGCTCCCTCTGTTTCAAGGCCAGTCATAATCAATCAACGTGATGAACGCAAGCATCTTTTCTCACTGCATCCAAGGCTTTCCTGAGTATTTTACAAATGAGAACAAAGCATGTAACAATAAACATGAAACAAATGACACACAGCAGAGTAAATAAGCAGTGGCATGGCAGGGAATTCATACCACCAACTTCATTCACATACTAAGTTAGATAGTGAGGAGTCCCAGACTCTTTATGTAGTCAGTGGAGAGGGAGAAGTCCACTATAGGGCAGTTCAGAGAAATTCTGAGAAAGTCTGTTGTCAATTCAATTGCTTGTACTAGGCAAATTCATTTAGATGTCATGAATACTGTCTATAAAGGAGCAACAGGACCACTGCTGCAATGACTGGAACAGGTATCACAGCCCCACACGGTATTGTTTTCCTTCTAAAGTCAGGAAGAAATACATTTTAGTCAGGGAGTGGTCTTAGATAGAGTAGAAAATTCTGGGAAAAAAAAATTCCCTGCCAATGCTGTAGAAGATTCAGAAACACTGGACAAGTACAAGAAATTTTCAAATTGTTTGTGAACGCTATTCCTAGGAAGAAAAGATATGTCTGCAGGAAGTCCACGGTGCTAAAACCAGAGCCTTGTGATAGCTCTTCTAAAGCCTTCTGTAAGAAGAACAGAATATAGCACAAAACTATCTTTGTAACTTAGATCACTATTTCTCTTAAGCTGAAACAGAAGGAGCCAGTTCCATGTTGGAACAGAAGGGGAAAAGGGTTTTTGTTGTGCCCATTATATCCTGTCTTTATCAGACCTGCAATAACATTGTGACAAAAGAGAAGGCGAAGGATAAAAAGCCTGGATTTTAGAGCTAATAAAAGACAAGACAGTAGGAATATTGATGCTGGCCTTGCAACATGACTGAGGAAATTTTCTCCAGCACTCATACTTGTACTATAAGAAAAGTAATAAAAAGATAAAAGATAAATAAATAAAAACTTGTGCAGAAAGGCATCTAGTTTGAGGATGCAGCAGGAATTATGTAAGGAACAGCTTCAATTCTTATTGTTGGGAAGTAATATTGGTAATAATCTATGTGACTGCCTATTTCTGCCAACCCTGCCTTCTATTCAGGCTACAGTACTGGCCAGTGCTTTAATGGCACAATCTGTCCCAAGATGGGCATTGATTCAAAACAACCAACTTAGAAATGAAACTCAGAATACCTGGAAAGGGAAAAAGCAAAACAAAACTCCATGTAAAAGGAAAAAGATCCAAATAACCGATGGTCTTTCTGATCCCTGAATAGATGCCAGTTGTCCTGAGGCACTGAAGTAGCCAGCAGATAATTCCAAACTTTGAAAGGCGTCCATATCACCACTCAGTCAGACAAGGGGAAAAGAAACAGCATATTAAAAAATACAAAAAATAAAAAAATACCCCAGTTCCCTGTCAAAAACCTTTATAAAAATAACATTTAAGATTAAATGGACCTCAGGATAGATTTCTGTTCTGTCTGCCAAAACCACATTTACCCACCAGCTCTGCTCAGCCCAAGTTTACCATCCCACAGCAAGCCTCACGATCCGGGAGAGCTAACAACAACTAATGAAACTGCATTTTGGTAAACTGTGACAATGAGCACATGGGGCATATTCCACAGAGGAGTAAGTAGAGAGCTCATAGTTGGCCACTTTGCATATGTGTGCTTGTGGGGGAAGAGGCATAAATCATCCACATTCACAAAGGGAGCAAACAAGCATTCCAGATATACTGGCTCCTTCATGACGAGAGCAGGACATGAGCCAGGCATGTCACTCTCACTTTCTGCCTCTTTTATCTCTCGCCACAACTAGGGACTGCAGAGAGGAGATTGTTCTGGCTGGAAGCTGAGGGACACAGGTGGTACCAGCAGCTGCAAGCTCTTTAACTCTCGTTGGCTCCACTTATTAGACCATGCATTGTATGTTTAATACATTGCATTTGTTTGTGTGGGAACAAGAGTTGGAGGTTGGTGGTGCTGCACTACAGTCTCTTGTATTGCTGAGGAGGGAAGGGAAGGTGAAGGCTGCTCCTAGTTAGAGATAATTAGAATATGGGGCTCCTGAAGAGAATTTGGTAACTCTGAAAGAAAACCAGCTGTCCTTGATTACAGTGAGATATTAGTCACTCTAAGATAGCTGTGCCAGTTAGTATTTTGCAAACAGAAAATAATGCAGTGATATTTTCAGGGTGGAAATATGTGGGGATCAAGCTTTATGTATGGTGAAGCCCTGAAATTTGTACGTTTATTTATTTTTAAATTGCTTGCCATAAAGAACAAAGGATTTCTGGAGGTCTGGGTCAGGCATCTTTCTTCTATTTGCATTTTATATGTAAACATCACCATGTTTTTGATCTTGCAAAAATTACTGTGTCACACTGCTATTCATCTATCATGCTTATGGGGAACTTATTTCCAGAAATTTTATTTGATTCAATAAATTACTATGCGCCCTGATATCTAACTAAAACTTTATGAACAGCTATTGACACCTGTGGGAAACTTTTCCATGCTGTTTATCTCAGGTAAACTCTTAATAGGAAAATTCTATTTACCTTAAATGGTTTCTTTATTTTTATCATTTTAAAAACTAGTGGGCCATGATTTGTAACTGTTATTCAAGATAGATTTTAAAACAGGAATCATAGAATGGCTCACATTGGAAGGGACCTTAATTACCAACTGTTTGTCTGTCTGGAATTTTGTGAAGCACTGCTACCATGCTGATGGAAAATTACTGAGGCATAAAGGGAGGATTAGGTCAACAACTTTGAGGTGGGGCAGAACAAATCAAAGGGAATATGACAGTACTTTGTGCTGAAAGGACATATATTGCAGTCACAAGTTCTTGCAGGCTAGGTCTTAGGACAGGTTTTACTTAATACTTTCATGATTGATCATGTCATAAAAAGCAGAAGAGTAATGAAACTTGTTGAGGTTTCCCTAACCTTGGGAAAGCCTTGCCAAGGTTGAGGAGAAATAGCATACATACCAAAGAGGCAGAACTGGAGTCTTAGGCAATGGAGAGATAATGCTGCACAAGAGAACAGCAGTAGCACAAAGTGTTTGGTCATTCACACAAGAAGGAATAACAATTTCAGACATTTTGTTAGAGTTCATCATCTAGGAACACCTCAGAGGGGAAAGAGTTGGTTGTATCACAAGAGGCAATCACATTGATGGCTAATACCTATTAGGCTGATCCTGTGGAAAAGGAAAATGCAGTCCTAGGATGTACTGGCAGCTAAATATATTCCAGCCTTTTATATATCCATACCTATGACAAGGACTTGAAAATCATTCTGATCCATGGCAACATATTAAGCTTCAGTGACAACAAGATGAAATAACATCCAGGTTTCTAAAATGCTTGAAAATACCTATTTTCAAGACACCTGTCAAAATAATCATTGACAATTTATTGGGGTTGTTCTCCAGCTTGCCAGATTTTGCTTAATCTTTCATTTTTCTGTTAAACTTGAGTACAGTCTTAAGCCTCATTTATATTGCATAATTAGTATGAATTTCCCCCCAAACTGCTTTTTATTATTATTATAACTGTAATCCTCTCTATATAGTTATTTGTATATCTAACAGCAATGGGAGGCAGTTGGGCAGTTGAGGGGTGGAAAGGTGCTCATAGATACTAAGAAAGAGCTAGTATTTAATATCAAAATGAAAATAAATTTGCCAAATGAATTAGAACACTTGATGGGGATTGGGAGAGTTTGTGCAGTGCCACATTACTTCCGTGGTCACATAAACAAGATAATACACATCCCTTGAGCTTCTTTAATCTCCCCACACCTCCCAGTAACAAACAAACCGTTTCTGCACTATACAGCATATTTTATTTTTGAAAGTGATGTGCAATTTGTGTAATTCACTATGGCATAGTTAACAGTCTTGAGATCTAATGTATGCATTTCTCTAGGAGACCTTGAGGAAACAGTACTTGAAAATGTACAGTTCATCTTAAATTATCACCATTATGATCCACCCCTCATTATTAAATACTTCTTCTGCATTGTGTATCATCTGCAAGCAAAGTATTTTTCTCATTGCCAGAGAATTATATACTAATATATATAAAATATATACTGTCAGATTAATATACTTAAGTACAGCACAATACAAAACTCCCACATAAGTTACATCCAGCTTCGTTTACTTGCTGCAGGGTTTTGTTTGGTGTTTTCTGGTTTATTTGTTAGTTTAATACTGTTTCCATAGTGACCTAGAAGATAAAAATACACACTTATGAGCTTTTCCATTATTTCTGTTAGTGTTCCCCAAATAGGAGACTAAAATGCAGGCCTATCAGGGGAAAAAAAAAAAAAAAAAAAAAAAAAAAAAGGAAGCATGAAGTACTTTTACTTTTTACCCAATGTCAGTGGATCATATGGTCTCTAGAACCAAGCTTTCCATGTGCAGATTAATGTTTCCTGAGACATTAAGTCAAGTAATTCTGAACACAACTTGATTGCTAGATGTAATCAAAGCCAGGCTTGCTCTTTTGGACCAGTTTTTTCCGGCTAGAGTAAGCAGTGTTATTACCAAGTCTTGCTTTTCCTGGTTTTCATCTTGCTTACAGGCTGGAAAAACAGAAATGTCATAAGCAACTGAGGGAAAGCTAGGCTAAGTAGAAACTTGTCGTGAACTTGGCCTCATTTCACTCACACCCTTTCCCAATATTGAAAATAGACTCCCAAGAGCAAGCATCAATGCCATGCAAATCCAATTGGAAAAGTAATAAACAGAAACCTATATGGACAGTTTTCTTGTTGCTTATAATCCAGTAAGTAACCTAAAAATCGATTGTGTTTCACTGAATCTCTGTCAACATGTTTTTAAAAAAAAAAAAAAAAAAAAAGGGAAATGTGTGTGGGGGGTGGGGGGAGTAGGAGTCTTGCATTTCTGATACTCTTAATATTCATATTTCCTGTCATTGATGGTAGTAATTAGAGAAACATTAGCTGGTATCTGTAACTTTCTTGCATTTTCCCTTGGTCCTATTCTTGTGCTATTTTATTCCTATGGAAGAAAAAAAAAATTAGCACTCTGTAGATCAAGTAATTATAATCATGAGGCCACAGGTTGATAGGGCCTATGGAGAAATGTCTACCTTTAAAAATGTGAGTATAATTACTACATTATGCCTTGGAATAAATGGGAGAGAGGGGGAGCTGTGGATGTCTGTCATGGCTAGTGAATCAAAATGAGAAGGAAAGGAAACTTTATAAGTTAGCATAGAAATTAAGCAAAAATTATGGTTTAAAATATTTGTGGGCCAGATCCTTTATCAACTTTGGTTCATTATCTACTTTTAGTATTACTGCTATCATTGATGTCTCATAGAGTTTTGTAAGAGGTGCAAGGCTAAGTGATTTTGAATCTCCATGTTCCAGCTAAGAAGCTTTACCATTGCTGCAAAGCATAATAGTGCTGTGGCTTGCCCACAGATCCAAACAATTCAGCATGGGGGTGAAAACTTGCCTCTCTACTCTAATATTCCTCAGCTGTCTGGGTCTGAGGTCTGAGCAAGAGGTTTAAGGTCCAACTCATTTATAGTTGATCTGTAAATTGTCTCTGATTGTCTCTGTAAAGCTGAGAGAGTTGGTTTTCTTTCCTCTGTAGATATAGTTATCTATTCTGATTTTCCTTATTTGTCTGAAGCCCTCTTTCTTCTACTTTCTGTAGAAAAGGGAAATTTTCATGAAGTCTGAGGAATTTTACATGAAGTTGGTCCCCAAATTTAACTTTATACCAAGAGGGGACTGTGTATAGATTTCACTTTTTCACATGTGAAATAGATACAGAGATTTCCTTGCTGTAGATGCTGCTGCAGTTATGAACTCACTAAAAAGCAGTTGACAACCAGTTGGCATATTTTCAGGCTTTAAAGGCACCCCTTGGAAACCTATGTACCCACAAAATTATCCTCCTCTGATACCTGTGGCCTCAGCTGACCCCTCAGAAAAAGGAGGCTACTGAGGAAGCTGAAGTAGAGAGCCAGCATGGCAAATGAAGAGCAGGGGGAACCTGGAATAAATACACTTAGACATGAGTGCAACGTGAGTGTCTCCTAAATCGATGCAGAAAGATGGTTAGCCCATGGGTTGTGCACATGAAATACCATAATTGGGGAAATACAGTAATGCTAGCTGCTGGAAGTGGGGAGGAGAATTTGCATGAAGTCATGCTTGAGATATTTACTGCTACTACTGCTGTTAATTTAATTAGTTCTCTTCCCTTTCTTCTGACTCATTGGGTAACTTTAGACAAGGCATGTAATATGCTAAGGCCTCTGTTTACTCATTAGTGGAGTGGGCATAGTAACATTACCTACCTCAGAGGTTAAATGATTGAAGCTTAATTAATGCTTTCTGCGATCTCTATTGAATACTACACAACTGCAATACTCTTACTACATTATTACAGTTCTTAAATTTTATTATACCTTCCTAACCTTTAGACTTTGTTGTCATCATGATCTCTTAGTATTTATTTTGCAAAAGCAACTTGAGAACTCTTTCAAAATAGGAGGGGAAAAAACAAAGTCATGTAGCAATAAAGAGGCAATAGCATTACAGAGGAAACACTCCGCTGTGGCGAATTCTAGCCACATATAGAACCTTCCAAAGTGGGGCTTATGTGGGATGTGAGCAGTACCTAGCTCCCCGAGATGAGGAGAGGAGCTCCTGCTGTGCTCCCCATTTGTGCAAACATAAGACTAAAATCTCAGCTTTGTCTTGGATGTAAATATTTACAAGAAGATTCATCTTTGGATACTCTTACAAAATTCCAAGCCATTGACACTCTGAGTCAGTAACTTGAAACCTGTTCTTGTTTTTGTCTTCTTTGTATGGAATAGAGCAGAGCAATGGAGAAATCTTTCAAGCCTTTGAGGGAGGAAAAAAAAAAAAAAAGACCATATTAGCTGGCTGGACTCAGTGGGATGAAATTTGGGATGTTTGCATTAAAATCTTAAAGAAGGAAAGGGCTGTATATGACATGATCACTTTCATTTGTGATAGAACTGGAGGTGTATCTGTGCTGAATCAGCTAGACCTGGGCTTGACCATGTATTTCCCTGCCACAAACCATGTTCACAGGAGTCTCAGGACACCTTTGTGTCTTTCATTAGGGAATGAGACCCATTGTTCCAGCAGGCACGGGACCATGGGCTGAGAGAGGTGAATGCCAGTAGACACTAGATAGAGTTATCTGTTGGAACTGTTTGTGGAGAAAGATGTCTATAAGCCTTGCCTTTCTCCCACATCTGTGCAAGAGCAAAGCTGCACTCTTGCCTGTCTGGCACCTGTAGCACAGCAGACTGCATGTTAGTGAAAGTTTACAGTGAGGAGGATCCATCACATAAAGAGAAAGTAAAATGAACAAGTGAAATCCTTCTTGCTGTACTGGAATTAATATAATAATTGGTTAAAACCAAGTGGGAAGGAACATTATTATTCTATTAACTGTATTCATATTTATGTATTTTAGAGGATAACTCCATCTTGGAAACTAGATAGCTTGGATTGAACTGAAAAAAATATTTTTAATTTCAAAGTAGGTTTGGAAAAAATTATGCCTCCAGATTTTGGACAGTGTTCTGCCACCAGTAGGAGCAGGTAAAATTAAAATAAGTTTAATGTTTTGTTTTCTTTTATCTGGACCTTTGATTTCTGGAACATTTGTGTAAATGCTTTCTGGTTACTGATGATGCATGAGTCAAAGAATAAAGTGTGATTTTTCAGTCCTCAGTTGAGTTTGCATTGTGCTGACACTGAGCAAACACCTTCCTTTGAACTACAAATTGAGCAAATTTCATATAAGTAACTGAGACAGAATAAAGAGAGAACCCCACAGGGTCATTTTTCCCAGTCACTTCTCAGAATGTTAATGAACATAAAGATTTCCAGAAACTAGACATTCTTTGCTGCCATTTCTTTATTTATGTTCCACAGAAATAAATAAATAAATAAAGCAAACCAAAAACTTATTCTTCTACAGTGAACCTATGTATTCAGCCTTCTAGTGATTATTTTATGATTAAGGTACTGATCTGAGACATGGGAGATCTATGTCAAATTTCTGGCTCTGCAACAGACTTCCTCTGTGACCTGGGGCAAATCAATTAATACTTCTGTGATTTCATTCCCTGACTGTTAAATGGAGATGATACTGCCTTTGCTTGTCTACGGGACTACATTGCCAACTACCTCTTTCCAGCAGCAGGGTAAAATTTTGGAAGGAAAATTGCTCTCCCCCTCATGTGCCTCCACTTTCAGCCCTTTAGCTGTGTAAGTACAAGTATTTGTGGGATCTGGAAAAAAAAAAAAAAAAAAAAAAAAGTGTGTGTGTTAAAACATTTAACCTGGATTAGATTGTTAAATTGATGGACACTGAGCAGAGGGGTCTTGGAAAGCCAGAAAGCCTCAACTCAGCATCTTTACTGAGAAAAAGATACCTGGAGCTGTACTCTGTCTTCTAGTTGTGCATGAACCCCATCAGCACAGTTGCTATTTACATCACAGTAGCTAGACAGCCAAATTATGATAGACCCTAGAAACGTGAGCATTTTTAAAATGACTATTGTCCTGAAATGCTACTGTAGAATGAGATACGGTGAACAAAGGAAGTATTATCTCTGTTTTCCAATTGGGATAGTGAGTACAGGCTAATGAAGTAATTTGTTGACAGTCAAAATTGCAGCAACACTAGGAAATGAAATAAGTTCCCTGAAATCTCTACTTAGTGTTCTTCTTACAGGACCCTCTTTCCTCCCCGCCAGCTTAAAGAACATGTGCATACTTAGAGAGGATTCAGACTGTACCTTTTATGGAATTCATAGCCATTTCTGCCAGATAAATAGATTTTCTGGGGTCCTGTTTCGGTCCACACCTTGTAATCTTACACAAATGCAAATAGTAGTGATACTAATCAAAGTGTATGAGATTACACTGAAAAGTCAGTGGAAATAAAGCTTAGCAGACCTATACAAGATGAGTGCTCCCACTCTGCAGGCTGACATGGCTTTTTCCAAGAGAGGGCAATAGCCATAGAGGCAGCTTTATCAGGATGGAAGTTTACAAGTTAAGCAATGAGCAGCAGTCCACACTCAGAGGTTCTGGTGCTCCAGACCACGTGCTTCTGCCAAAATCTCTTGGTTCACACTGGGGCTGTGTCAGTCCTCTTGCTGTGGTGCTCAAGGAAACTCCATGGTTGCTGTAGCAGCAGAGGTTCCAGCCCTTTCCACGTGTCCCCTTGGTGCTTGCCCCTGTGTGTTGGTCCAGGCAGCAGTAGCATGGTTTTTCAGGGGTGCTGAGACCTGCCCTTCTCCCCTCAGAGCCTGGCCATGATGATGCTCCTTTTCTTAGGCAGGTTGGCAAAACACTCTGGGCCCCACCAGCAGCTGGGGAGCCAAGGAGTGGGCGACTGGCACCCTGAGGCATGCACGCCAAGTTAACTGCTTTGCTCATTGCTATCCATAACTGAAGAAAGAGCTTTGTCAGTTGATTCCCAACATAATTACAGAGTGAATGCATGGCACCTTCTCCTCCGGTGAAGAGCTACAACCTACTTGCAATGTTATTGTTATTCGTGTATGGTTGTTTGCTGTCTGCTGGGGCAATTAGATTGCTTTAATTTAGGTCACTAATGATATTATAAGACAGTTTGGTGATGGTGTGATTTCTTTTGATGTTTGTTGTTACTGGATATATCAGCTGGTTTTGATACCATAAAACACATTTCATGTCCTCCCAGGGAGGGGAAAGGGGAAGAAAGAGGTACCAGGGAGGCAGTCAAGGAGGAGGGAAGCGGAGGAAAGGTAAGGGAAGTCATTCAGTGCTTGCCTGATCTGCTATTTGGAGTGAATGATAATTTCTTAGTACAGCAAAGCTGGCAGCAGTCCTTTTGCTATCAGGGTTTTTACTGTGCTTCTCTGCTTATCTCTCAGCGTGACCACTGAAATCTGTGAGATCACACTACGAGCTGTGGTATCATGTCAGGTTTGAAATTATTTCTGACAGGCTACAAAAACAATTGGGCCCTCACTTTGGCTGCTTTTACACTAGTTGAAGTCTAATTTATAAGATAGATCATTCGCTTCACTGGTTCTGTCCTTGATACTTTTCATGCTGTGGCTGGTGTTGGTGATTTTTGTTTCATGCTTCTTACATATTCTGCTTTTTTTTTTTTTTTTTTTTTTTTTTTTTTTTTCCTAGCCCTATTTAGTAGGAACAACTTCTTCATCCAAACACATTATTTCTATGCAAGTAGCTAGCTCATTGTTCATATCAGCTTTGACCTTCACAATACATCACAGTCTGCCTGAGCTGAGATTTATTTAATACTCTCTAGAAAGCTCTTGAGTTAGATTTTAATAGTATTTGTTCTGCCTCTGTGCAGGAAATAAGAGAAAGCTTGTTTTCCCTTTAGACTGCAGGAAAATGTACAATTAAGGCTATGTACAGTTAAAACATTAGGCAGCAGCCATTTAAAGCTATAATATTTCTGAGCCCAGTTAAGCCTATCTAGTTTTTTAATCCCTTTTGGTAATGTAAAATCAAGTATTATATTTAAATCATATTTAATTTCTAGACAAACACATACTGAGAGTGGGCTTTGAAAACCCACAAACTAGGGTGCTCTGCTCCCACTAAAATGCCTTTGAAAATCTGACCTAGAATGGAAGATGATGATGTTTTCACTAATAAATGAAAAGTTAAAACATGTTCAAATTCCTGTTTGAATCAAAAATATATTGGATTTCTATGACTACTGAAACATAGCTATACATGTAAAATATTCTCACTGCAGTGTGCAACATTCTTGTTTTACTGGTGATATTATCAACACTTGTCATGTCAGATAGTTGAGGAGTCATAATTGTCTGGGTAAAACAACTTTGACAAAATTAATATTCTATCTTCTTTGTACCCATTATCATCTTCTGCTTTCTGAAAATTCAGGAGCCCATCCAAAATCCACAGGTCTGAATTCTTTGTACTTTGTGTCTTTCAAATGTTGTGCAGTCATGGCATCATTTTGGCTTCTGATCTTGCAAGCACCGAACCTTGCATTTAAATGAAACATTCCAGCAGCCTCATCACAGCTCTTGGTATGTGGAAGACTTGGCGGAAACAGCATATTAGTCAGATTTAGAAGATGCAGGTTTCTTCCCTGATCCTGCATTTGTTTTGTGGTTTTGCTGCATAGAAGACTCTGCTGCTCAAAGTGCATTGTTATGTTTAATGGATTACTGCTACCCCGCTAATGTTCTAGAGTTTCTGATTTCTGTTCCATAAAACAAAGAAAATATTACTTAACATTTCAGTAAAGTGCTTGGACAATTTTTTGATGAACAGCATCTCATAGTAGGTAGCTATTACTAAATGCTGGATAGATCACTGTGTACTACATAAAATACTCTGTATTGGCCTGCCTAAAATCAATGATAAAACACAGGACCTCGAATTTATTCTGTGCTAAAGAATTTTGCTTTAACATGGCCAGAATTTCTAGTGTTTAATGGGATGTAATCCAAAGTGTAAAAGACTCCATGAAGGTACTATTTGCTACTTTTGCAAATATAACACAGATACCCAGAGACCATTCCTCTCACAGACAAAATTGTTCAGCATGAGAGACATGAAATTTTTGTTTCTAGTCTTCCCTGTCTATAATCTCTCTGGTTCCAAGGTGACAGACAACTGGGTGGCAGAATGTATGATGAATAGCTTGATTATTTTAACAATTACATATGTAATGAAGAGCTGGAAAGGTTCCATGTAAGCCTCATTTTCACCCTGGTTAAATATGATGTGCATAATTAATTTTCAAATATGAAAGGGCTCCAGCAAGAAAAGAAATGAAAGAAAGTTGAAGAGACAGTGAATATTTTATTAAACGTCACTCATTCAAAGCTCATTAATATACATAGTCCAAGAGTAATCACCTCATATAAAGTTAAACACAGTAGCGCTTATTTTCCTGGCAGATTACCTGGTTTATTGATGAGTGTAATAGTTTAATAGGGGACACAAATCTCACCATTGGCCTTTTTCTAGCTAAAAACACCCTCTCCTGTGTTCGTTCTTCAAACTGGATGTATCTGGAGACAGTGATTTCCTCATTTGCTTTCTGAGACTATGATTCACTCATGTAGCAACTGGGTAAAGGAGAAAGGGAAATGGTACAACACTCTGTCACACATTTTTGGACTTAAAAGAGATGACGAAAACTTCGATGTTAATCTTGAAGGAAATTCCATTACTTCAAAATTTATGTGTTCCAAATTACAATATTAAGAAAGCCTCTCCAAGTTTTTTTCACTATTTAGCCAAAATGTTTTTAAAATTATTTTTACATATTTTTCAGACAGTTTTTAATAATAAATTACTAAACATTCTATTTCAACTTGTTTGAACCAAATTTACACATTCCTTTTTGTTCTTGTTCAATATTAATATGAGTAACTCTGAGCTGTTTAGATGCTACAGATGAACATACTGTGGTCCTCATGTGTTCCTGCAAGATCCAGGCTATTTTTTAAGCCCAAGACCCCCAGATATTTAGATTCAAACATGAGCTAGTAGGAGCTATACCTCTCCACCCCATGAAATTGTAAAAAAATTGTTTTCCTTTAAAAAAAAAAAGAAGGGAAATTCTGGCTAGTTCTATAACCTAACTCATGAGCAAGGTGATTCATGATTAGAGAATGCTTTGAAGATGTAAAGTGTTATGTAAATGCAAAGCCATTATTATTATTATAATTAGAATATTATTAACTATGGGAGGAGAGAAGATTAAACAATGAGGCTTCCTTACGAAATCCATTTGAATGAACTAAGGCTAAGGACACTTATTAAATGCAGTGCCATTCCACTGCAAAAGAATCCTTGCTCCTGCATGCAGCTTTCTGATCTTAGTGCACATCCTTACCCTTTTAACATGAAACAGATATGAGCAAGAAACCTAACATAAGGAGAAAAAAAATGAATGTAATAACAGAGGCACTATTGTATTCTTGGTGCCAAAAAGAGCCTGTTTTTATTCTCGATTACCCAATCATGGCTGGCTACCAACTTGCTAGATGCATTATACAAAAGATTCTGAGCTTCTCTTTTCAGCCGAAAGCACCGTCCTGGTCCATCTGAAATATCAAGTGTAACTCTGCATGTTGAATTTTCCCTGTGTTATTTCTTCTCACCTGGCACTGCAGACAACAACTTATTTTTTTTCAAGAATGCCTTTCTTTGATTTTCTGAATATTTGATGTTGCAAGAGGCACAACTGGTTGTTATAATTGCTGTTTACTAATTTCATTTGCTGTGGTCCCTAGAAGCTCTAATAAAGCTCAGAACACCACTGTGCTACGTGCCGTTAGACTTTTATTTAGCATTTCCCCAAAGCCTAGATTAACTGGGAAGTATCTTTCAGATCGCAAGAAAACTGACCTTTACTACCTTGCTAAAATAGGGTTTCAAATTCAAGTCAGGAGAAATGATAATATCTCATTCCTTTGCAGTCACTGTCAGCCTACTTGTTATGGACTCCTTACCTTTGGCAACTAACCACAGCTGTACAAAGTCACTGTCTGGAATAAGATTTCTTTTACATCTGTGGACACAGCTGACAGAAAAATGCAACTTCACTAAGAGGGTGTGCTGGAAAATACTACATTGACTCCTGCTAGTCAAAATTTACCCTTAAATGTAGAAGACAGAAATCAGAAGAGTAAAGTAGATGGCCTTAAATGTTATTCCATTTTGTGTGGACAACTGTAACTGCATGAAATATGGCCCCTGTGGTAGTCAATGGCAGCCCTGTCATTGACTTCAATGGGCTATGATTTCGCCACAGTTGCTTATTGTGTCATATAGCCCAGACACTAATTGTCTGTGGCTGATGGACAAAGATCCAGGCTGGGTGTGGTGGGCCCAAAGGAGACAAAACTGGAAGGCAGTGTGTGGAGAGTCTGGAGGCTGGCTGAGCCTTGTAGATTTTTCTTTTTAGTTTATGACAGTCTGTGTCTCCATACATAGCAACAATAACTGCATCCAGGAAAGCAAACTGAGGTCTGGGGTTCTTTTGAAATTCTGTTACTCTTATGTCATGCTTTAGATGGATAGTTTCCCTGGCATTTGTATGATTGGTTAGGTTCACTCTTTTTTTTTTTTTTTTTTTTTTTTTTTTTTTTTCCTGTCCTCTGTCTTTACAGCCCTTTTTATGCTTCTGTTGAAGTCGATGGTGAAGCTTGTGTTGACTTCACAGACTGCGCAGGCATCTACTGTCTAGTAGATGAACAATGTATACTAGAAATTTGTATTCATTTTTGTCAAATTGTGTTATGCAACAAATACTCTGTTTTCTCAGAGCAATTCCTGCTGAGGCATCTGGCTTTGTATCTCCAGCACATTACTGAATCAGATATAAGGACTGAAGCATTTTTTGATCCTCCATGTATTTATCTAACATACACTCCTGAAGTGTTTCTCTATAAACCACTATTTTTGTCATACAGTATATTTTATCTAAAATTATGGTTTTATTATTTGGTACCCTGTTATCGTATAGAGAATAAGAAATCTTCAATGCATTTTTTGTTCTCATTTTTAAGAATGTGAAGATATTCTTTAGGAGAAATATTTTTTTTAAAGAATATCAATAGATAATGTTTAGAATATCTTAATAGGTCCTCACAGTCAATTGACCACAAACATTTATCTGTTTTCCTAAATGAGAATGAATTTATAGGCAGGCTTGCTTGCTTCTTTAAGTTCAGGCCCAGTGAAATAGAAGTTTGGTCTTCCCTTTTTCATCTTTTCCTCTCATGCAATTCTCCCAATTTTTAGTATAAATAACACCAAGAATCATTTTGACTGTATCTGAAATTATTCCCTTTGCAATATTATCATAATTTCTGCTTCTCTGAAGTGAGTGGTTTTCCCAAACATTTAAGTTGTATTTAAAAGTCCTCTCCAGCTCACTTCACATTGAGGATCCTGTACACTATTAAAACAGAATGTATAATGTTACTTTAATTAGGGACAAAGAACAAAAGCCTTCAAAGACTTTGTATGAATTGATGGATGGAAAGATCCTATCTTTGCATGCCTTATAAACTGTATTCCATTTACAGAAGACTAGAATTTACTTATCCACATTTGGTGTTTTTTTTTTTTTTTTTTTTTTTTTTTTTTGTTGGTTGGTTGGTTGGTTGGTTTTGTTTTAAACAAAGAAACAAAACCTTCATGATACTTGAGTAAAAAATATCAATAATACCACTGATCTCCAAGGAACAGCACTGAACAATTGTTTCCCCACATTTGGTATGTGACAGTGACAACCATAATGAGAACTGTTAGCTTACACTTTCAGTAATATTTTGTTAGTTGTCACCATAGCAGACTGTTGGAAAAGTCAGGTTAGGTTCTCTTTGCTTAAAATACTTTCTTTATCTTTGACTGCTCTACTCTAAAACTGATATAACTTTACCATGCTCAGATAATACCATTAGTTATGAGCAGGTATGCCTTGGGCTTCTGACATAGTTGCCAAATTGCAGTGGAGGCATAACTGGAGTATAATGAAAGTGTTTAGAATTTTTCTAGAAATAAAATTTAGCAAACAATTCTGTTGATTGAGAGTCTTCACCAACTTTTTTATTTATAAAACAAAATAAAATAAAATAAAATAAATAAATCTCAATGTTGCCATTAGTTAAAGCAATCTGTAAAAGGAACTAATTTCTCAAGGAAGCTGGCACCATTTTTAAGCAGTACCATGTGCAGTCATATCAGTAAAAGACTGTTCAGCCACTGTCTGTTGATAAAATGGAGATCAGTGGCTTCCTGAGTCAAGGTCACAGATGACAAAGGCCCAGAAGCAGGGACAGAAAGCCTAAACGTCAGATCTGATGCCATCTTTCAATAGCAAAATAACTTCAACATTTAACTTCCTTTTCTGCCAGAGCCTTTGAGGTCCACAGAGGGTAAAAAGTCACTCAAGTTGTTGTCTTCGTCAGTTTTAAATCATTCCAAGAAATGTAAATCACTTCCTATCAGGGACCCCTCCTGAGCTTTGTTTGCATTTTGTGGAATAATAATAAGGACTTTTTAAAGCTTTTCATTTGGCAAGGGGGCTAACATCTTCTGTTCTCTTTGTCAAGTGACTTTTGAAAGAATATGTGGTACCTTTTGAGCATTGAAATGAAAGAGAGAATCACTAACTCTGTGGGGATTTTGAAAACAAGATATTGCAGATTAAAAAGAGCGTCTTGAAGAGATTTGCTGATGTGAGACTATTACAAAACATCATCTTTACAGACCTTGGCTCATGTTAGAACCACTTTACAATTATTGATCAATTCCAATAATGCTTCTGGTTAGTTTGGTTTTTCATCATTATTTTAAAAATATTCAGTTTGTGCCCAGTCTTGGCTTGCCAACTTTTAGAATTGAATTGCCAATTCAAGTCTTGCCAACTTTTAGAATTCAGTTGGCATATTTGACTAAAATACATTTTATGATTGTACCAGATAACAGTAGGCAAATATTTGGACCGAGGAAAGAAGTATACCTAGTAGTATGTTGAATGATGTATCTACTCTAGATTGCTTTTAAGTGACAAAATCCCAACTGTGTACTACTTACATATCTTAACTGAAACTGGCAGTAGAGGGATAGGATCCAATTAGCAAGAGTTTCCTTGTCTGATGGAATAACATAAAAATTCCAATAAAGAATTTATTTTCCAGCAGCATAATCATAATAAGCTCTTTCCAACTGCATCCCAAAGACAAGATGGTTTGCCAAGCAGTTGGTGGAGAAAAGTTAGGCTGGCCAAAAAACAATAAATTCCATTTAATGACAAATTTTGAGGTTTCAAGATCCGTTTTCATTCCAGTGCAGAATGAAACCAAAACCTCCAGGAATTTTTCTCAGACACATACATGAGCACACACACACAAGCACACACACATACAAGCAATGACTCCGCAGTACACTCTACCTTGCCCTTTAGGACTTTCACCTGAGATATGAGAAATAAAAGTACAGAGTGTTAAAAAAAAAAAAAAAAAAAAAAAAAAAACAGAAAACAGTGTAGCAGTACTACAAAGAAGCAGACAATATTATCTCTCCCCATCCTATTCATGTGTCTGAGATTTGGTAGTATGTGAAGACTTCTGAAAGAATTCTCATCTTATACAGTAGTTATGAGCCTGAGGGTTAGTTTTTAAGAACTTGGTCTAGAATTCAGTTTCTATAGATTTTAAGATCTAAGCAGACACATCTGGCTTCATGATCTGGGTCTGTGACAGTATTTTAGTAGTATGTCCATTAAATTAATATTTTCTAATTAAAAAATCAGTCTATGGAGCTTGAGGACACATCTAGGTGGCACCTTAGAGCCCTGTGGTCTGCATAATCATCATAAGCAGTAAGTCATATTTTCAGACATTTCTAATGATAAGCATCCTTGGAAATTCAAACAGAACATTGCTGATGGCCTGCAAAGCCTAAAAACTTACGAACTATTGACTTATAAGTACTATTATAGATTTGTGCTTTCTTTACGTCAGGTAAAAAAAAAAAAAAAAGAATTTTTGGTGTTGTCTTAGAAAAATACACTAACTAAAAAAAAAAAAAAGGTTTTCTTCCATCACATTATCCACTATTACTATTTTGTGCTATGTATGTTGTAAATACGATGGTGTTGGGATTGTTTTTCCTCTAATATCTATAAAATGCTCAGCACAATATAATTATCATTAGCGTCTAATGCCATAACTGATACTGAATGTGTGCATATAAATTTCTTGCATGAATGAAAATTCCCAAGTGAACATTTAGATTCCCAAATAGATTGTATGTATATAGATATTGATACATGATTGAATATGCACTTATTTGCATCTGCATGCAAGTTGGAGATTCTTTTGGTACATTTTTGGAGAAACAATTATGTAAAAGAAATGTATCAACATATTTCTGTCTTTGGTGGGAGCTATGCTGACAATTCACAGAAGGAAAGGCAGGCACTTGGGTATCTTGCCTAGCTGAGAAGATAAAAAAGTTTCAAAATAAACCATTGGCTCTGGAAGACTCAAAGGCTGCTGCAAATCAGAGGAATAAAGTGAATTTTAGAACTTGTCTAAAGCAAGATGATATTCATTTAGTCAAAGCCTTCTTCAGGATACCTATAATCCAGACATAGTTGTCTGTGGAGGAGGGTGTTTTGCCATCTTAAGACACCACCTGTAAAATACAGTTTGCTTGCTCACCACTGCCACTCCATAAACCAGGGGAGCAGAAGAGTGATTTGGCTGAGCAGAATCAAGAGGGTGAAAAAATAACTTAATAAAGTGGTTGACCAGCTGTCTTCACAGCATCTTGGTTTCTGTTGGCCCTGGTAGATTTAGGATGCTGCAGTGCTCTACAAAACACTCCATCTCAGTTTTAAAAGGCTTCCTTGTGCCTTATCACATCAAAGCAAAGCATCTGCATGTTTCAGTCGTGGGGCATCATGTGTCTGGCTCCCCTCTGGCTCTCACTAATCCCCTGGATTATCACAGCTCTCTAAAGCAGCTCTTAAAAACCTTGTGAAAATAGGACTCCAAGTGGGTGTGTGAGAAGCAAAGACTGAAGCAATAAGGCTGCCTGCCTCTGTGGAATTCATATCACCGTGTTACGCAAAAAAAGATGTTGAAAAGTCTGCTTCTGCACCAGCTGATCCCAGAAAATATTGGTTCCCAGTGAGACAAAACAGGATTGAGTCCAGTCCATTCATTTTCTGTGGCTCATCCAAATGCAGCTGCGAGATATAGCTCATGCTGAACACACCCATGCATTGCTCCTGAATGATCTTCCATCATTTAATTTTTTTTCTCTTCTGTCCAAGGAGCAAGGGAGTCCTGAAAGGTGGTGCTCCAAAGGTCTGTGCTGGTTCCCATGGGATGGGGGCCAGCTGGAATTAGTGCAAGCTGCAGGGTGTGAGGAACTGAGAAGCCTTTGCCATGGAGGTGGCGCATGACCCTTCCTGATTGTGGGAGGCTGTCCATTCAGTTCTGTAGGGAGGAGGTGGCCTCACAAGGTAGGGCAGCTATCCCAGCAGCTCAACTACTGTCAGTCCAGCACCAAAATTCACTGTCATAAGCCCCACATTCACTTCAGAGGAAAGGAACAAAGTAACAAACAGAAGGTGAAAGTTTTAATATGTAAAGAAGAAGTTTTAAAAGAAGTTTAAAATAAGTTTATGCAGAGAATGCAGCGCTTTCTCTGCCTTTAGTTCTGTTGACATTCTCAAAGGAAAATGAAAATCCCCATGAAAGTCATGATATTGAGAGTTAAACAATAGTAATACCTAAAATCTTCAGTAGTCCAGGAGATTTCTTTTTTTCCTTTTCTCTCTTTTAAAAATAAAAATATTATGTATGTCTGACATTGACATAAAGTCTGGGGAACTGACCCGTAAAGTAATTAGAAGAGGAATTCAGCCTTTTCTCTGCCCTCCTCCCCAACCTTTCCCATCTCAAAGCCAGATCAGATGAAAGGCAAGCTCTGTTTACTTCCTGATCTGTCTAATTTCAGTAACAAGGACCATCCCGACTTCATCTTCCTGCAGCTGCTAGAAGTGAAACTCAAGAGGCTGCCCCAGGCACTGCAGCACCTTCTCAGCACTGCTTGACCTTAATGGATTAGCTTTTCCCTGAGCAGGTGGCAGTTTAACAAGAGGAGACAAACTTTTTACACTTAGGAGACCTCTGGTGAATGGCATCAAATATCAGAAGATTGAAACAGAGCTGAGACTTATGATGCCTTCCCACCTTGACCTTGTGCCACCTTAACCCCCTTGCTATGCGCATAAGTTATGACTTTCCAGTTAGGATCCTAAGTCTATTTATTAAGGAATCAAAGTAAAAATGGCCTTATTTTCTTAACATGTCATACTCTCACAAATCCTATTGAATTAAAGAAGAGCAATTGGTGCTTTGATTTCAGTCTGCTTAGGTCTGAGTGTCTGAATAGGGAGTTAATATTACTTCAGGCTCTTCATTTTTGTAAGTATGTGCCATAGTAAATACATCATAGTAAAAGCAATAATAATATCTTTTTGCTTATGAAGTTGTTATGCTTATGAAGTTCTACCAAATAATTCACAACTTAAACTGTCAATGCCAAATGCATTGTAGTATACGCTTTCAGTAGGCAGAAAAGTAAAACAAATTGCTGGTTTACATATATATATATATAAATAAAAGCATAGTTGCTTATTGATTCCTCTTCCAGAAACAGGCCCTAACAACAGTCAAGTTTCTAGATTGTTCGTATGTTTTCACTGTCTACTATGATCTGTTTGTTTAAGGATTTATCATAATAATTACAAGTCAAAACTGTCAAACAGTTGTCCAAAACCTGATAGCCAGGTGTCGGATACTGTATCAAAACCTGAAGATAGAGATCCCTTTACCAAGGATTCGTTGTAGTAGGTCAGCATTTCCAGAGGAGCTTAGTACCTGCAGGTCTCATCACAATGATTTAGAAGATGAGATTTTGTATGTTTTGAAACACAACGGTGCCACATATGACTGTATTTTCTAATCAGCAGCTACGAAATATGAGATTGGTTAAAAAAAGACCAAGTGAAATGCAGTGATAAAATGTCTTGTTTGTTGTAAAGGAACCTGCTGCTTTCTGAATAGCTTGTTATTGTCACCTATACGACTGTTAAAGGCATATTCATACACATACATCGATGGTTAGACTTGATGATCTAGAAGGTCTTTTCCAACCTAAATGATTCTATGATTCTATATGCATACACATGTTCACATATGTGTTTTTCTATATGCATTTCTGTGTAGCATTCCATACATTTAATGCATGCACTCAGTAAGTTCACTGATGATACCAGGTAATGATCTGCTTGAGGGTAGAAAGGTTTGCAGAGCGATCTGGATAGACTGGATCAATGGGACACATCCAACTGTTTAACATTCAACAAGGCTAAATGCTGGGTACTGCACTTGGGTCATACCAAACCCATGCAGCAGTGTAGGCTTGGGGAAGAGCGGCTGGGAAGCTGTGTAGCCAAAAACTGGGGGTTCTGGTTGATAGGCAACTGAACATGAGCCCAGGTGTCCAAGAAGGCCGATGTGTGCAGAGAACAGCAATAAGCTGGTGAAAACAAGACTTATGAGGAGCAACTGAGGGAACTTGGTTGTTTATTCTGTAGAAGAGGAAGCTGAGGGGAGACCTCATTGTTCTCTACAGCTACCTGAAAGGAGGTTGCAGAGAGTAGGATGTCAGTCTCTTTTCTTAGGTGACAAGTGATAGGACATGAGGAAATGGTCTCAACTTACACCAAAGAGCTAACGCTCTAAGGATAAAAGGGATATGAGGAAGAATTTCTGCCCAGAGAGGGTGGTCAAGCTGGCTGTCCAGGGAAGTGGTGAATTCTCCATTCCTAGAGGCATTTAAGACATGGATGTGACACTAAGGGACATGGTTTAGTGATGGGACTTGGTAGGTCAGGTTGACAGTTGGACTTGGTGATCCTGAATGTCTTTTCCAACCTAGATGATTCTGTGATTCTGTATACCTATACCTATTCATGTATATACATGCATATTCATGTCTATGTATATATCTGTAGGGGTGTGTTTGTGTGTGTGTATACACACATACTGCTACCAGATACATATTTCTGGGCTGCACTAGTTTATGCTTCTCTATCAGTGGAATACGTTTTCTGTGTTTTAAAGTTGTCATATGAATTTATTTCATTGTGAAAGTGTTGACATACTGTTACTCTGCATTCACTTAAAACCTGAAGTCATTCAAGATCAAGAACATTATTCCTATAAAGAAGATAATGTCCTTGAGAAGCATTGCTTCCAGAAACACAGTCACGTGTTTGTCCAGTGACATCTAACTTTTCTGAACGCATCTGGCTCTGTATTGTCTTGTCCCTAAAAAGCTGTATAGCTATTATACTGTTCATTAATATTAAAAGCACAGTTATACTTTTCATCCCAGCATAGTTCATCTATCTTTACAGATCTGTATGTCAGCTGTTTTAACTGAGACTGTCTTCCTGACTAGTACCTCACATATTCATATGGTATTTGCATGACTTTCTGGACACATCAAAACTGTAAAGCTGCATGTCTTACTTGCACACATTTGTGAAGATTTTTTTATTTTATTTTATTTATTTTTTTTACTACAGGTGAATTCCCCAGGGCCTGTGCAAAACAACTGAAAGAAAGAAAGATCAGCAAAGATAGGATCAGTGGATTTCTCTCACAATGTGGTGGGGGCCCCTTAGTCAGCACTTGCTGGTGTTGTGGTCATGCTTGTTTTGTGGGCAGTGATAGCTTTGCAGGTATAACCACATTAAAATACCTCACATCCTCTAGTGCAAGAAAACTACTATAGAACATAGCAATAGAAAGGAGAGTGGATGCTTTATCTTTTCCTCAAATAGCTTTTTTTTTGCCTCTCTTCACAGTAGATCTATGCTTGAGGGCTCCGTGCCCTCCTTAAAGACTGTTTTTGTGTACAACAAAATTATCGCAGCCCCATCCCAATGGCATTCCTTTTCACAGAATATCACAGGTACTGCACATCCTGGGAGATGAATTTAAAAAAAAAAAAAAGCCACTTCCTCTCCCACATACTCAGAAAACAAGACATTTTCTCTTTCAAAATAGAGAAATTAAAAATATCTATTTTCCTTAACTCAACCTAATTTGCAACAGAGCAGTGGTTTCCTATAAATTAGACAAGTTTCAAAAGTAACAAAATATAAGAAAGGTCAAGATTATTTAGTCTTGTGTCACCCTAAATAGTAATGAAAAAATATTCCCTTGAAAATACCCTGGAAAAAATAAAATAAAATAAAATAAAATACTGTTTTAAGAAATTAAGGACATATACATAATATACATGCAGTTCTGGAATGAATTTAATTATAAATTTCCCCTGCACCTGTGAATCTGGACAAACCTCAGTCATGACAGACCAAAAAGCAATTCTGGAGCTTAATTTATAATCAGTCAGTTTGCTTCTAACTTACAAGATGTCAAATCAGACAAATAATCATTCCTTGAAAATTTTCAGTGACTAATCCCGAAGATATAGATGATATAAAACAAAAAAAATTTTTTTTTTTTAATTTTAAACATCCAGCAATCTGAACAAGGGAGAGATTTTGTCGTAAAGTGAGAAGAATATCTTTTGGCTGCATCAGAAATTTCATAAATATTCTAGCAAGATGTATTTGAGTAAATCCTGGAAATTTTTGACACTCCCTTCATTTTTGGGATGTATAAACTAATTAATGAGTGACATCATTTCTACAATACAACAGGTACATTTTTTATTTGTGGCAAATATAATAATGATAGTTTCTTTTGTTAACTTTTAGTAATAATCCTTATTTAATAATTAATACAAATATAATTTAATAGAGCACAAATTAAAAGTATTATTCATTTCTCCATAAACCCCCTTCTCAGAAACCCCCATCAGAGGAGAAATGTTAGTAATTCCTTACAAAATATATACATTAGTCAGATCATACGTAGACGTTGGCTTTGCAATACCTAAGGCCCTGATCCTGTCAAGATTTTACAACTCGGTTTACTATCCTTAATGCTTCCTCTCAATTTGTCAAAAGAAACTAGTCAGATTTAGTCCATGTCCTTGATTATAGCCTAAAACATCTGCATTTTTTTTTTTTAATTTGGTATTTTTCACTGAATTTCATACTAAGCTTTGGTTATATTTCACACAGAAATCCTTCGACACTCACCATTTAAATGATGATATTCATTTTACAGAATAAAACAATATATCAATCTTCCATAGTTAAACTATGAGACTTTTCCCATAATGAGCTAGACAGACACTTCCCACCATCAAAAGCTCTATTGACTAACACCTCACCGTATTAAATTGGGCAGAGGTATTCCCTGAGAATCTCTGCAGTAGTTTTGCATTAACCCTGCACAGTCTTGTGGTATTTACATTAGCACAGTAGATAGCTCATTCTTTTGCTGTGAGACTGCACCATTTTTCAGAAATCACCCCTTTGCCAAAATGAAGTTTCTACCTTCAGTTAAAAACCTTCAGTTAAGTCAAAAGCCAATAACATTCAATATATAGTAAAGCTGTTCTGACACCACCATTAAGGTCTATATAATTATATAGACCAGCAAGGTCTATATAATTTTCCTTAAAATATGGTTTGGTACATAACTCATCTTCCAAAATCACTGTGCAATAGCAATTACGCTTTCCCAGTTGTTTATAATTTTAGCAGAGGAAAGATAAGATCACTATATATGGTCAAATCTTAGCATAAAGAAAATAAATTAAATGTAGTTGCAGGTTCATTCCAGAAGTTGAAAAGGAAAATATTAGTACTTTTTCAGTCTTAATTTAAAAATCTCATTGTTCTGTCATATAAAGTTGTCTCAAGAGTAAGATGTATGACTACACATATAATATTAAGATGGGTCTTCCAGTGCAAGTGAGTACTTGATATCTTTAAAAGTGCTAATTATTAGGGTGCATGTGTACTGGAATATTTGTTTTTCTCTGTAACCATTGGAGACCATGGCATTTTCAGTTCAGATGCTTCCTAACCACAGGAAAGGAGTAGCAAAGAGCACTGAGCTTTTAATAAAACAGCTTTTCATCTTCCTTAGTCAACAGTTGGAAATGACTGAAACATTAAAGAAGTATAAGAAAAAGATGAAGAAAATCTAACCAAAAAAAAAAAAAAAAAGGAAAAAAATGCTTCTCTTTTCCTTTAGCTATCCCCTTATCAGATGTTTTCCAGTTTTAGCTCCAAATCCACAAACCCCAAATCTAGCTAGTAAAATGCTGATTTGGTAGTAGAATAGAGGACCTTCTGTTGTAAAAGGATCTTCTGCTGGTTATACCCATTGCTTATGAGTGGGTATTAATTTCTTGGGCCTTTTGAATTTCAGTCCACAGGTTTTCACAGTTCTCACATTTCTCTAATGCTTGCTGTTTGGAGCAAATGAAAAAATTACAGAAAAGACTGGGTGCCTGTTATAAAATAACAATTCTGAAGTGGAAAAGAGATTGGTTATCATGTTATTATGATTTTTTTTTCTTCAGGACACTTGACTGTACTGGGTAAACTTCAAATGCTGCAAAGCAAGCTGTTACAATAACTCTCTGTGGGGAAAAGGCCTGAGTTGGAAAAAGAATCAGAGAGAGAGTAAAAGCTCTGCAGAAAAAATGTCTTTCCTCACCTTGGGATAGATACTTAATGTTACATAAGCCACTGGTTGCTACTCATACATGTTACACTATATTATGTCTGCTTAAAACAAAAAATCCATTTGCATCATGTTGATAAGAAACTTAATCCCAGGCCTAACAAAGTTAGCAGAATAACTCCTTTAACTCTTGCAGATACTGTTACAGGGCTTCAAGGTGATCAAGCAATTCTCAGAGCTTAAAAATGAAAAAATACTCCTGAATTTTTAATCCTAGAAATCTTCACTTGTGTCAGCAAGGAGCTGAGTATTTTTATAAGTGACTTATCTCTTCAGATGATGCAAAAACCACCTAGTTGAGATATATATATATAAAACAACAACATAAATAAATAAATAAATAAATAAACAAATAAATAAACAAGCAACTTGATAATTTGATATTTATCCAAAATAAACAGAAACCCTGAAGGACTTGTCATTGGTAGGTGTATCAGGCATTAAAATACTGCAGCTTAAAATGTTATCTTCTGTAAACCTCATGACATTTTGGGTTGTTTGACATGTTTACAGAAGTAAGATACTTGCTTATGGTTTTTTCTTCCCTCTTCCCCCTCCCCTCCCGCCCCAACCTCCATTCTGCTGCTTTGGGAAAATGTTCAGTATTCTCAACAGTATTCTATACTAGATCTGGTCCTGCAGGGTGCTGATCACATCCTTGCATTTAGACATAGTGATCAAGTTTCTCACTTGACAAAACATCAGCTGAGAAATTTGTACTGCCTAATAATCTGGTCTTATATACCTCACCTGGCATTTCATTTGTAAAGTGGTTTGAGAAAAAAAAAATGTTGTACAGAACCTGTCACTTAATAGACTAAAACACCTTCAAGACTCTTTTTCCTCCTCTTTTAAAAATAATTCTCTGTTGATTTAAACTCAACTTGTCTAAGGCTTCTGAGCACACAGTGAAACTTGTTTTAAAGAGATTTTGCTTGACTTGGGTTTCTCAAACTCTTGACTCCATCTCTGACTCATTCCATGTGGGAGTATTTGCAAAATTCTTAGGCTCACCCAGTCTTTAACTGACATCACCATTGTTTCCTTGCTATTTATATCTACGTTGTCACAGCTAGCAAGTACAGCACAGCGTGTCAATTTGTAGTCAATTTTTCATCAATGTTATGCAGCTTGAAGGTTTTAGTGATGTCTTTAAAGCTGCTTATTTGATCTTTATATGGAAGATTAAATAAATGCTGTTTGAATTAGAACTGGCAAATCTGAAAGATTTCTAGTCCTCCTTCATTGCCAACTCACCAGCAGCATGTTGCTTTCCAGAATTTCAGCCAATGCCTACACATCATGTATTCATTGGTATTCTCATGATTCACCCCAGAAGAAGGAGGGTGACAGGGAAAATATGAGAAAAGTATGGAATAATAGAACTGTACCTTGCCACAGTTTTTGTGTATAACCTTGTGCAAATCATTCAGTCTTTCCATCCTTGCAGTCCATGTCTGTAGCTGGAGATTCAGCATGTATTTCTCTCTGACTTGCAGAACTCAGTTAATGACTGATGTAGTGGTGGAACAAGAGCAAAGTTCAAACAAATCCTGAGGGAGAACCTGAAAAGTGGGGTTAACCTCTATTCAGTTGCTGTCATCAAATAGGGACACGTAAATATATAGGTTACTATTATGTTTAATTAACTCTTGAAGGCTCCAGGCACTATGGCCCAAATCCAGCTTCCACCTCTGCAGGCTTTGAAGTGCTGGAGGAAGCATGTCCTATGGTAGCGTAATCAATTTATTCTCATAAGGTGAGAGTATTTTAATGAAGGAAAGGATGATCAATGGATGTTTGCCAGCATGCTTGGCTTTGCTTCACAGATGTTCTCATTGCTGGCTTTAAACCAAGCCAAAGTATCCACTTATCCACCCAAATGCTCCTTACTCATGGTGGGAGGTAAAAGAAGATGGTAGAATGAGCAATAAAGATCATGTTTCCTCAGTTTTCCATCCCATCTTATGTCCTATTCCATTCCCTAGAGTACAGGTCTCACCAAAACTTCAAAATTTATTGTTGTTGTTGTTGTTGTATTCTTGTTGAATTCTCTTTGGTGCTCATTCCACCCCCAAACCTACTTGTGTTCAGGTGCTCTGGAAAGCAGTTGCAGCATTTTGTCCCAGAATTAGAGCTGCTATCACAGTCCATGGGATCTGATGTATGGAGGTCAGTAACCACTTGTTTAAACTCCTGCTTGGACAGCTGGTCGGTGCCTTATTCAGCTGCTGATTGCTACTTCAATTCTATTCCCTGCTCATACATGGAGGACTTCCTATTAGACAGTTTTATGTTCTTGGCACAAAAACCAAATGCTGGAGCAAATCTCTCCCAAACGATCATACTACACTTAACAACTTCCGCTCCTTGATTACTGAGGAAATTATTAGAAGAAATGTGTAGATCTTTCATCATGCCTCCAACTTAAGGGAGGTCAGTAATGGTAAGGGGAGGAGAGGTTTGAACAGTCATTTAACTTTCTTAAAAGCTCTTATTCCACTATTTTCTCTATTTTGCTTATTGTCTGCTACCTAATTACTTCCATATCAAGTTCTTTAACTCAGCATGCAACCTCCCACAGGCTTTTAAAACTTTCTACAAGTCTGCATCTGGAAGCTGAATTTGTTAGACCTCGTTTTCTCCTTTCACAAACCTGGAGTATTTCACTTTCAAAACCAGATGCATTACTGCTAAGACTTTTATCCGTACTTGATGTTTTCTACTCTTTTCCCACTGATGTGAATGAAACTGCACAGTATGTTCAGGTTTACTACAAACACAACTCTTTTCTGAGTTCAACCTAAAATATATGAAACTACAATTACCAGAGAGTGTTTAGGTCATTTCAGGTACTGTTGTGACTTTGGTATTGGTAGTGTACAAAGTGAGAAGTAGGTTAAAAAGTATTGTTTTATAGGGAATGAAAAAGCCCCTAAAGTAAAGCAGTGAAAATGCCTTTCTCAAAACTGCAATAGAACATGTTACTTCTATTCTTTGGAGTGGATTTCTGAAGCAAAGAAATACAAGTTTCACTTACTATATGTTGTGGTTTAACCCGGCCGGCAGCTAAACGCCACACAGCTGTTCACTCACCCTACCCCCTCCCTTTCTGGGATGGGGGAGAGAAGCAGGAAAGTGAAGCCTGTGAGATGAGATAAAGACAGTTTATTAAGACAGGAAAATAATAATAGTAATAACAGTAATAAT